>NC_089880.1:6499285-6803214 GCF_040182565.1 Anser cygnoides | reverse complement strand
AATTAAGTAATAATATGTAAAGCACTTAATTCCAGTCATTGGGGGGTGGGGAGTACAGGGACATATTAACATGGTATTTGAAACTTAGAGGGTTTTCATAGCAGCAGGTCAGTGTATTTCCAAAGAATGAAAAAGAAGAACCTTTCAGTGCAAGCAAAATTGGCCTATTTCATTAGAAATAGTAGGCAGTATTACTAACATGAGAAAAACAGTATTAATAATGCATGAAACACTAGCATGGTTTTGTTTGGCGTTAGTGAATCTTTACCATAGCATGCAAAATACATGACAAAAATACCAGTCCATTTCAAGTATGAAATAAAGACTAACTCTGGTTTATTTTAAATATTAATTGGTTAAAGTGATAGTACTCAGGGCCAAATACAAGCCCTTTGTTTTCCTAGAACTGATGTCTGCTATTGCCAGGCTAGATTTGTGCTTCTTGGGTCAGTTAGAGGACATTGACATACACTACAAATAATCCCATGTGATCTTCCACAGAAATCCAGTGACACTAAGTATAGCCTTCAGGGTTAGTTAGTCTGTGGTTCCCTGGGTTGCTTTCTTTTTTTTTTTTTTCCTTTCCAGTACAGCTAGTTAAAACAGTTCCCACTCCACCCATAAAACCTCCAGCCCTGCCCCACTCAGTTGCTGCAGAAGCAAAAGAGAAGAGATGTTTTACGTGGATCAACTCTTACCACACAGCCCCATCAGTAACTGCTCCAGCACAACTAAAAGGTCGAGGGTAGGAGATAGGAACTTTCAGCGTCAGCTTTGCAAGGAAGAATTACATCCACTAAGACTTCTCAGAATCCCCACAGTGCAACTGCCAGTTTAATGTATTTGAATGAAAGTAGTGTAAAATTTACTCTGAAACGTTCTTGGCATCATAAGTAGTTCTGTGGTATGAATGGGAAAGTAATCCTTCAGTACCATTGTAAAAAAGTCTAACTAAATATTAACACATTAAAATCTTCTGCCTCCATTTGTTTTGAAGTCATGAAACAAAATTAAGAATGATAAATAACTTTTTTCAAGTTAGCCCTAAGCCCTTTGCCCCCTCCTGCCCAAAAAAGAAAACCATAAAAAAGTATTCACTTCAGGTAAATGCTCTCTTAGTTTTCTGAGCTACTGATCTCTTTATATACTGAGTTAATTTTAAAATTGTTTCCTTTTTATATCCAGACCACTGCCTGGCCGTCACATTTGACCATTAATGTTTCTCTGTGTTTACAACTGCATAGAGTGACACTTACTAATAATAAAAATGTAGTTGAACAAACGCAGATTTCCTTGTTACGCAATTTGCCATTAAGTCAGATATATGATTGAGATTTTGGGAAAGATTCTTAGGTGTTTTACTTTCATAGTCATTTGAGTTGGCAGTAAACTGAAGTTAGAGCAGCTAAGGGTCTGTCTTGTGTTTACATACAGAGAATTTCTGATTGTATAGTGATGTGTTGGATGTTAAATAAGTTGTGTGATATTTAATTTAGCATGCTATACAGGGATCATCAAAATTTGGTAGTTTTGAAGGAAAGCCTCAATTTTAGCATGTAGGCACCTTTCCTCTTAGGTATTATTTATGTCATTCAAAATGAGGTATAAAGTGAATAGTTCTAGGAAATTTGACACTGAGAATTTTCAGTTACTTATTGAATACTGCTTTTTCACTAACTGAGCGTAAAACCTAAAATACAAAGCTGTTTCTTCGTACATTTCAGAGCCTTTGTCTCTCTTAATCTCTTCATTCTATATTGTAGGCTCGTTATAGGAAGGAGCAAACGTTGCTCAAGCAGCTGCCCTGCATTCCATTGGTGGAAAATCTGCTGAAAGATGGTACAGATGGTTGTGCTTTAGCAGCCCTGATCCACTTCTACTGTCCAGATATCGTTAAACTGGAGGGTATGTCTAACGTGTCTCAGCTTGTAAACATGTGTCTGCGTAAGCTGAAATGTCTGTATTTGATATATATGTCAAGGAAGGTAATAAAATATTACACAGAAGAGACATAATTTGAGTGTGGCAGTGACAAGTTCAGTATTTACTTGGTACCTATGTGTTATTAAATAGAAAGAACCAAGGTATCCTTCCATCTTGTATTTACTTTTACGTTATCACACTAATATAATTGTACTACAATATATTATTGCAGATCTGACTGTGGCAACACATTTGCTGTCATGCTGTGAAACTGGCAACCATCTGGAAAACTCTGGTTCTTGAAGCTGCATAAGTGCTTTCATGTGAATCTGAGCAGTTACAGTTATAAAACATGGAAGGGTCACTTCTGTCTTTCAGGTAGACAAGCTCTGCATAGCTGCACTGTGTGGCAAATAGTTGTTCTCTGTTCAGGGCTTTTACTTCTTTGATAGCTACCTATAATATTGATAAACAGGAATATAGTGTAGAACTTAGTGGTGTTGTGCTGTTCTGTAATAGCAGTTGTCTGAGAATGAGCAGCTTCATCTCGTTCTTTTGCTCTGCGGCCTGGTTAAACTCATATCTTCCTCTTGGCAATTGAGAGCCTCGTGTAGCTGTAAAATGTCTTGGCAGCTAACACCCGTCATTTTCTGCCTATGTTCTGTCCATGATACCTTTGATGTCGTGGGAACACTTGTACATAAGCATCCTGAGAAATCCAGGAATTATGAGCAAGGGTATAAAGCTTGAAAAGGTACTGGAATATGGAATTCATATACACATCTGCTTTATAGGAAGCTTCCAGCACAGTAGGCGTTGAAGATGAAAGAGAATAAATGCATGCATTCTCCATTCTTCTTTGGCTTGTGAATTTTGAAAAACACAACTTTCAATTTACATAAATGTTGCAGCCAAATATATACAATTGTATATGATTACAGAAAAGTTAATACTTGGGTTGTGTTGAAATTGGGTAACACCTTGTTCCTTCTTACTGCATGACTGAAAATACGGACTGTCTGAAGGATCTTGTATACTATTGCAGGATGACATATATATTTATCAGCAGATTCCTCCAGCCTCTGACTTTGAGCACAGTGTAACACAACAAGGCACTTGTCATCTTTGAACTTAGCTTTAATGTCTGTCGAGTGTCCTACCCTAAAGACATACAAACATGCATGTCATTGTCTCGGAAGTAAATTCAAAGATACTCTAAGCAAATAGAAGTACTGTAAAAGACTTTGCACATCTTCCCTGTATTTAAATACTGTTTTTGATGCATGTTACATTTCACTGAGATTTTGTTCTGTGTTGAAACTGAGAAAGGCAGGTAGCAAATGCATATGCAAAAATACTTAAAAATGCTTTAACAAGGAAAAAAAAAAAAAAAGGAACCAGACTACAGAGCTCTAAAATAGATGTTTTCTTCTCATAATGTCTTTATTTAACTTCCAAATCTAGGTTTCCTTCTAGGAATCTAAGACTATAAAGGGCTTCGTGTGTCAGTGAGACAAGAAATTGGCTATTGTTCAAAATTATATAATCCTTTGCAAGATGTTATCATGCTCTGTGATAAAACTGTCTAGCTTTTTAAAATCTGTACTCTTATTGAGACTGTTGCAGAGCTCCACTTTTTACATAGTTTTAAAACTTCTTCTTCTTTCCTACCTAAATGTGCTTGTAGCCTGTCTATGTGCATCTGTTGTTCTTCCAGCAGTGCCCTTTGGCTTGAATATCTTGTCCTAATCTGACATCTACCCCTCTGATATGTTTTGTTTTGTTTTGTCTTTTTGCCCAGGCTACTGAATCAAGCCTTTTCAATTTCCCCTTCTGATTTGGATTTCCATTCTTGTTATTACCCTTAATAGTTATTTTCTGTAACCAGTCTAGTTTCGGTTCATCTTTCTTGAATATGAATGGTCATAATTGTACACAGGTATCCTGACTGACATCTTAGTACTGCCTTGTACAACGCTTCCCTGTCACTACTAGAAATATATTTTCTGATACATGTTTGCATCGTGTTTGCTTCTTTCAGAGCTAAGTGATGCTGAAAGCTCATAAGCTATCTCTGCGTTGGCCAAAACACAGTGCCTTCCTACTCTGTATAGCTTTCAGCTAGTGAATCACATTAGAATATTATTAGGTTAAAATGCATGAGTTTGAATTTGCATTACTAAACTTAATCCTATTCTGGTCAGTTTAGTCAAACGTTTTTTCAATCAGTATTATACTCGGCATTGGTTGGGGTGATGGAAAATTTCTGAATCCCTCGGGATGGGAATCCTTATCCTGTTAGCATCAAAGTTCCCTTCCTAAGCAACCTTGTATCCTACACGCTTTAAAACTGTTAAGTGGAGCTCTGTCATACACTGTTGCTTTAGAAATAAAAACCGATGCGTGCTCTCCAAGTACATCTCCTTTCTTTTATTTTCTTCATTCCTCTTTTTTACAAGGGCTGTCTTTTTTTCTATTTAGTCTTCTAAGAAGCTGTAATAAAAAGAGCAGGAGGTTAGCTGGGTATAAATAATATTCAGAGCACACTGTATAACCACACTAGTCTATCCACTGCTTTGTCTTTAAATAGCACTTTGAAACATGGAGTGGTAATTCATGTATCGTGTTCCCTGAAAACTCATTTCAAGCATCCAAATCCACAAAAAGAAATATATAAGACTAAACTGATGCTGCATTTGTGTGAAGATTCAGAGTTAATAACATTAAAGTATACTCCCTATGCAAAGAGAACTTTGTGAGAAAGCATGCATTCATATATAGAAAATCTAAATTTAAAAAGGTTTAGAAAATATCTAAAGCTACGAAACTGTCTTAAGATAAAATATAACATTGTAATTTCTTACATTTCTGAAATAGAAGAATAAGTCTCCTGACATACAAAAGAAAAATCAAGTTTGAATTTATCCAGAAAAAGATCTAGAATCCATCAAAAGAAAAGTACTTGTTGCAGATCTGTCACTATATCTAATCTTGGCTTCTTTTTTTTTAGATATTTGTTTGAAAGAGACGATGTCTTTGGCTGACAGCTTGTATAATCTGCAGTTGATTCAAGAATTTTGTCAGGAATATCTTAATCAGTGTTGCCATTTCAGTCTTGAGGATATGCTATATGCAGCTTCTTCAATAAAGGTAAAAAAAAAAATAAAACAAATGTAAGCAGTATCCACAGGACTTTGTTTGTTGTTGTTGTTGTTTTCTAGTGGTATATAGAGCCTTTTAATCTATTGCTATATGACTGACTGAAAAAGCATGTTGCATCTTTTTGTGGTACAGCATGCAACAAATTTCAGCAGGATGTTAAAACACCTTCTGCATTAGTTGCAACTTCTAAGACTTTCACAAAAACACAAAATTTTTAATAGTTGTTTATGGAATTATTGCTTACCATCACTATTCATTTCTATGTACACTGTAATTTTATGTTTTTTAATCTTAGACTTTTTACTTTTGTAAACATGCTATATTTATATGCTGTTTTGGTTGGGGTTTTTATTGTATTTTTCAGTTTTTGCTCTCCTGAGTTAATTTCATTGAATCATCTGATATTTTTATTCCTGGAATACAAGCAGGGATGCAAGTCCCACACACAGATGTTTGAACAAGCAATTAAGCATTTTCAGTCATTCTAAGATTATTCTCTTTTTAGAAAGTTAAAAAAAAGTATTTTGTTTGGTTATCCTATAATTTTTAAGCTGTGTGGGAAGTCAGAATAATTGAATTATACCTTGTCTAATTGTAAATTTAATTCTTCATTATTGTGTTTCTCTAAGAGTTTTCTATATAAAACACTGTTCATTTGCTTAAGAGTCTTATTGGCCTGCCTTTAGGGAATGAAATCTTATTTTTAGGGAGTCAGCATATCCATTGCAGATGGTATGTAATTGGTTTCTTAATATCTGGGTCATTTCACTGCTTTTTATGGTCTTTACAGCAACCTCACAAGCTGAGTCACAGAGGCCAAAGCCTGAATACAGCTTTGTTGTCTCCTGTAGGGTTGAACCTAATCCTTTGCAAATAAGTAATGAGCTGCCAGGATGAGTAAGGGCAGTAGGTCTAGGCCCATCAACTTAGCCATCGCTGTTCTATTTTGTGTATGCAAAGCTGTCTACTGACTATTTTCATTCAGCTTTTGGTGTCTTTAAATTTCATGTACGGTAATCTACCTACATACTTGAAAAAGTGTGTTGTATTGCAGTCTCTAGTCTGTAGTTCCAACATATGGTCCTACAAATATTTTGGAAGATCTTGAGTAGGTGTCCTTTACTGGATTTTGAATATTTCTTTTTGCTTGCCGATATCTGGAATAAATGGAATTCATTTGTCTTCAGTTTCATCCATAACAACTAATAATACCATTGCTTTATAGTACTGGTTTGAATTATTTCACAAGCCACTATGAAGCATCAATTAAAAAAAAAAAAGTCGATATCTCTGCATCAGACCTAACATTAATAAAATGCTACAAACTCAGTAACTTTGCTGCTTCTGAACAGTGTTTTAGAGTGGCGTTAGAGTTCTTTCAAAGATTTGGAGTATTTCTAGAACTGAGAAGGCCCTTTTGTGATCATGTTTTTACAAGTTGCTGTGGTGTGGATGCTTATTTAGATGTAAATGCTACAGAGAAGGGCTGCCAAGTTTTTCTTTTAAACCTTGGCATGGAAACTTTGGCTAGTGCTATAAACTCTGTTTTTCCAGTGCTAAGAAGTAGTTTGCTTTCAAAATAAATTCACAGTTAAAGGAGCTCTTTTTAAGCTTTCCAGTGCATCTGATTAGACTAGGTTTTAATAAATGTGTATATTCCCCAATGAATGTTATTGTCACTTGGAAAAACTTGTATTGCAAACAGATATTTTAAATATTATGCATTGAATTATACTGGTCTGCGGAAAGTATTTAATTTCAAGGTTTAGGATTTCTAGCAGCATGCTTTCAGGTGTCTGTTAATCAGCAAAAAATTCTGTTTATTTTCAGGGTGACTCATACTGCACAGTAGGTGGCACTATAGTTTTGTTTAAAAGTCTGTTACGCTCTCATATTGATGACAGAAATAACAAGAGAACCAAACTGCTGATACGTTACTGGAAAAAGTTTCAAGAAAAAATAAAATAAAGCTGAGTTTTGCAATGACGGTGGTGGTCCTAGAAATTATGCTAGATATCCTGACTTCATGCTTGTCCCAAAAGAAGGGAGTAGAGCCTCTCTCTTTAAAGTGGTCAAGCACGAAGAGCTTACCTTAGGTTCTTTACTGGGTACGCTGCACTGTGCTGTTATGCTAAATCAAGGTAGGTTGTGGACAGTATATGGTAAGGAAATCTGGTGCAGGTCTTGAACAAGCTGTTTGTGCCCACTTGTATCTTCCCTATCAAAAAGTACAGAAGCCAAGTTGGATTAATATAAAACTTCAGTTAACAAGCATACAGAATATTTGGTATAGGCTCTCAGCTTTTGCGGCAGATGAAACTGTTTTTATTCTTTTTTAACATGGAGGAAAAATAGGCTTTGTCAGGGTTTCTAGACAACTTTAATGTGTCATAATCAAATGAAGCCAGAAAGTAAGTTTTGTTGCTCCTCACTTGCCCATTTCTTCTCCTCTAAGAAAAATACATTTGTGAAATTCATCATAAATGTCTGCAAGGGAAGGGCTGCTAATACATTCCGTGGATGCTTGAGGCACTGCTAAGGGGCCATGCTGGTTCTTGTTTGTTTTCCTTTGAGACAGGGAAATACAAGTAGAGAGAGATGACAAAAATAATCACAATAATTTCTGAATCCTTCCTGCCCATTTAACAAAAGGAAAGAATTAAAAATCTTGGATCTCTGTTTGGTTTTGTGCATTGCTTTGTTTTCCCTTTTCCCTTCTGTAAGCAATTTTATCCCACAAGCACTTTTTAATTTTTTTTCTTTACTTGTATGTAGATTACATAGCTCTGAAATAGCTATCTTAAGAGACCTGTGTGTTGATACACGTGCTCTGCCGAACCAGAGAACAAGTTTGTAGAACTAGAACTTGAGTGAAAGGAGTGCCTTTACAGGGAGCATGAACTGCCCTGCAGAACAGCAAAGGCTTCTTTACTGCTTCGGCCCTGAAATTGATGAGCACTGCGGTGTGATAGTGTGTAGTATCAGGGCATTAAGTAAAGGTCTTATGGTGTGTATATGATGGATGTTGTAAGGGTCATGTAAGGTTTCTGAATAGAAAGAAAAATGTCATCTCACTTGTTCTCCTTGTAATTTGAGATAACCGTTGAAAGTACTTCTAAAAGAGGAAGAACCCATCTTTGGTTGTATTTGTTTATACTCTTGATGTTTGAGATAGTTCTCTGCCAGTTTATTCTCAGAGGTCCATAGGGCCCAGACCTAAGAACTATCAAAGAGGGGACTGAGAGAGAGCTTGAATCTTTTGATGTTTACCACGGTTTGAGAGCTCACATCGGAACTTGGCATTGAGTCAGTTGACACAATTATTGCCTGTTGTAAGTGTTCCTATATCTAAGCCTTCAAAGACATGGTTGGGTTTTGTTCGTTTGTTGTAAATAGTGATCCTAAACTTGTGCTACACATATTGTTGTGCATTCGCTTTTCCTTGGTAGAGGATTGAGTCAGGGTGAAAGACAGATCATGATGTTAGAAGACCTTCTATTAATTAAACTGCTATTATTAATAGAACAAATCCATTATTAATAGGAGATAGCTATTCACACAGCACATCCATTTGCTCACACAGTTCACACTAGCTCAGTTATTCTTATCGGATTGGAGCAACACCTGGGAGCCTGCCCAGTGGCCTCCTGAAGCAGGGGTCTTACTGGCCCACTGGTGGCTTTTAGGAAGGTGTCCAAAAAATCTCTCAAGGGGCTCCTTCTCTTGTTATTGTGTGTGTGTATTCATGTAGTCTTTGCAGATAGCAGCTCCTGCCTCCTTGGTTAGGGTTATACAACCTGTTGTTGTTGATGTGTGCTGGTGGCCTTGTACAGCCAGCTCCTGCTCTTCTGAGTGTTTGGGTTCGTGTGGATTTGACAGGGCCACGAGTCTCTGCAGCCTCTCAGTTCTGGGGACGCTTTCATGTGCTACTGCTCACCATACATGCCACCTCTCTTTGGCTGCTTTTTTCTGGTAACCACAGAGTCCTCTCACCCAAACCCATGCAGAGGGCACTTCAGTTCAGGAGAATGAAAGCTTTCTGAACGTGAAGTGAAACAATCCTGAGACGTCATTGCTGCCATTCCTCTGAGAAGCATGTTCCTCTGACCTAAATGTGGGCCAGTCTCAGCTGTTTGGCATTGCAAATAAGCACAGGGAATAGGTGCCTTATTTTGCACTTAGCTACTAAGTTAGAGCAGCATGAACAAACATCTGCACTGTCAAAGGCCCAGTAAGCCAAATGGAGAGAGTCTGGTTCCAGAGCTTACAATAAACATACCTATTGCATTTGAGTAGTTTTGAATACATGCACTTGCCCACATCAAGTAGAAGGCGACTTTGCTAAAAATATAAGCAGAAGCTGTAAACGAGCCCCATCTCCTGCGAGATATCCATATACATCACAGAGATTAATTGTAGAAATTAAGGGCCAGGCTTTGTCCACTAGCAGAGCCTTCCCTCCTGTCTCCCTGGAAAACCAGTGCAGATGAGGCTGTGTTAGCAGTTTCAGGCCGCGTGAGCGCGGGCGGGCTCCTGGGGGAGCTGGCAGAGCAGCTGCTGGGCTGGGGGGCGGCTGGGGCGTGTGGTGGGAGGCTGCCCCGGGACTGGATTCCCATCTGGCGGGTTTAGAAGGATTGCGGATTGGGAATGAAAAGGAAGATGCAGCCGGTGAACAGTTGTTTTTTTTTTTTTTAAGAGATTTCCCTCAGAAGAAGGACCTTTGGTTCCTCACTTATTATTTAAAGGGTAGCAGCGGGGTTTTATTTCACTGATGTTAATTGGCAGGTTGTCCTGCTTCTTTGTTTTGTTCTGAAATAAGTCATTCTGACATCTTCAACTTGTTGTGGCATTCGTTAACCTGCGATGGGATATAGGACAAACTTGTAGCTCATGGATCCTACACAGAACAGTAATCGGGACTTGTACAGTTTTTGAAACACTCCGGTTTTCTTCAGTCTTGATGCATCTATATTGACACTTTATAATATGCAAACTATGGATTTACATTTGAGGTAGCTTGCTTTCCTGGCCTACAGAGCAGACAGCTTAATGTGCATCATGACGTGAATTTTACAGTATATTTTTATGTTCATTTTGAGAAAATTCCTAAATGCATCTATGACAGCTTTTCCGTTCACATTTAGTGGATTCTAGTCTGTCTAGAAGTGATTTGTATCATTAGAATATATGAACTTGTAGTTGTTCTTCTCCGTCTGTGCAGATCTAAAACCTATGAATATTACAAGTGAAGTGGTTTATTTGTGTGGCAAGATTGGATGTACTATTTTTGTTTTCTGTATTTTCCATTACTTATATTGGGAATAGGGATATTAAAGAGAAGAACTTATCTTTTTCATATACGTTTTTATAAAACAAGCTAGCTTATGTCTTCCTTTGATACAAAAGCAAGTAATGACTTTAGATTTTATATTCAAAATAAGGGAGTTTTTTTCAAAATCTTCCAAAATCTATTAAATGGTAGAATTTTTGTTGTACAACCAGAAGATACAATAGATAAAACTTAACCAGTAGTATAACTTATTACATGCAATTTTAATGAACAATCTGCAAATAAGGTAGAAATATGAATCTGAAAAAAAAAAAAAATCAGAATGTTTAGCAAATGAACGCAGCTATGAAGCTGCATGTCTGCCATCTGCTGTTTAGTATTTTTCAGTCAGTCTGAACTGTTCAGAGCTTAGTTGTGTATTTTTAACTATTAAAGTCCTGTTACGCTTCTGAGTATTTCTGTGTATACATGCCTGTGATAATAATGTGACAAACTATTAGAACATTTGTTGGCATAATCAAGGTGAAATCTGTGGAAATAACATCCTTTCCAACCCTTGGTAGCAGGATTACTACAGACACATAGTTTTTCCAAAAAAAATTAAGTTACTGATCGTCTGTTTTCCCCTTTGGTAATTATTAACATTTCTTTCTGACTATAAACGACTTGAGAGTAAATGCAGTTTCCATCATGATGTTTCACCATGAAACATCTAAAGTAGCCTGAATTCTAAATTAGCTGTGCAGCCCGGAGTTTTATGTTTTCTTCAATAAATACCAATTTTGTTTTCGGAAAAAGAGTCTTTATTTCAGTAGTTCAGGACTGCACAGAAAATATTTTCAGGAGGAATATCTTAGTCCTTCATAAAATAGTCACACTATTAAATGTGGCATCTCACCATAAAAATAAGAAATTGGAGTACTTAAACCCAATGCTATTTTAGATTGGAACAAAGCTAGAATTAGAATATTTTGTAATTATTTTCATAGTAAAAATATTTCATGTTAAATATGTAAAACTTGTAGGGGAGGGTGAAAGTGTAAAACTTGTAGGGAGAGTGAATGTGTTTATAGCTGGCATAGAAATTGTAATATTAAAGATCAAACTTTGTCTCAGAAGTAAATTTGATTTTTTTTCTTTATGTGTATTCTTTCCTAATGAAACGTGTCATACCAAAATGCTATGCTTAGCATTTTGTTTGAATGGAAAAGACTTTGCTGTGAATCTTTCCTCATTCAGTTTCTGTTGTGCTGACTAAGCAGATACGGGGTTTTCGTAGCCTATTTCTAGCATGTGTATAATAACTGGCAACATCTGACTGATCCCTTCACCATATACTGAAGTATATATATACACTACATATATCAGTGTTAATGACATGAAAAAAGTGACTAAAGACACTTGTAAGCACTGTTAGCTGGATACTATTTCATTTTATTGCAGAAAGACTTTTTTTTTAAGTGGTTTAAATGTGGTTTCCCAATTTAAAGCATAAGTAGAGATTTGTATTGTTCAGATTTTCAGCCTCTGTAGCACTGGTGACACGAGTCTGTGCGCCTGCTGGAGCCCTCAGGCCAGGAGGCTCCTTAACCTCATCCAGCTGGTGTTTCTAGATAAGAGGTGGTGCTGACCTGTATGGACTTTGCAGCTTATATCCGCGATCATTGGGCCTCTGAACTCTTCAGCTGCCACAGTCATCAAACTTTCTGGTCCTTTGCACCCCTTTATATAAAAAAAATATATATTATTATAGACAATATACTCTTGCACCAGAAACTGCTACTACTGCTTCTGCCTATTTTTCCTCTCTGATTTTTTTGTTGTTGCAGTTCATATCACCAGCTGTTTCTTCATTTATTTTTTCCTCTGTTAAACCTTACAGCTCCAGTACTTCTGTGTTTCGTAGCTGTGTAAGGGGATCGCTGGAAATATGAAGGCAGATGTATCAGCAGTACATTAAGCGTGCACAGATCTTTGGAGCTAAAACCTCATTCTAACTGGCCTGCATTTAACAAACATTGCTGCTGGGTTTTGTTCTGTAAAGACTTGGAAATCTGAGTAGTTTTTCCTTAATGTGGCAAAAATCACATGCCTGACACACAGACTCAAAATTCCATGGCTAATCTGTTTGACAGGCATCCTCTTCCACCCATCCTGTACCTCTCTACCCTGCCTGCAAGACATCAGGCCCAAGTGATGCCCATTATGAAACATTTTGACCCAAACTGTTACGATCTGGTCAAGTTACAGGTGTTAGATAGTTGTACTACAGATCACTCTGATCTCATTTTCCATAGAAGTAACAGAGATGAGAATGTAAACTGTGTGAAATAGAGGCATATCCCAATGTTGATTATGCTATTTGTAGTTAAGGTTTATGTTTTAACATAAATTTCCCTTATTATCATTTCCATAGAGCAACTACATGGTGTTCATGGCAGAACTGTTCTGGTGGTTTGAAGTGGTGAAGCCATCATTTGTACAACCTCGTGTTGTTGTGCATCCCCAAGGTGATTATAAAGGATTGGTTTTAATATGCATGTTTTTAATATGTATGTGTTCAGATTA
Organism: Anser cygnoides; assembly: GCF_040182565.1. Lineage (NCBI taxonomy): Eukaryota > Metazoa > Chordata > Aves > Anseriformes > Anatidae > Anser > Anser cygnoides. The sequence continues at coordinate 6,790,271 of NC_089880.1, read as the reverse complement.
CCATAGTGTTCACAAATACAGTGAATATTTTAGTTAACGGGATTTGGCAGTGTACCACCCCGTTAAAGAAGGAGCTATGTACTCTGTCCTATGTTAATCTTCATCTTATCTCATAAATCATAATTAGATTTTGTTGTTTATTACCAAAGCCTTATTTAAATTATTGTGGTATAATCACTTGCAAATTTTCCTGACCAAAACAAGCCTAGAATCCATTTATGTCCATGCAGGGATTACAAACATAATGAGCCAAGAACATAATTTAGCCTGAAAACTTGTACTGCTGAGGAGAAGGTACCAAGAGAAAGGGACATAAATCTAGGGAAAGCAGACAAATAGTTAACTGGAGGCTTGCATTTTGCACCTGGGTGCAAAGGCACAGTCTTCTTTCAGTAAGTTCCTAAGTATAAAAATGCATCTCTCAAGCAGATCTTGAGATCTGTTAGTAAGCATAGAGTAATGGTAATTTAAACATTCATATAGTAGTACTATGATTGTGTGGCAAAAGCTAGGAAGAGAATCCCATTGTGTAGCTTTAACACCTTTTTTCATTTATATACTTTATGACACACAAAAATCTGATTTAAATTCTTAAAATATTGCTAACTAATTTAGGATGTGACCAAAATGTTGTTTCCTAGGTGGAAAGTTAAGTCTAAGGGCTTGGGGGAAGAAAAACTTTTATTGGAAAATAAATTCTTTCAGAAAAAGTACATTTATTTTTGATTTTAAAAAAATGTTTTTACTTTTAATTTTGTCTCTTATCTTTTTTATTATTATTATTTCTTCCTTTGCCTTACCTAGTCTTTTTTTTTTCATTCTCTATTGCCTTAATCAGTGCCAATATGGGAACTTTGTAGAAGGTAGAGCTGAAGGGAAGTGACTTCATTTTTAATCTAAATAATGGAACCTCTGAAAATGTTTTAATTCTTTGGAAATAATTCAGGTTATTTCAGACAGCTTTTCTGCTGTGGATTTTAACTGAATACTAAACTATAACTTGAGCTTTGTTCTTCCTGGCAGCTGGAAAAGATACAGCTTCTGCTCACAGTCTGAATGCTAACAGAAGAAATTATGTGGATGGCCCATGTGGTTCTGACTTCGTAGCCAGGTAATGCTGGATAAGCAGTAGTACTCTTTCATGGTCTTTCAGTCTTTCTTTTGATGGGGTAAAGGAAACCTTCCAGTGATCTGGTCGGAACATAGTGAATGCGTTATATTTATCATTTGAGGACAAAGGTTTATGGATTGTGTCTGAACAGACACACAAGAATAAAATTAGGAATTAAATCGAATATTCAGCAAATTCTTTCTTGCCAACCCAGCTTATCCTGTTCAGCCTTTTGTTTTGTGGTGGGTTTTGTTTGCTTGTATTTAGGAATCTGTACTAACTTTGAATTAGGGAATTATATTTCGTACAATCATAATGCTTTGATCCTGAATCTTTTTACTGTGTGTATCTGAAGTGTTTCACATGTAGTCAATGAAGTTATTTTAAAGTAAATTGAGCGTATGTGTCAGGAGAAAAAGTAGTTTTGGATATACCTTTTGAAAGAGAGGTTCTCAAACCCATTCACACCTTGCAAAGCTCCTGCAAGCAGTCCAGTTAAGAACTTTGCACTTCATTTTTTCCTTTGTCCTACAGAACTTATCCCTGTTCTGACAAATTCTGTCAGTAACAAAGTACCTTTTTCATCTAAATAAATCCACATTTTATCCAAATGTGTACATTTTGTCTGCAGATAATTTTGGCTTCTAAGATGAAGAGGACTTACTGAAAATTCTATGATAAACATCTGAATTCAATTCATAAACACACCAGTACCATTCCAAATTTAACTATCAAGTCTGTAAGTTGCCACCAGTGTGTTTTGTAATATTCCTTATGTTTCCCGAGGCATGTACAGAGATACAGTAAAAATCATTGTGAGCTTTGTATGGCTGGTGGAAAGCATATTGTACTAGTTCATCACAATCCTTGTTTAGTTTCTCTACAAGTGATGGGTATGGTTTGGTGTTGGAGGATTATGAGAGCAATCCATAAGTAGGAGAAGGAGCTATATCTTCCTTCATTAACCAGTGTATTTTATAGAACTTGGTGATACTTCACAGCATCATACGACAAAGAAGGGACCTAAGAAGTTATTTCAGATGCTAGAAATGTAAAACACACAGGCTGCAGTTCCCCATCAGCCGAGACTGCCCTGACTGCAGGATGGCTTGGTCCTGGCCTTCCTCCTCATCCCAAGTGCACAGTCCTGTCTAATTCAGCTTTTGATGTTGTCATTTCAGTACACTGACAGAAAAAAAAAAAAAAAACAAACCACAACCCAGTCAGAAAAAGTGAATGTTTTCTGCTGGCTGAGCTACTGACATGGCTCAGAGCAGACTCCAGTGGAGAGCCAGCTTCAGCGCAGAGGAGGAGTGGGACTGAGGCAGTGAGCAGTTACAGTGTCTGAGGTTGCCATGGAATCACAGTCATGGTGCCAAAATCAGTCTTTTTGTGAGGGAAAATGAAGCGTATAGATTTTCTTTGTGGCAGACCATATTTTGAAAGGCTGCTGGATAAAATTTTGAATGCATACTTTTCTTTTAAGATAAATATAAACATTACTTCCATGATTTAATAGTTTTTGCAGAATCTTAAATGCCATTTAAAGCAGATAAGTTATTTAGCTAATGTGTAGTTTTATTAAACACCAAAAAACAGGAATTTACGAGAAACTATTTTGAATAATTGTAATATATAATTACAGAAAATGCTTCTGTACATTGTAAACTAACAATATTTTTCTTAAATTGACATGAATATTCTTCCTACAAATATTCTTCAGAAACATTTCTAAGCATACTGTATATAAACTATAAAAGCTCTAAACAAATATTTTGAAAATTAATGATTTGAAAAAGAGAGTTTGGGAGTGTTCTTTTAAAATTCAGTGAACAAAATTCAGAACATGAAAGGGTTTAATTCAGCTTGTTTTGAAGTTTGGCTTCTTTACAAGCATTTTACATACAAAAGCATGTGTATTTATGTATATGTCTTTGTTGTTCTGGTCCTGAGAAGTGCCTGGATCACAAATCACTGAATTATGAAAGCCTATTCTGGATTAAAACAGCTAGTCTATTACAGACCTTCTCTGTGAACACGAACAACAACAAAAAATCTGTTTTAACTAGAAACAGAGAAAATCTTTGTAATTAGTGTTTTAGTAGTGAATATATTTGTTCTATTTTTTAAGTCATGTCTGTCACAAAATCTCCATTATCCACTCCTAGTGCATATTGCAGTTCAGGCACAGTTTGAAAATTTCAGGCTAAGCAACTGAAGAGAGAGATGTGTGACAAGTGAGTGTTACTTGCTGCAGTCACTCAATTTTTATTTTGTTGCTAAAATCAAAACTAAAAATGAGAACCTTCTAATAATGACATCTACTTGAAGTACATTAGGAGACACGTATGCTAACACTACTCTGTGGCCATTTGCATAATAGAAATTCCTTTTTGACTTTTTGTGTCTCTCTGCATTGCATCTAGTTAAAGGTAATAACATAGTATGCTCCTTCTAATTAATAAAGTAATGCTTCAAGAGGAGAATTACACCTTACTTTCTCCTTTGTCTTAAAAAACAAATCTCCTTTGTTGACCCAGGACAAGAAGTCTGGCTGCCCTTTTGTAACATGGCTTTTGATGTATTCCTACTAAGTTAATGTCTCTTGCTTTATAGATTGGAAAGTCCAACTTATACACCACCTCACCAACTGCATACACCCCAGCAGCCTTATTCATCTGTCCCAGGTAATAATTTACAAGTGGGTAGAAAGGGTAATGAGGCAAGGTGTCATCTTCTGAGTGCATTGCTATGTTGTTTATATTTCTTCAAACCTTGTTCAAGCAGAAGTTACTGGGACAGATTGACATGAAAGGCTAGTGAATGAGTTCTGTGATCCACAAAACATATAAATGGGAAGCTTGTGTTTGTACCTCTGGTACATGTTGTTAGTTTTTTTTAATTTGAATTCTGTTTTCATTATGTGGAATATGGGTTTCAACAATTATTTGTAGTGTATTTAGTAGTACTTGTAGTATATTTTAATCAATAGTAAATTCTCTGAGGGATATAGTATATATACAGGATGAAACTAATGGACTCAATTGTTCTAGTTCTATTCTGAATATAAAAGCTTTTTTTTTTTGCCATTGCAGTGTTCTGAGTAGTGAAACAAACTAATTTGTTGAAGCAACCGAATATAATGTTAAAATGATTTTTCATAGCAGTTACCTTGGATTCTATTTTAATTTCACTTAGGAGTCATCAGAAGGTCCACATCAATGTCTTATGTAGATGGATATGTGGGGACATGGCCAAAAGAAAAAAGGCAAGTAGTCCTATCATAAGAGCTGCTTAAAAAATGATAATGTATTGGTCATAAAGAGTAGTAAACTCTCCATTGTGGTTTGAATTTCCAAAATCTTGTAACAACTTGCAGAAGTAGAAAAACAAAGGGAAAACTGCATCACGGATTCAGAACTAAGTAATAGGAAAAAACTTCAGAAATAAACCATCAGTCTTTTACATTGAGATGAGGTATTCTTGCATTAAATATTTGAATTATTGGCATTAAATATGTTTACACTTACCTATTGCAATTAACCAAATGAGGTAAGAGTCACATGGCTAAAGAGCTCACTAGTATCAAAAATTGTATTACTGTATGTAAGAATAATCAGGCTGGATGTTTTGTTTTTTTCAGTTAGACCCATCATAAACTCTCAATGTGTAGGATGTAAATTGTCTTTTAAATTGTCTTAAGAGTTAGAGTGAAGGATTATTCAGCAAATCTAAATTGTCTTTTCATACTTGTCTTCTTATCTAGCATGGCAATTCCTATATTCCTAAAGTGCCCAGGACTTATCCCAAACTACTAAAAAGCATTGACTGGCTCTGAAGAAAACACACACAATAAAATAGAATATAACATTTTTAATTACTTTATTTGCATATTAATCTAGTCAAAATACAATACATAACAGTCCGTTTAATACTACAGCGTTAAAGTAATTGAAAACCCGAATGTGAATATATTGCTATTATTAATCATGAGCTGGTCAGTTATTTCCTTTATTCTTATCTCAATTAGGTCATCATTGCATGGAGTTTCATTTGACATTTCTTTTGACAAAGAAAAAAGCATTCCAGTACCTACTCCAAACAGAGGTATTACTAGATCTGTGAGCAATGAAGGCCTTACAGTAAACACCAACCGTGTGCCCAAGCATATTAGAAAAAATCTGTCCTTCAAACCTGTAAATGGAGAAGAGGAAAATCAAGATATCGAAGAGGAAAAGGATGTTATAACTCATAAAGACACAAAGGCCAATCAGTCTCTTACCATAAATCAAAGAAATGCCAATGAGAGCCATCACTACAGGTTTCCAAATGGAGCTTTGCAAAACAGAGCAGTTCTGGATGATTTTGGCAACCAGATTGAGACACCAACCATTGAAGAGGCTTTGCAGATAATTCATGACACTGAAAAATCTCCCAGAGTTATCCCACCAGACCAAATTACAAATGGATTCTTTCTTCACAATCAGGAAATGAGCATCTTGAATTCAAACATTAAACCAAATCAGTCTACTCCTGATATCATCACAGACACAAAAGGTGCTCTAAGTCCTGTGACTGACAATACAGAAGTAGATACTGGAATACATGTTCCTTCAGAAGATATCCCAGAGACTATGGATGAGGATTCTTCTTTGAGAGATTACACTGTAAGCATGGACTCTGACATGGAAGAACCATCTAAGTTTCTTCAGGATTATGACATACGAGCTGGCAATCACAGAGATCAGTTAAGTCCCTGTCCCAGCTCAGTAAGTACCAAATCACAGGCAGGCAGCAGTGCTTCTTCGAGTTCAGGAGTTAAAATGACTAGCTTTGCAGAGCAGAAATTCAGGAAGTTGAATCACACAGATAGTAGAAGCAGTGGAAGCAGTTCTCAGAAAACCACACCAGAAGGTTCTGAGCTGAATATTCCTCATGTGGTTGCTTGGACTCACATTCCTGAGGAGGCATCTGTTCCCCAAGGAAGAGACACTACACAGTTGCTGGCTTCAGAAATGGTGCATCTCAGGATGAAGCTGGAGGAAAAGAGGCGAGCGATTGAAGCACAGAAGAAGAAAGTTGAAGCTGCGTTCACTAAGCAGCGGCAGAAAATGGGAAGAACAGCATTTCTTAATGTTGTGAAAAAGAAAGGTGATGGAGTATCACCTCTCCGAGAAGAAGCAGCAGGAGCTGAAGATGAGAAGGTATTCACTGACAGTAATCGGTTGAAAGAAAGAGAAACTCAAAAACCAGATGAACAAACGAGTAAGACTTCAGATGTAATAAAAGAAAACCCTGAAAATTCTCACAGCAAATGGTCAAAGTCTCCTGCTACTCCTATGGATGCTGAAAAACAGTGGAATTTAGCAAGCCCCTCAGAAGAAAATTTTAATGAAGGAGATATCTTAGAATATACAAAATCTATTGAAAAACTAAATTCTTCCTTACACTTCCTACAACAAGAAATGCAACGGCTATCCCTTCAACAGGAGATGCTGATGCAGATGAGAGAGCAACAGGCTTGGGTTATTTCTCCTCCTCAGCCTTCTCCTCAGAAGCAAATTCGGGAACTTAAGTCTTCATCAAGGCAACTGGGAGCTCCATCTCCCATTGCACCTTTCTCACAGGAATCTCCTCGTTCTACACATCAGTCTCCACAGTCATCCAACAGGAAGAATGCCTCTTTTCACATTAAAATGCAAAGGACTCCTAGGCCAAATGAATTGAAAATAACACCTCTCAATCGTACGTTGACTGCCCCACGGTCTGTGGATAGTCTTCCCCGTTTGAGAAGATTTTCTCCAAGTCAGGTTCCCATTCAGACTAGATCATTTGTTTGTTTTGGAGATGATGGTGAACATATAGGTGAACCGCAGGTAAAGGGAAATCTTTTGAAGGAAGTCAAACCTACGGAAGAGGTAGCAAAAGAGGAAGGACCAAAATTACTGAAAAAGAGTGAACAGAAGTTGGAGGAAAAGGAGATCAAACCTCTTGAATCTAATGTTTCTGAAGTATTATCTCAGCCCATCACAGAAACTGTCTGCCTCACCCCAAATGAAGATCAGCTAAGCCACCCAATTTTACCAACAGCAGCTCCCAAAACAGCTAGCTTAATTGAAGTTTCCCTATCAGATTTGAAGCCACCAGAAAAAAATGAAGTACCTGTTGAGAAATATGAAGGTGAGAGTGATAGAGAACAATTTGAGGATGACCAGAAAGTGTGTTGTGGATTCTTTTTTAAGGTAAGAGCTGCTACTCAGCTTCCTTTCAAAGGCAACTTCTTAATTTAGATACAACGTTTCAGTGATGACTTTCCATTGAAGTCAAAGGAGATAGTTTTGCAGTCCTAAATGTGCACACATACTTTTTGCACTTGATGACTCATAAGAGTGGTCAGATTCTAGCACACTGCAATTCTGAGTGTGCTAGAGTACTCCTTTCCTTCTATAGTCATGGAAGAGTGCTTGGGGTTTTGGGGGAGAAAGATGCATGCTGAATGTAGGTTGCTTTTTAACATAAGCTTTTTAATGTAAGATCTTAATTAAATATGCTCACTTCTCACTCTCACTTCCCCATTCCACACCCAAGTTTAACTGAAAGCTTGTAAAGTACAGCCTGGGTTTTTCAAGATGGGGAATGTCTCGGAGTTGCACTTCAGAGCGCATTTTTTCCCTCTACTGGCTAGCTGAGGTAGTATAGTCTTTTGAGACTCCCTTTTGAAGTTGGCATTTGGGAACACTCCCTGTTGTCTTATTAAAGAGTTATATTCAGGCAAGCTTATAACTATAATGTACATTATTAAGAGAGAGGTCTAGACACTGGAAGCTATCAAGATTTAGAATTTCCATCTTGGAGTACCCCAAAATCATGCAACAATCTTTGCTCTGCTTGTCTGGGAGCATTGCTTGGTTCTAAAAAAAACACCTGAATTGATCAGCCAAAATTACCTTTATATGATGCATAGTTATTGCTTTTTGTAATAAATTGTCTTCCTCTCCATAAACATAGAATCTTCCAAAGCTGAATGCAGTTTATGCAGTGTGGAATCTGACTCTAAAGTAGAATATTTCACCTGGAAATTTTTTCATGTGTCCAATATGTTTATATATTTATATATATATAAATTTCATGTTTGACTTAGGAAGTAAAAATTCCTTTATGGAAACTTTTTAGTAATCTTAAGAAAAATCTTTTGAAATAAACTTATTTCCAATACATCATCTTATGTTAGGATACTGCAACCCAGTCGACAGAATTAAGTGTCTAATCACTTTGCAAAATCAGTTGATAAATGTAGAGATTTTAATAAATCGTGTCCTTTTCCTTCAAATACTGTTTCTGCTAGGATGATCAAAAGGCAGAAAATGATATGGCAATGAAACGAGCAGCATTATTGGAGAAGCGTTTGAGAAGGGAAAGAGAGACTCTGCTTCGAAAGCAGCAGCTGGAAGCAGAACTAGAACATAAGAAAGAAGAGACGAGGTAAAACTAACTACACGTCCTGATTCAACTGACCCGTAACCCTGAACAAAAAAATGACATAGCTGGAAGTGCTACTACCTAGTTAAATAATTGCATCTTAATATGCAAGGATATTTAATCCTAGAGGCAGATGTGCTGAGGAGCCCAGCTGAAGACACATGCCAGCTGGTCCCATGAAATCAGCAGGTGGCATCAGTCTGTAGCTTAGATTCAACATGAACCCTGCTGCCCTGATTGAAGCTCCTCAGACTGTTACCATGCCTTGCACTTTATATTCTGAGGGAGAGCTTATCGCTTTGGGCTTCAGTCTGCACAAGTGCACAATGGCAAGATCCTCTTACTGATGTCCGAGAGTACTAAAGTTCTGAAAATTTAATGCCTGTGTTTTCCTTTCTGGCAATATGCTAGCTGTAACTGTTACCCTGTAAAGTTCTGACTGTTGAATGTATTTGATGGGGTTTTTTTTAGACGCAAAACAGAAGAAGAACGTCAGAAGAAGGAGGATGAACGAGCACGGCGAGAATTCATTAAGCAGGAATATATGAGAAGGAAACAGCTAAAGCTTATGGAAGAGATGGATACTGTCATAAAACCACGTTCCCTGTCAATCAAGCAGAAAAAGCCCCGTCCAAAATCTATTCATAGGGATCACATTGAATCACCTAAGACACCAGTCAAAGGTCCACCAGGTAACCGATGTTCATGTGGAAGAAGAGTCTGTTCATGCTAAAACACCAGCTTGGGTTTTGGTACTAACAAACACATGCATTTATTAGTGCCTTGTGCCAAACTGAAGTTGCACGTGACAAAACTAGAAAGCAAAATTTGCCAATAGAAATTAAAAGATGAATGTCACTTACCTGTTATGCATGCATGCGTATATCAACAAACCAAAAGGTTAACTGTATTGACCCAATGGAAGCACCAATGTATGTGACAAGTTTCATACATGCCCATGTATTATTCCCAGTCACTAATCTCTTCTTGCACCTGTAGAGCTAAGAATGAATAACACTTGGCAGAAAAGAGATCAATAAATAAAATGGTCATTATAAGGTAAGAGTACTTGAGCTCCTGCTTAATACAGACAGAATTAAAATAGAAAGGTTACTTTTAAAATTCATGTTTTCATTCTGTTTTACTCACTAAGCTACTGCATGTGTCGTTATGAGCCTAGCAGCACTAATTGTATGGGAAAATGTAACATTCTTTTAGATACCAAATGACTGCAGTAATGACTAAAAGAAGTGTTGCCAATTTACAATCAGAAAAAAATAACCAATGCTCAGTGATCCTTTTTGTTATAGCATCATATAACTGCATTTTCTCTAGCTGCTTCCCTCCATCTTTCAGCATAATTTAAAGTATTCTCTTAACATCTTTCAAGAGTCCATCCCTAAGCTTTAAATTAAGTCTCTTAAGCTCTTTTATGAGAGCTTTTTAACTTTGATTTGCATAGTGCCCATGTACCCATGTTCATGCCTCATGTTAATGCTTAGTCACAGACTATCCCAGATGGCTGCAAGTGGCTGGGTGTCCGAAAGTGTTCAGATAAAGCATGCCACATATGCATGTAGGTATATCATGTATGGGAGTAAGAGTCACGTGTATAAAAGCACTTAGTAACTTTCTTATGCTGGTGTTGGGTATAATGAACAGACTCTGCTACTTGCATAGGTTTATAAGCTTTAACTTTGTTTTTATCCAGGTTCACAGCTTTATCGTGTTTTTTCAGTATCTAGTCTTTCGCTGGCATCACTGAATACAGGGGACAATGAGAGTGTGCAGTCAGGCAAGAGAACACCAAGGTAAAGCTAAAATAAACATTATATTTAATAAAATTTGATAATCATCTACATAAAATTAGCATTAATTTTAAAGAGGTGATGTCTATATTTTTCCTACTCCAAGAGCAGGCATGTTTTTCTGATGTGAGATATTGATTGATTCTACTGTTGAGTATTAGGGAACCAAGCCATGATAATTTTTTTCACAAATTTTACCAAGTAAACCGATTGGGTGGCTATAAATGAGATCAAAATAAAATGCTATTCACACAGCCTCTTTAATTCACCTGTTTATAGTTAAGTCTCAGCTTGTGGTTATTTTATTAAACCTGTACACTACATGCAGCTGTACAGCTTCTTTTCTTCCTTAACATAGCAACTTCTGTTCTGTTATTTCCTCTTAGCAGTAGTACAAGAAAGTATTAAGTGTTAACTGTAATTTCAGGCTTTTCTGAACACAAGAATTTATCTTGTATTAGAAATGAACTGAAAATGAACTGAGAGATAAAAATAACAGAACCTTCTTAAGTACAAAATCTATATTATAGTTCAGACAAATAAAATTATTGCTGTATAATTATTTAATTTTATTCACATAAATACTATTCTTTAATAGAAGAGAAATGCAAGAAAGGCAAACTAGTAAAAGGGGTTTAATCATGAGTATTGCATGTTACTTTATCATGTCATGTTTTCATGGCCAGTGTATGTGCCCCATCAACTCCAACATGCCTGCAGCTGTTTTCAATTGACCTTTCCATTTCCCTGATATCTTGAGAACTGACTTTCAGGTTATTACATAAAAAAACATTAATGCAGTGATCCAAGTACCCTAGTATCTCTCAACATCTCTTACAAATGATCAGCTTTATTTAAAAGGGGGATTTCTTACAGCCATATTATCTGTTGGAAGAGGCTTGATGTCACTTACATGGACAGACTTGACAGGAGATGACCCCTATCTCTGTAAATTTCGTTGTGCTATGCTTTACTACAGCTATAATGAACAATATCTGGCTTTAGATTTATTTCAGGGGTTGGGATTTCTTTAAATATGATATAATTCAGAACAAATTGCCAAGAGGAAAAGTGTTAGAAAAATTTTCAGTATCTTTCCAGAGCCATATTATAACCTTTTCTTCAAATCAGAATTGTCTTTCAGTGATGACACGGGGTGAATGTCAGTGATATGTTTGAAGGTCTTCTTCATGCATCACTCAGAATAGTTTATACAGAACACTAACTCAGTTATCCATGAATTTCTTCTGTTAATATTATGCATTTTAGTCTACAGTATATGATTCAAATTGTTGTGTTCTACATTAATACAGTCTGCTTTCTTTTCATGTTAGAAGGCTTTTTTTTTCTGAAAACTGTAGTGTTTTAAATAAATTTTAAAATTAATGTTTAGGTCTGAGTCAGTGGAAGGATTCTTATCTCCGAGTCGTTGTGGTAGTCGTAATGGAGAAAAAGATTGGGAGAATGCATCTACAACTTCTTCAGTCGCCTCTGCTACAGAATACACAGGTTGGTGGCAACAATATTTAGAAAAGTACCTGGCTATTAGTAGTTCTATGCATGAAAATATTTCAGTTATCTGTGTTTGGAATTTTTAAACTTATCTGGGGATCCTTCCATAGAAATGTAACTTTCACCTATCTAAAACAGGCAGTAATAATACAAGATTAAAACTTTAAATCCAAAATAAAAGTACTGACTCAGTAGCATTTGTGATAATCAGAATAAACTGCAGTCAGGCTCAGAACAGCAAATGGACCCACCAGTTACTCTGTGCATTTTAGTAGTCTCTCTGGCAAGGCAAGAAGAGTTGAAATTTAAGTTCAATTTCGAATAGATCTAAAAAAAAAAAAAAAAAAAATGGAATGGGAAAATCTGCTTAGTAATGTGGATTTAAATATTCTCCACCTTTTATTTCCAAACAGATCCTTTGTTGTTTACAAAAACTTCACAGTCTGACTTGTAATCCTTTATTATATTACAAGTCAAATAATAATGGTATCTCTGTCTCTTTTCTCCAAATGCATAGTACATGATATTGCAAAGACCTTGCATCATCGTGATTATAAAGGCTGTGTTTTTGCTCACCTCATGTCACTTTGTATGGTAAAGAGGATAATAACATTAAGTATATTAGATAAACTTTTAGGGAGATCAGGTTTGAATGATGGACCTGCATAGCTCTATCTGTGCTGGCAAATGTTTATTAATAACAAAAGAATGTCATTTTACTTGTTTGTGAAATTTGTGATCTCTAGTCTTATTCACAAATTTGTATTTTTATGCATGCAAAAGATGAAGGGCAGAAGTGCTTCACAGCATTTCAATTAACTATTTGTTGGCTTATTGATTAACTTAGCTGATTTGTCATTCCTCCTTCACAGGACCAAAGCTGTTCAAAGAACCCAGTGCTAAATCCAATAAATATATAATTCAGAATGCCTTGGCACATTGCTGCTTGGCTGGAAAAGTAAATGAAGGTCAAAAGAAAAAGATACTGGAGGTAAGGGTATTTTTCCCCAAAAATCATAAACACACTAGTCAAACCACAGTTAAGGTACTAGAAAAGCACTTGAGCATAAATACAAATATCAAAAGGAATCTTTGTCTGAGGTTACGTCAGCTCTTAGTAAAAGGTTTGAGTAATTTGTGTGACTTGTTTCCTTTGTGGACAGAAAGGTTCTCTAGTATTGTAGAAACAATAGCTATTGCCCTGCACATGCAGCATGGGAGGCTGAATTAATTGACATGTTAACTAATAGCTACTGTCTGTTTAATGGAGCAATTTCAATATCATTTGTTCACAAACTTTGTTTCCTTACCATGAAAAATATTCGTTTTATACATATGGATCCTCAGATTGAGACCTTTAGAACTAAAGATACTTTTTTGGAAATAACAAGTGAGATATCAATACAGACTCTTTTCAGTTCAAGTAACTCAGAGCATAATAACCCCCAGAAACCTCAGGAAAGAACAGCTGTAAAGTGGTTATGCTTAACTCTAGAATGCAGTGTACATCACTTGGCTAAAACTGTACGTGTTCAGAGCACATCCCATAGAAGTTCTGTTGGGTGGAGCAGGGATCTGAAAAAGAACCTTTGCTTAATACATATCAACTGACTTCATAGTTTGACTAATCTTGAATGGATTTAGGGATGACTGAAACCCATTTCAGCACTGGACAGTCTTTTAGGCCCATCTAGACATGTTTAAATCTCCTGTTCCTAAACTTAAAGGTATTAGGCTTGCTTACTGAAATGGCTCTAAGAATCTTTATTTGGTCTACAAAAAAAATTGTTGGGATGTCTATTCTTTAGGGACAACGAGACAAGTGCAGCTAAAATTGTCTAAATAAATAAGATTTCACTTGATAAATACCCACCTTATCAAAATTCAGATGGTTGAAGCTTAGCAAATTGTAATGGTTGAAAATAAGGTATTTTAATAGAAAGATGGAAGTTTCGGCTCTGATAGATTAGAAATTCAAAATGGCAGTCTGACAATTTTGAATGTTTTCTAACTATAATGCAAATTTAATGTTGTGAATCTTTCTCTTTCTTTCTTTTAAAGGAAATGGAGAAATCTGATGCCAATAATTTCTTAATCTTGTTCCGGGATTCAGGCTGCCAATTCAGATCTCTGTACACGTACTGCCCCGATACTGAAGAAATTAATAAATTAACAGGGATAGGTCCCAAATCTATCACAAAGAAAATGATAGAGGGACTGTATAAATACAACTCTGACAGGAAGCAGTTTAGCCACATACCTGCCAAAACTTTGTCTGCCAGTGTTGATGCAATTACCATTCACAGCCATTTGTGGCAAACCAAGAGACCAGTAACTCCTAAGAAACTTCTACCCACCAAGGCATAGTAGATGGGAAAATCTTGCTTCAGACAATTATGATAAACTTGCACTTCATCTTTACTGCCTATAGGAAATAGATTTCTAGTTGCCAACAAGACTCTTAGAACTTAAAACTGGACACCAAGTTCTATTATCATGTCCAACTGGAATGTAAACAGTGTTTAGGAGTGCAGAAGATATCACTTCAGTGAGTACTTATGAGTGACTATGGAAATGTCTGACTTGTGTGGAGATTTGTATGTGCTAATACAACATATGGAGTATATTTGCTCTGTATTTTGATTAGATACACTGAAGCACTGAATGTTCATATTTAGTGAATCAAACTACATTTTTTTTACATCTGTTGCCTTATATGTTTGTATTTGTGCTTGTCTTGAAATATTTTTTCTTTCTCTAAAGAAATACTTAATATCCTCAATACCATTGAACTTTGCATATTGACTCTTACAGTAAAGACTCAAATGATAAGTTAATGATATGTCACTGAAGAACATAAGAATGGGTCTGTTTTGCAAAATCCTTATTGTGTGCTGCAACAAAATTAATTAATTCTCCTAAGTATTTATAATTCCGTTTCAATTAAATAATACTGGTTTGCTTATAGACTAAACAGTAAGGGGAAAATCTTTGAATTGCATAAAGAAATATTTCCTTCAGGTGAATTATTTAGCAAGTCAGGGTGTAGTTGGATGAAGTAATTATTCCTGTTTTAATAAGTTAGCATCTGAGATGTAATGACTATGTGCGCGCTCATAATCCCATTAAAATGCAAAACAAAAAGATTTGGCAGGCCTCTAAAACAGTTTAAGCAAATATGCATTATTCTACGTTGTTGCAGATAGAGTGAGCACATAGTCAGCTACTGCTCCTCCATGGGAGGAATAGAAACTTGTGAAACACTCAGAACTAGATCCCTGATTTTTGCCTGACAGAACACTAAAAATATTCAGAAGAATCACAGAACACACTAAGTCACAGATCTTTTGGAAGCACTGTATCTAATTCCCAATGATTTTTAAGATCTAGGCCACTGTCCATTCTTCCTGCCTGCAGATCAGATTTAAAACAATTTTTCAGGGAATAGACATCTGATAAGAATTTTTGGTGTCCTAGTAAACTGTTTTCTCGACATGCTCTAACAGATGATGTCTTGTGACACTTGGCAATTCTAAATATATATGGCAAAAAAGCCTAAGTGACATTTCAATAAATTCATAATACAACCAGTTACAAAAACAAACTTTAAGCATATTTCAGTATTATTTACAAAGGGCTGCATTTTATTTCAAAACAGTGTTTGATTATTTTATAGATAACTATTCCGTTTCAGTGTTTGTTTCTCTTAATTTGCTTTTAACATAGCACTGTTCTGAAAAAAAAAAAAACTACAAACTTGAAGCCTCCCCTAAATCTGTGGCTATTTTGATAACGTACACCAGAGGATTTGTTGGGGGAAAAATCTCATTCTCAGGAAAAGACTTGAATGATTTGTGATTCTGTTCTGTTTCAGTGTTGTGACAACTACATTAACATAAGACAGTATTGTGCTATAAGTATGTAGTCCATTCTGTTTCACGGGGAGACTAAAATTAAGTTCATATTTCTCTCATTAAACTGCTTTGAGAGAAACAACGCCTCACTACTATGATGTACTCATTTACTTATATATGAGATGCACCTGAATGAGATACCATTAAACAGTTTAGAACAGTACTTTTTTAAATTATTATAAAGCCTTAGGCATCAATGCATCTGCGTTATAAACATTTTCTCAAAAATGCTGTCAGTTTTACTGTAATTTATGTTCTTATATTTATGTATATTTGTTAAATCTGTAAAAGAAAAAAAGAAAAAACACTTTAAAATACATGTTTAAAATGTATGTGGCTCAAAACTATTTGTGGTTAGCTGATTCCTACTGTTTGCATGTATATCACCAGGATATGTAACTCTTATATTTCAAGTGTATACATATTGTGTATATAGGATATAA
The DNA here is from genome assembly GCF_040182565.1 of Anser cygnoides. Lineage (NCBI taxonomy): Eukaryota > Metazoa > Chordata > Aves > Anseriformes > Anatidae > Anser > Anser cygnoides. The sequence goes on along the minus strand of NC_089880.1, from coordinate 6,774,004 downwards.
ATAATATTAAAAAGGGGGAAGAGGGTTTGCACATTCTGCCTGTTAGACAGTTCCTACAAATACCGTTGTAGGAACACCATGAATAACTTTATGAAATTGTCTATAGTATAGAGTGATTCAAGAAACTAGGAGGTTGGAATTAACTCTTAAACATGGCGAATGACTTCAAAAGAAGTTTTAGAATGGGAGGCTTTTTATTTCTAAAATCTGTCCTATGGTTTAGCTGAAGATTTGCAACACCATAAAGACACACGCATCAGTCTAATCAAAGTGAGCTTACATACATGACAGAGGAATTATGTGAGTCATTTTAAATATGTCTGAATGTACTGCAAAATTTACATTTGTCAACAGGTTGAAGATTTGTGCAATGTCTAAAAGTAGAATGTGAATAATGCAGCTGAAGAGTTTGTTGCTCGAAGTATAAAGTTTTACTTAATATGGGAAAAGTAAAGCTATATACACTTTTCCTTTTTAAGCCTGCAAATTTTCTAATTACAGTGGATCTATGGTTGGGATCATGTTTAAAAAATAAAAAAAAAAAAAAAGAAGCTTTCCATAAAGGCCAGTATTTATCACTGACCTTTTCAGAACACACTGGTGCTTTCATCAGGGGTATTATTATCGTTGCTATGACTGAATTGCCAAACTATCATCTTAGTTTTTGGAGCAAAATTTCATATTCTAACAGTCATAATAGCTACTGAAATCTTTTTTTTTTTTTTTAATTTTAGTATGACTGTTAGTTTTTATTATTTGGCTGTTTAAAGCCAAATTCAGCTATTTAATTATGATTTAATGGGCACTGTTGAAAAAAAATGTACAGTGTATTGTGTGCTTACTTGTCTACTCTATGGAGCATAGCTTCCATATTTTTTCAGATGCTGTGCTGTAAAATATTGTCATTGCTACTTATGTGGTACAGTGTAGTTTTTCCTTTCATTTAAATAAAAGCATGGCACCAAAAGTAAACTTTTTTGTTCTCTTGCTTACATCTAAACGTAAATTGAAACTATAACAAGTTCACATTCGTGTTTAAATTTTTTTTTCTGATTGTATTTCAGCAACATAGAAATTTTAGGAAATAGCAAAATTTTGATTTCTCATTTTGTTTGTATTGCTGTCTTTCACATGTATTTTAGCTCTCTGATGTTACCAGACTGAAGCTGTTAAAAAATTAGGCTTCTCATTACATTCTTGAGGAGAACAAAGAGTTTTCCTGTTCTTTTTAAAAGTGAGTTTCACAATTTTAAGTCAGCTGATAAACTTCTGTACTCTGGTTAGTTGTGTGTTGAAAAAAACACAGAAACTTAATGGTCAGCATAATAGGATGGCTTCAGAAGGTAAGGTTTTCAAGATTATCAAGCCTTATCTTCACACAGACAGCTAATAAAGAATATGACTTTTTGTGAAATAACTTGTGCACAAGTTGTGCAATCTTGAACAGAAATAGTATACAAAAAAAGAAGTTTTATTTTCCAGATATGTGAATTAGAAAGTTTTTCCATTCCGAATCTTGCCTGTTTTGTTTTTGTGGTGTTGTGCTGGATTGCAGAGCAAGGGCTTCTGTTGAAAAGGGACATGACATGGCTGCAATGTCAACAGACAGGCTGAATTGTTAGGCTAACAGGCAGATAATGAATCCGTAAATTTCAGAGGTACTCAAAGGGCAGCTTCGATAATACAGGAAATCTGATAGCAGGGCTTTTAGTAATGAATTGAAAGCTAATGTGGATGAAAATGAATAGCTTTCCTTCCACCCTTACCCCTCCAACTGGTTATTTTTTAGCCAGCTCAATCAGTTCCCGTACAGCATCAAAACAGGCTCACACAAGCAAAGAATTATGTTGGAACACAAATGGTAATTGCACCCAGTAAAGCTATTTTTTTTAGTGGTGGGTCCAGCTCAAAATTTTCAGCTAAAACCAGCCTTTGTACAGAGAGACTGGAACAGACTTTATTTTCTTTACCCATTGACAAGTAACACCATATTTGACAAACTTCTGATCACGCCCTAGTTAATTTGACTGAGCTGTGTGTCTGAATTTGTACAGCATTTGGGAATCAAAACATATGTATACTGCTGTGGGATTCAGTGTAGATTTCTGGTAGCAACAACTGCAGAATAATCATTTCAGTTACACTTAGAAACTAAGCTTTCAGATCAAGCACAACACGAAGGCAATGTACAAAATAGCTTCTTTTTTTTTTTCTTCCCAATCCAGCTATACTGACCTGGCATAGATCAGTACATTAAAAAAAATCAAAAAAAAAAACAGCTTTTCAAGAGCTAAACCTTTAACTACTTAAATCTTTTCAAATAGGAAATTATCATTTTTGTGACATTGTTACTACTTTAATGAACTGAACAAAGAGTTGGAAGAATTGTGGCTATAGAGATCTGCCTTTATGGCCACAGCCCCTTATGCTTGCTTTTTCATTTACCCTTCTAAGCTCTTCAAACCTGAAAATTCTACTTAAATATATATATATCTTATTCCAGATTTGGATGCCAGAAAAATTCAGTATTTTTATATGCGTGGCAACTTTGTTCATTTATAAGCAACTGGTTTTAAAAGGCAAACTATACCATCACTAAGAAAAAAGGTACGAAGTGTGTTTGTGTATGCATATGTACAAATGCACAGTTAAATGCACGTATACTTTCAGACTTAGATGTTTACATGCAGATATAAAATGCACTTTATTTAGACAACCACAGCAAGGTTAAATATGGTAATAAAGTTACTCTAGCTTATTTCTTTTAGAAAGCAGCTTTGTCTGTTTTATTCAGAACGACTGGTATACATATGAGGAGGGACGCAATATACAATACATACATTTAAGACCTCAATACAGAGCCTTTGGGAGATGGAGTTCTTACCACTAGGCTTTTTATCATTTCCTGAATTCAAGGATAACACTAATGGACTCGAGACAAAATTGCCTCTGATCAGAAAAGATAAAAACTAGGATTTCAAGAAAGGATGGTAGAACAGAGGTAAACATTTCACTGAAAAAAAACATTTAAAAGTTTCTTCAGCCTCTTATTCAGCATTACTAAACAACTGGATGTATAAAACTTTAGGATTAATGGATAATTCATTATCCATTGACGGATTTATTAAGCAAGATACTGAAAAGATTTGTTTTAATGTAAAATATATGTATTTTTTTGTCACTGTTAATCTGTTAATGGAGTTTTGCACAAAGACAAAGCTAATATAAAGCTTTCCATCAAGGCAGCTCTGCCTTATCCTTTCTACATCATCGCTGATCTAAATATCTGCATTACAAGACCTGGCAAGGCCCAACAAACCTGCAATTATTTAAATTACTTGAAGCCAGATTATCCTTTAGCTTGGTATTTTTCTTGTTTAAGCTACCTGAAACTCGAGTTGCGATGCTGACATAAGTGCCTAATTCTCCTACAGGTTATGCAAGAGTATTTTAACTTGTTTGCTGAATTGTTACCTCAAAGTTTTGGGAAACCTTTCGTGAAATGAGTGAAGACTGTTTCCAGAAGTAAAGTTTTCAACGCATTATTTTTTTTTTGCAACTTTTTACAAGATCATGCAAACATAATGTAAAAAGTAAAGATCTGAATGTGTCTGTTATAATCACTAAAAATCAAGGGCCCATTTTAATGATGACAACACAAAGAGGCTTTACACAAACTGCTGGATTCCGCTGGCAGATCTTGTGCAAGGTTAACGCTGGAGAATAGTTCTAAGAATGTATCCGGCCGTGCTAACATTGTCTGTGGCCACCTGCGCAACATTGGCAAAATAGTCGGTTTTTTTTTTTCTGAATTGTTTCCAGAACAGACTGCAGTGCTCTGCCTTGTCACTAGGCAATGGAGAGCTCCTCCTCTACTAATCCTGATTTTCAGGCTCCCTGAAGCCCACACCCAACAGCTTTGCTATTCATGGGAGTTACCTTCTCTGCAATAACCACTTGGGAGTTCAAAGCAAGCTGAGGCCATCCCAAAGTATTCTTTCTATGCCAGAGCAAAAAGTTCTGAACAACCAGAGAACAGGGGCTTCTCTCTCCTTTACCGATAGGATGCTTCTATGTATCCTCTCCAGATACTTAAGAGTAGAATTATTGCCCTCCCAAGCTGGCACATCAAGTAATATTAACTATTCTTCATCCCTCTTCCTGAAGGCAGACACTTGGTTCTTGAAATCTCTTTCCAGACTATAGGAATTTACATTCCTGTGAAAGGCCCTATATTCCGAGCAGGAGGAAAACAAAAAGAAAAAAAGAAAAAAAAAAAGAATTTCCTCTTCTTTTTGGGTCTATAACTTGGAAGAAACCTTACCTCTTTCTTCCATTCCAAAACTTGCCTTCCAGAGGTGAAGTCTCACAGGTTTGATCTCAGGGCCTCCAATGAACACAAAATTATTACAAAAAGATTGGTAAACCACTGTAACACTGTCGTAAAATCAAGATTAAAATTAAAAACAGATGTGCTCAGCCCTAGCTTTGTTAAACAAAGTTTAAAGGAGACTCATCTAAATGTATGTTCAGCAAAGTTACACATACAACTTTGTTTGGACAACCGAATTAAAGTCCTCTTGTTTTTCCCCACTCCCTCCCTGATTATCATCCCTATTATATCACTTGTATGGGGAAGCAGTTTCATTTCTATAATTAAGTTTTCTATTAATCTGTGCCTCCAGATGTAACTAAGCAACAAGTGATAGCTTTATTAGCAGGAGGAAGGATTCCGTGTTTTACTAGAGAATCGAGTTTCCTGGGTGCGATGCTGGGACTTCGGCGGTGCAGAAGGAGCCAGCAGGTGCCACAGCCTCACTTCTCCGTTGCAGTCATTGCTGCGCAGCCAGGTGGCACCTTGCCTGTGTTGCTCCTCACGAGACAGACTGCAGGACATCTCTGTGCATTCCTTGTCAGAGAGAGGGAAGAACGGTATGAGGGGATTTCCCCGCTGCCCTTTGGCTGATTCTCAGCCAAACAGTTTGCAAGCAGAACCAACTCACTACTTAACATCTGCTACTTCACATTTTTAACCATCGTTGTGAGAGAGAATCCAGTTCAGCTTCTTGTCAATCCCTGACAACCTGACACATGTATACACAAACATAACTTAAATATATATATATATGGTCTTTGATACTTCTGTAGTCCCAAATGTTCTCTATCAGAAAATTGTCAGTCTCCATTTTGATAGGGCCTGCCAATGCACCGCTGTATATACACTGGGGTTTTGTCCACATACAGTATTGGCATCTCAGCATGACTTTTTGTATTTCATCTCACAGCTATATTTGAACACAAAGAAAGCTTATAGATGTTCACCTTGATCACTCTTAGATTCTACCATCTTCTGACAATTACAAACATGCATTACATTTAACTGAATATCAAAATATATATTTTCATATCACATATATAATATATATACATATGTTTTTTTTTAAAGAACATGTACTTCTTTCAACCATCTCAAGCAGCAGAAAACAGCAAAACTGTCTTAACAAGATCCAATGCTGGCCTGAAATTTGGAAGCCTCTCTTGCCGTAACTAAAGGCATTGCCAACAAGCCACAAGCCTCCACCACATGAGCAAAGGAGACGTCACCGTGGCAGAAGCGATGACGGTTTGGCGATCCCAAGGGGAAGAAAGGGCATGTGTTGGGTACTTGTGCGTGGTTTTACCCAGTACAAGGGGTGTGTGAGCAGCAGGGTGGCAGTGTGCGTGTGGCGGTGTGGTTACACGCCTTTCACCTCAGCACCTCGACGGCACAGGCGGAGTTAAGGGTCCGCGCACCAACACCGGCCTTGCGAGGTGCAGGCGGGGGCCTTGGCGGCGAGGGCAGAGGGCACAGGACTCCCTCACCGGCTCCCTCAGCCCTGGGAGGCACGGCCGGGAGCGGGGCTCGCCCCGCCGCTCACAAAGCGCCTCCCCGCCCCGCCGCCCCCGCTGGGCCGCCCCTTCCCGGTCCCCGCCCGCCCCGGCTCGGGGAGGGGCCTGGACGCCGGGCAGCAGCGTCGGGCCGGGCGGCAGCCGCAACGCCGAGCGGCAGCGAGACCCCGGCCGCCACCGGCACCGCCAGCGGCAGCGAGCCCCGCCGCCATCTTCTCGTCCCGCAGCGGCGGTCGCCGCGCGGGGCCACACGGGTGAGCACCGCCGAGCGGGGCGGGGGGGCCGGGAGCGGCCCGGCGGGGTGAGAGGGGCCGGGCAGGGCCGGGTGGGGCTGGGCAGAGCTGAGCCGAGCCGGGCCGGGTAGAGCCGTGCCGTGCGGCGCCGCCCGCAGGGGGCTGCGCCGCGGGGTGGGCGCTGCCCGGCGGCCCCGCCGCCCCCGGCGTGGGCCGCGCCCCGCTCCGGGCCGTGCTGTCGCCTCCCCCGCCGAGGGGAGGGGAGGGGAGCACCGCACCGCACCGCATCGCCCCCGATCCCACAGCGGCGTCTGGGGCGGTGGCGGCGACGCCCGAGCGCCGCCGTCTCTTTGTTGTGGCATCTGCGGGGCGGCTCGGCCGGGCTGGCGGCGTGTGTCGGGCCCGGCTCGGCACGGCACGGCACGGTGAGGCGAGGCGAGGCGGCCGTGCCGCGGCCCTGCCCGTGTGGTGGCGGCGGGGACCTGGCAGCGCCCGGCCCGGCGCTGTGTCACGGACAGGGCTGGTGCCGAGAGCCGCGGAGGTGAACCCGCCTGGGGTCCCGTGTCAAGGAGCAGGAGCGAGTGCCGCCTCCTCGCATGCCTCCCCTTCTCCTTTAGCCCCTTTTCTCCCATCTGTTTTCTCTGTGTGTGGAAGCGCTGCGGGTTTTAACGTCACTTTTGGGGCATTTGTTGTGCGGAGTGCTCGGTAATCTGTGCGTGTCGACTGGAAAACAGCACGCGTGTTGAGTCAGGCGCTGGTGCGCGCCCAGGGCTGTGCCAGCCGTCCCCAAAACAGGGCCGGTGAGGATTAATTAGGTGGTGGCTCCCCTGAATTATGTGGTGGTTCCCCTGCAGCAGCCAGGGGATGGGGTCAGTCCAAGAGGATCCCTGCCTGCTGGGTGCTGAAGAAGAAGAGGGCTTGAGCCACAGAGTTGAGCTGTACAAAGCGTGGTGAAGGGCTTCGTGTCTTCAGTATAGCTCAATTGGAGTAACGAATCGTGGAGTCACTTAGGCTAAAATGGTTGTCACTGAGTTGTGCTAACTGCTGTGGAAACCAACTGTAATAAAATTTTGGCCCATAGACCTTTTTTTTTTTTTTTCATACGCTCTTTCGATTGTAGAATAACTGGAAGATGATTGAGGGCACGTCAGAAGCGGAGCCGCTAGGTACTGGCCGGGCCCCGATTCCCCCGTGGGCTCTGCATAGGCGGGACTCTGGAGCGGCCCCTGGGCAGGCCGGAGAGTCGTATGTAAGTTACTGCGGGTGGATGAAGGGTGTGAGAACGCTATGCAGAACTGTCCGCTGCTTAAATACATATTCCTTCTTTACACTTCTTTTTTTTTTTTATGCCAAATAGTTCGTCAGGATGCTGAGGTTTTGTATTATGTGCTACAGCTGTCATTGAAGTCGGCTAAGCAAGACTTTTCATTAGGTGTTGCTTCACCGTTGAAACGCATGGCTGGTCTCTGTCAGTATGACAACTAGGGTTTGAACTGTAATCTCTAACTACCCAGAAATACAAGGAAGAAGTTCTGAAATTCCTTGCCTACTTCTGTGAATGTATAGTGTATACTGTTGGCAAGCGGTCTACTTTAGACAATTAAGATGTTGGAATAACAATTATTTTAGAATTTTGTAATTCATTTTTATTTCAGAATATTAAACCTTACTGTTATTTTCTGTCGTGTGAATACATATGTATTTTCAATTTCTTCTAGAAAATGTACCTTAAAGACTATCTAAAAATCATTTACAGTTTATAAGCATTTTCCCAAAATACTGTGTTTGCAGGCCTACTTAATTTTTTAAAAGAATTATTTTCCTATGCTTATAACAGCATGAGAAGATTCTTGCTGTTGGTGTGTTCTTAGAACATAAGTAAGAATAGAACAAGAATGAAATTCCTCTCTACAAAATATACGAGTAGATGGATGACGTTCCAAAGGACATCTTGTCCACTGAAGCTAGACAAAAGGTGTGTCAGGTTAGTGGCAGGAAAGTTTGGGTTTTTTTAGTTGTTTTTTGTGATGCAGGTTTATTTAGGAGGAAAACATGTCGAAGTACAGAACTATAGGGGACAGGAGTGTGGAAAAGTTCTGTTGTGAAAAGATCGGGTAAGAAAAAAAGGTTGTAGCAAAAACCCTGTCAGTAGAAGGCACCTGAAATTTTAAGCTTTAATACACATTTATCTTCATTTATATCTCAAGCTAGTGCTGCGCTTCAGTTGTTCTTGAGTATTAGTGCTTGAGCTGATCGGATTGTGATGCTACATGCCATATGGGCTGGCAGAAAGCAATGCAGTGGGATGGACTGGGATGCAGCTTGAGCTCTTATTTTGCGTTTCCCTGCTGTTCCTTTTATTTATTTATTTATTAACACATACACACCCCACCGAATGTCAGAATAACTGATTTATTTCATAGTGTCATGTGTAAACCTATGTATATTTATGATCTCATCATGGTGTTACAGTGCTGCTTACTATTTTGACAGCATAATGCAGAGAAGCCTGGGCTCATCAGTCTAAAAAAACCCTCAATTAAGTGGAAACCTTCTCTAGTAGGTTTACCATTTTCTAACTGTCTGTCAATAGGAGTGTTGCTCTGACATCAAATGCATGCTAGTTATTTTCATAATATCTCTAATTTAAGAGCTTATTAGTGTATTTCAAATAGACTTCAGAAGTTCAGCATCCAATCTATTTATTTCATTTTTCTTAGCAGGACCCCAAGAGTGTCATTACTTAGACCTATAAAATAGAGGGTGCTGATCATCCATTATCCAATTTATATGGATGATATAAATAAAGCAAAAGAACGTAAGTTTTGGAACTTGGCAAAAGGATCTACGTTCAGGACAAACCAGTCCTGTTAAAACTCTAATGGAAAATGGAAGCTAACTACTTCTTGCAAATGTTAAATTTTACTTAATGTAGTTGTACTCTTAAGCAAAGTACTGAGTGTTATGGCATTTTTCCATCAACAGTCTATATGAATAATTCAAGATCATTTTGAAGCTGTGTAGGGTGGCTTCCTATTCAGATTTGAGTTCAATGGATATAGTTGAAGAGAGAGCTGGACTTGTTCCTTTCTTCAAAGGTAATATTAGTGTGAATTATTCTAGTGGTTTTCTTATGGCGACTCTCAGTGCAGCTTTGCCTAGGTTTTACTTTGTTGTTTGGCAAGGAAGCTCATGTAAGTTACATGAAAACCACCAATGCAATAAAGCATAATAAAAGTGAAATGCAAATACACTAGGTGGGGAATTAAGATGTTAATGCTAAACTGCTCGTTGGATTTGTGTTGATTTCTTCTCCAGTCTATAAGAATGGAATTGATTTTTTTCTCTGGGAACAAAAATCCCTATGCAGTTGCCAAAAAGGGGAAATGGAAACAGTGCTAAAACATAAGGAAAAAGCATCTTTCTACAAGTGCTGGCTTTAGGTTTGTGTGTTGTCTGTCTGTTTTCTTTCCTGCAGAAAAGCATGCTGCATGCCAGATGTTTTGTTTTTTTTTTTTTTCTTTTGACTTTACTAGCCAGGAGTGGGCACGTGGTCTCTGGGTGAGTCTTCCATGAGACCTGTCAAAATGCCTGGTGATTGGAGTCTTCTGTGACTAAAATAAGAATTAAACACAGCCATTTTAAAAAAGAAGTTAGGCCATTTCATCTGGCACAATTAGGTCTCTGTTGTTCCAAAATAAACCGTGCTGCTATAATCAAATGCTTTCCTAGTCAAAAGTTCATGCAAAAACCTTCTTGGAACAAAGTTGGCATATAACTGTGAGGAAGATGGAAAAAATCCTATTAATGCCTCACTTTTTGTGTCTCGTAAAGTTCAGTAGTCCTGGTTTGTGAGGAACAGTGAGAGGTTTCACTGGAGTGTTTCTCTTTCCTTTGTCTCTGTTAATTAATGAATTACCATGTAATACTTGAAGTCTCTTATTTGAATTATTCAAACTTACTATATCTGTTCTTTGACTTCTCGTTACCAGTTTCTGTGTGTCTTCAAATATGAGATAGGTATCTAGCTTACAGACTCAGGATTTCCAGGCCCAAGGTAGTCTGGAGGCAGCATGGCCGCCTTTCAGCTTGTCTTGGGAGCTGCATTACCGTCAGGTGTTGTTCAGCCTCTTGCTCGCTAGATTTTCACATAAGTAAGTAGTTGTATGAAGGAATTTAGCAGTGTTTTTATCTTGACTTTTAACTTAAAAGAGGTAGTAATTAGAGTAACTCCAACTTCTTACTGCGGACATTTTGCTCTGTGTGGTAATCTCCCTTTTTTCATTTTCTTTATCACTTTCATTCTACTATCCTTGTTTCTGGGAATAATGCTTCCTGCTGGGGGTTCATCATAGATACCAGCTTCTCTTCTTTTGTGCGCGCTCATAATCAATTTAAGTTGCTTGGATGCTTTGCTTCTGCCATGAAGCGCAGCTGTGCGGGTTCCTGTCAGCGTTAGAGCCCCGTGCCTGCAGGGCAAACCCACCGGCCTTTAGCGTATGCCCAGCTTGGTGCGAAGTGTCAGGGACATGGGCAGAAAGCAGGGGAGCGTTTTTCTTTCTGCAGGAACCTGGATGTCAGCTGAGCCCTGCTGGGTGGGAAGCTGTACCCAGGTAGCCACCAGGCTGTTGGGTCTTTTGGAAGAACTCCCCATGGGGCAATGCTGTGTGACTTGACTGTGTTACAGAGTTTCTCCTTAAACTCCAGATAGTTTTTCCTCAGATCAACCAAGTTGATCTGCTGTGCAGCTATAAAGTCTTTATGTTTAAAAAAAAAAAAAGTTGAACAGTTTCTACTCCAAGTTAGGCCTAAGAAACCATGACAAGACTTAGCCAGCAGCACAGTTTATTTTGGGTTTCCTGAGAGAAGTGCCTGCTACAACTTCCATATCCTTGGAGGAATGTGTGGCAAAGGAGCATGGGCACGATACCCAGCCTTGGTGCTGGGGGTGATCCCATGGCAGCTTTAAAGGAGCTGGCTGCCAGCCCTCAGCCTGCCCGTGCCCTTTCTGCTGCCGGCAGCGCTCCTGGGAGCACCGAGCCAAAGCCAGCCCCGTCCTGTGCTAAGGAGGGGCCAGGAGCCAGCGCCTGGGGACAGGGGAGTGAATGGCACTTGTTAAATGGGCTTGGGATGTCTTGGGTTTGCAGACTTAGATTCTTCCTAAAGCATGCAGACAGAAGTAGATGTCCTTACAAAGGAAGAATAGAAAGCTTTGGTGTAATTGCCATTTACAGCTTCAAAAAAGGGGGTGAAGAGACTTCCTTTTAGTGGGCTTTGCTTTTTGTATGTATTAGAAGCATTTAAGTTTATGTGTAAGATTATCTAGATAGTGACATAACTGACTTGTTTTGTGTTCTTTGAGGTTATCTTCTGAAATGCAAATAGTTAAATAAAATTTTACATACTGTATACTCGCTAACAGCAATACTTCCACACTGTGGTAGGATTGAGTTCTCTGTAGATCTATTTCTCTGGACCTACATGCATAGGACAGAAATACAAAGATGCAGTGTTAATCTTAACTGTGGCTACATAATAAACCTCTTAAATAAACAAGATTAGGAAATTGGATTTTATTTTTGTAATGCTCCAATATTATGCCCTTTAAGACTAGACAGAAAAAAAAATGGTAGCCACCATTTGTTAAACAAGCATAAAATAAGATATTGATCATGGCTAAAATTGTCTCTTCTCTTTCCTTTTAGGCTGCCATCATGACGGCTGAAGAAACGGTGAACGTTAAAGAAGCTGAAATAATCAAACTAATTCTAGACTTTCTGAACTCCAGGAAACTTCATATCAGTATGCTGGCACTTGAGAAAGAAAGTGGGGTCATTAATGGCCTGTTTTCAGATGACATGCTTTTTCTAAGGTAGGACTTCTTTCTCCAGTTCTTAAATACCACATACATGAAAGCATACAGTGGCACTGTGATTCCATGGGCAGCCCCATGCCGCTAAATAGGAGTTCTCACCTTATTCTGCTTCTTCCGGATTCCAATTGTGTGGTCCAGCCCTGTTGAGTTCCAGCTCTGAAGTTAATGAAGTCTTTCTATAAGCCACTTGAAGTAACTGACTAAGCATCAACAAAGGCTTTAGAGTTACATTTGTTTGTCTTTTTCGTTCATTCATGTGTTCATTTATTTTGACCTTGGTTATTTTTCTGGCGTGCTAGTGAATTAAAGTAGGAAAGGGTCTTAACAAGTGCCGGTGTCAGCACAGGCTAAGTCAGAAAAAGTACGCAAGCAGAAGTAAACAGGAGAACAAGATCTTCTGTTAGCAGCAGTGATCTGTTGTTACCTGCTTACCATGTCACATGAACTGAGCATGTAGTTTATTGGCTTCTAAAATAAATAGAGTATTTTTAGTGTTCTAGCCCTATGCTCTGGGATGAGTATAGTGATATCCAAAGCTTTTCTCTTAAAAAATATCTGTATTTTGAAACAATACCTAGGTTTCTCTTATAGTTAGCAATATGAAAGGGGTGCCTGAGGTCATCAAGGCATGAAACTTTGTGTGATTTCCCATTCATGATATCACCCTCTAAATTATTAAAAGTAGTTATTGTAAATGCACAGTAGGTCTTCAGCATTGCAGTCTTCCTTTTCATGCCAAAGGTGTTTAAAAAACTTTTCTGGAAGCATAAGAAAACTATTTATCCAACTGTTCTTAACTTGTTTGGTAATAGAAACGTTTTTAACATTTTTTCTCATGTGGCTTCCCTTTTGATGAAATAATTACATGTATTGGAATAAAATGAAAGCAGAATTAGAGAAGGATTGCAATTATTAATACTTTGTTTCATTCTTATTTCAGTATACATCTAATGAGAAATACAGCCTTTCCTTCTAGAACTGGACATTTTACAGAGAACTCTGTGCATTATGAGGATGTGAAGGAACAAAATTAATCCACCTGTGCAGTCTAGCACACTGGTCTTGGAGTTGAAGTTCTTTTGCTGACGTAGTTACTTCCAAGCTTTTCCTTTTACATTCCTAATACTGGAGGCTTGCCCCTCTTTGTATAAAATAGGTCCAGCAGTATTTATACAATTATAAGTCCACTTTCATTCTTCAGGATGTCTTAATTGAATAAATGTATTTCATTTATACCCTTCAAGCAAGAATTTTAAAAATATTCAATTATCTTGTACAAAATAGTGAGAAAGGACTTGGATTTTGCACTTATGGCGTCTGTCATCTTAGCATCTGTACAAAGCATTAATTTTTCCAAACAGGTTGATCATCTGTTGTATGCTTAAATATTCATTTGTCATTTAAATATACAACTCGTGATATTAAATGAGCTGATTGCTTAGAAGAAAGCTGTACTTGTCCAGTGAAATTAAAGCAGTAACTTTTTTCTTTTACTAGGCAGTTGATTCTTGACGGTCAATGGGATGAGGTTCTTCAATTTATTCAGCCTCTTGAATGTATGGAAAAATTCGACAAGAAAAGGTAAAATAGAATGTATGTTAGAGTTCACGTTTTTGTGATTTTGTTTTTTAACTTAAACTGTGAAAAATATGTGCAAATAATGTGTAATGAGTTTTCATTTCCTGTATGCTTTAGGAATGCGGTACTACATGTACTACTGTTTTATAGTTGGCTGAGCTATCACATTTCTGTTTAAGAAAGGAGTATGCTTGCTATACTTATTTTACTTGTGACCCTTCAATTATTTTTATTGTGTTGTTTTTGAAAGCAATAATAGAAGAAAAAAAATCTGCTAAAACTTTTAGGTTACCAATTTGTTGAACTTTGATCAGAGTTCCTTGTCACTGCAATTTCTATGCCTACCTCAAAAAGTAGCTGTAAAATACCCTGCTCATCTCTAAGAGAATATTGACCTACTTGATCGAGATGTATGGTGTTTCACTGCATTTCACTTCTTACCTGCAGATTTCGTTACATTATAATGAAGCAGAAGTTCTTGGAAGCCTTATGTGTAAACAATGCAATGTCAGCAGAAGATGAGCCTCAGCATGTAAGATTTCTCTTTGATTTGGGATTTTTTTTTTTGTTGGCAAAAAGCTTATTGAGATATTGTAATTAAAAGCAAAATGAAAACTCCCACACTTAATACACAAATTCTATCTATTACCAAATGGTTTCATAGATAACAAAAAAAAAAATTGTCCTTTGGAAATGAATGTGATTGCCAGGTCTCAAATAGAATTTCATATGCAAGGGTTGCTTGAAACTTAGCAGTATAGATCAGTGACCACATGTCATCTTTGTGGTCCTGATCTTGAAGTTTACTTTAGGCCATTATGCTAAAGTACAGTGCTTCTTTTCAGAAGTACTCTGAAGCAAGCTTGAGAATCAGGGAAATTTATTGTCAGAGTCAGGTCCAAATGAAAGGTTCTAGTTTCAATTAATCTTAAACTTAATTTCTGTTGCTTTTAGAGAGAAAGGACATTGTTGTTTCTTTGAAAGGAGCAGATGTGGTCACAAAGGACTGATTTAGTTAAATGTGCAAACAGCAGTAGTTGTGAATTTAGGTTCTTAGTATAGAAAGAGACATGAGTGACAACGCACACTGACAGAAAAGGCATGCAGATTGTAAAGATTATTAGTGTATCATTTCTGTTGATAACACAGAATAACAGATTTCTAACATAAAAAGTTATCAAACTAAAGGATTATAGTAGTTTTAGGATGACTGGTTTTGTTATCCAAACTAGATTAACTTTAATTCTCTGTCCCATTACACATATGTTAAACTTTAGAGTCTTGACAGTATAGAGAAAGTTTAAAGTCAGTCTTTATTGTTGCAAAGGGAATGTGTGCTTCTGCACTAATCAGTCTATCTTTTCACGATTATTAGATAACAGCACAGGGAAAAATAAGTCAGATTTATGTTCTTTATTTTTGTGCTGAATGCTAACAAATGTGTTGACATATTGTGGATAAAAGGCTGGTGTATTGAGAATGTGCTAGGGAACATGGATAGGATTTTTTTAATACATGCTTAAAATCTTTGTAGCTAAAAATACTAAGTTACGTGTACTTAGCATGTTTTTTGGCTTTTAGCTTCAACAAGCTTTCTACTAAAGCCACGTATTCATTTGGAGGTCTTATCTTCAGGGATTAACTTATTGAACTTTGTTTTGTTTTTTACATTTTTATGATTGGAGAACAGAAAACCGTGATATAAAACACAACCTACAGTTGCTACTCACTGAAAACTAGAGAAGTATGCAGCTTTACGGAATTTACGCCAATAGCTTTTCACATGCACACAAAGAGAAAAAAGAAATTCAGTTGACCCTGTGAGTGGAATTAACCTTCTGTGCTACAATAAAATTGAAGCTATTTAGCTGCTGGCTTAAAATGTTAAGCCTCTAAAACCTGCAGTGACATGAAAGTTCCATAGATCTGTAGGCAATGAGACTGGGAGTGGGGCTGGGGGGGATTTCAGAAAGCCAAAACATCCAGGAATTTGACTCTGTTGTAACTACATTTGCACCAGCAATTTCGGTCTCTATATTACATGCTATTTTCCTTAAATATAGACAGTAATAGTAATAGAGGAATGATAGTGGAGAAATTCCGCTACTCCTTGTTCTTCTTCAACTGACTGTGGAAACATACGTACTACCAACTACTGTTCACCTCAATATTTCTGTAGCTGGAATTCACAATGCGAGAGGCTGTGCAGTGCCTACATGCGTTGGAAGAATACTGTCCCTCTAAGGAAGACTACAGTAAACTCTGCTTGCTGCTCACATTGCCTCGCTTGACCAACCATGCAGAATTCAAAGACTGGAATCCCAGCACAGCCCGTGTGCACTGCTTTGAAGAAGCTTGTGTAATGGTGGCAGAGTTTATTCCTGCTGATAGGAAACTGAGTGAAGCTGGTTTCAAAGCAAGTAACAATCGTTTATTTCAGCTTGTAATGAAGGGATTGCTTTATGAATGTTGTGTGGAATTCTGTCAGAGTAAAGCAACAGGAGAAGAAATTACAGAAAGTGAAGTATTGCTGGGCATTGATCTCTTATGCGGTAATGGGTGTGATGACTTGGACCTTAGCTTATTGTCATGGCTGCAGAATCTGCCAGCTACTGTTTTTTCCTGTGCTTTTGAACAAAAGATGCTTAATATTCATGTTGATAAACTCCTCAAGCCTACAAAAGCTGCATATGCTGATCTTTTGACACCTCTTATCAGCAAGCTTTCTCCATATCCATCATCCCCAATGAGACGGCCTCAGTCTGCTGATGCTTACATGACCCGTTCCTTAAACCCTGCCTTAGATGGGCTGTCATGTGGATTAACAAATCATGATAAGAGAGTCACAGACCTTGGGACCAAAACTTCTCCAATGTCGCACTCCTTTGCTAATTTCCATTACCCAGGAGTACAGAATCTCAGCCGAAGTCTCATGCTTGAGAATACTGAGTGTCACAGTATTTTTGAAGAGTCACCTGAGCGGTAAGTGCAACTGTAGTTTTATTTTTTACCTTGGCTCACATTACATTACTAGATTCTTACACATGTTGTATTTTTGAACATAATTGTAACTTTGAAATAATTTTTTAACTTCTCTTGTAAGTAAAACCGTAGACTAGAGTTTTTCTCTCTGACGGTTTTATGATTAAAAGTAGATTTTCATATTTGGTCATGAGCCTTTTGGTTTCTAGCTGGACTTCCTTACGGTTTAGATGTACAGAAACTTGAAATCCTGATGGACTTGATTTTTTTTCGTATTGGACTTAGAGGTACTTAACGTTTATTGCTATCATAACCTATAATAACTTTGTTTAATGCAGTGTAGACTGCAAAGTTGACTTCTTTGTTAAGAAATAACGAAATAACATCTTTGCTTTTCTACTTTCTACCCTTTTGAGAGAAGAGTCTTGGTAACAAGGAGAAATAGTACTTGTCAGTTAAACACTTATGTTTTTGCTTGGCCTTTATTTTCATCAGTAATTCTGTTCCTTTCTAAAAGGTTTGTATAAATGCAGTAACTAACTGCAATCTTCTGAAAACCCTTTGTATAGGCATTTGAATGTGATATGATGTTAAATGAAGTTGATAGATCTTAACTTTTTTTTTTTCTTCAGTGAATCTCTTGAAGTTCAGAATGACCCTAGATAGCTTTCAAGACAGCATTGTGTTTTTCTGGAAAAATCCAACTCTGGATTGCGTATCCAACTTAAGTGGCAATATTTATGAGGGTATAAGCTGGAAAGCTAAGCTTTCTCAATATCTAGCCCCTGCATCCTTTTGGGTATGGAAGAAATACGGTATTAATTTTGTAAATTGTATTTGGCAAGCAGTTACTTGTCTTTTAGTCAGTTAAATAACTTTTGTTAGCATACAGAGATAACCAAAGAGTTCAGAATAACCTTAAAGAGCTTTGCTCCAAGTCACTGAGTAAATAGGACTTTGTAAGTTGACAAAACGGGAGTTGGGAATCCAAGGATTCTAATGTGTTATGAGCACTTACTGCTTGCTAAAGCATTTTGGAAGGTGTTCCATGGGAAATACTTATATAACACAAGGATAGCCAATTTCATACAAACTTGTTCCTAAATAACACTTTCAGGATCGTTCAATCTGATGAATGTTAAGCATAGCTTAAATTTAGATTGGTAGCAGTAGATTAGTATTAATCGATTGGTAGATTAGTATTAAAACTAATACCCTCTAGAAAGCACTAGTCACATGGTTAGTTTAAAGGTATATAATTAATGTGTAAGGATAGAAAATAGAGGACTTCAATATCGCATGATGCTAAGGTGTGTAGGAAAATGTTGGTACATCACAATGCCTCTCTGCTTTTTGTTAGTTGTTGTTGTTTGGGTGTGGGTTCTTTTTAGTGCAATCTGTTGCAAGTAGCATTTTTTTCTGAAGCCGTATCTTCTGTTTTATGATTTAAGTAGGTTGCGCACTTTGATGTTACCAGTTTTTACTCTAGAATATTATCTTTCTTACCAGGGGATTTCCTACTCACATTTTTTCTCATTTATGCTTTTCTTCTTTTCCATGTTGCCACAAGAAGTGATACTCCCGTGGAGCCACAGCATCCCATCAACAGTGAGACTTTGTGCCAGAGTTCTGTTCCAGAAAATGAACCAGTTAATGGAGCACAGAGTCAGGGATCTGCCAAACAAGAGAAAAATGAGGTAGTGGTTGTTTATTTAAAAATAATGAGGCCCTTTGCGCTATGTTTTGATACATTCATAATTATTTGCTTTTTATGTTGAGAACTTCATGTATGACAATGGATTGTTTTAAATCTTGTTTTTATAAGATTTTAACAAGTGAAAATACAATATTACATCTCCAAGAAATTTCTTTTTTTCCATTATATGACGTTCTGCCATCACTTTAGTCTATAATTCACCTGATGAGTGTGCATTCTTGCATCAGTGTTGCTGAACTATTGCCTGTATCTTAAAACAAAGACTTTGCAGTACTCAAAGCCAGCAACATTAGTTTAACCATGGTTAAGAATCCTTCTAGTGTTTTAGTCATGAATCTGGCATGTAGTCTGCAAATTTGGTGTTAATAGCAAGTTTCACAGGCCACCTAATGTCATTTCCTGTCTAGAACACAGAGTGGTGAAGATCAAATAATTCCCTAGTAAATGTATCTTTGCCATTCAGAATTCAATAGCATAACCTTTTTTGAAAATAAATAAATAAATAAAAAATATTCTTTTGAAGGCCTTGTGCCTTGACTTTTTTTTTTCCCTTAACAGCAATGTGGAGAAAGGAAAATAGCAGTTCAGTAGAAAGTAATGAGAACAGTTACCTATTCTGTTTCCTTTCCACAGTTTTAACTATCCACCTCTTATTTCAGTAAGGATGAATTACGTCATCTGAATATTTGTGCTAAATGTTTGAGTGCTGAAATAACATCAACTATGCGGTTTGTTTGGTTTGTAGACTCCAGTTTGATTTTCTTAAGTAAACTCTTGTCTTGGCTTGTGACATCTATATGGCACTGAAAACCAGTCCAGTCTTCACAAGGTTATTCTCTTGTAGACTCTGGATGCTTGAGTGAGGCAATGGGGCTATGGGAGGATTACCAAAGTCCTTCAAACACAAGGACTTGACTGCATAACGTCTCCACTGCAACAGCATTGTGTATGTGGGATTGGGAATAAGGGGGAGAGGAAAGAGCTGTAACTAGAACTGTGACAGAGCAGACTTCAAATAGCAGAAAACCGGCGGAAGATCTCTGCGAGAGAATGAAGACAGGAGATGCTATACTGTAGGTGAATATGTTGGCCAGACTATTATACACAAGTATAAAAGAATGTAACACCAGTCCAATTGCTTCTTGTTTTGTTTTCTACGTCTTAGTGCTATATGTGAGAAAGAAATTAAGTTTATTTTCGTTATTTTTTATTTTTGTATTGTTCGTGGAAAGATTGATTTAGAAGGCAGGGTTTATAAAAAAGAACATGTGGGCAACAAATTTTAGGTTTAGGTGTTAGATCATTATTATTATATCTTTATATAATTTATCTTATATATTGTTATTGTATTATTACTCAGACTAAACAGTCCAAGGATCGGATCCAATTGCAACAAACAAGTGTCAATCATGCAAAGGTATTGGCCAGAATATACCTGTTCCTTAAAAGGATGATAACCCAGTGACCAGGAAATAGCTTACGTATTAGAAATATTTAGAATGCTTGTTAAACTTCTGAGGACAATTGCCCAATTTTGATCTTTGGAAACCCAATGTGGTAAACATTTTACAAATGCAGCAGCGATAGGAAATCACTAGATGACAAAGATGTCATTTCTCTTCAAGCAAGAAACGTTTTTTTTTCTTATACTACTTTTTTTTTTCCTTTTAGTTGGTAAAAATTGTGTTAGATTTGTGTTCTTGGGAAAACACATGGCACGGTTGTTGATACTTTTGGCCTTGGACTGAAGTTCTTTCGGTTTCCCGTGTGTTCCATTTTTCATTTTCAGCTTGTTCTCATCTGGTTGTGATGGTAGCATTTGGAACTGGTGACAGAGGGAGAAAGTGAGGATCAGAGAGTGCAGATGGCAGAGAGTCCTGAGGAGCTGGCAGTTGGTGACACGGAAGATAGTACATAAATGGGAAGAGATCATGAAAAAGGAAGCACTTATTTGTTTTGTCCAGAAGTGCTGCATCTTATTTTGATGTTGATAAATGGCAGATGTAAATCTGCTGTGCAGATTGATAGCAGAGAGGTGTCAACACAGCAGAAAATACAAAAATTACATTGGAAATATTACTTGGAAATTGGAAAGTAGCTTACGTTGCTTTCCAACTTCTATTTTTTCCTTTTATTTTCAGCTCTGTATTACTTATTTGTTCTGATACTAATTACTGCTCTGGGAGTTTTATGGATAAGAGCAGTCTTTTCCTGAATAAGGCACAAAGGCAGAATTACTTCAACAGTACAGAAAGACAGTGATTTCCATCTTTAATAAGTAAATTGTATCTGGTTTTAGGGAAAAATGAAAGCATTGTTCTTCAGAGGACAATCTGATGGCTTTGTGATGCATGTGGTGAAGTAGTGAACCAGAGAGTAAGTATGTAGGTTAACTACTGTAACAAACTATTTAATTCTCATTGGTAATTCTAACTTCTTTCAAGCTTCGTGATTCAACAGAGCAGTTTCAAGAATATTACAGGCAAAGACTACGTTACCAGCAGCACTTAGAACAGAAGGAGCAACAACGTCAGTTGTACCAGCAAATGTTGTTGGAAGGAGGTGTAAACCAAGAAGATGGAGCTGACCAGCAACAGAATCTTACCGAGCAGTTTCTCAACAGGTTGGGGATGTCTGTTAACTTCCTTCTTCACCCACTCCTATGCCTTGTCAAGTTCTCATAATAACCTGGTTTGGTCTCCTCCCTTCCCCTCCCCCCTTTTCTTTTTTAATATTAGATCTATCCAGAAGCTAGGAGAATTAAATATAGGTATGGACAGTCTTGGAAATGATGTGCAAACACTTAGCCAGCAATGTAATGGGAGCAGAGGGAATGCATCTACTAACCCAGCAAGTAACTTTACATCACCACCTTCAGATGCTTCTCAGAGGTTAACAGCTGATGGCCAAAATGTTAACACAAGCACTCCTCGAAAACGTGGATCAGCTAATCAAATACCCTTTCCTGAAGAGTCGCCTGTGCAGGGGAATCAAACGTAAGTTATTTGAGACTGCTTAGGACTGGAAATCCCCCTATTTTAGGAGGGAAGAGCCATTGATTTTGTTATCACATTAATTTGTCATTGAATTAGGGGTATATAGTTAATGGCTGTTGTTACCTAGGTATTTCTATACTGATGATAAAATCAATGTTTTAACATACGAGAAATAGTGGTTATTTGCCGTTTGTTGTGTGCTTATTTTTAATTTCTTCTTATTCCATCTTATTTGTATAGTTCTTGTTTATTTTGTATTTCTGCTAAGCTTCTGAAAGCTTTTTCATGAAAAGGTTGGTTGTTGGCTTTTTCCTCTTATGAAATGCTAGTTAAAAAGAATGAGAGGCAGGACAGAGCGAGAATTGGATTTCTTCCCTTAATCATAGAATGGCTCGGGTTGGAAGGGACCTTAAAGATCATCTAACTCCAACCCCCCTGTCAGAGGCAGGGATGCCACCCACTAGATCAGGTTGGCCAAGGCCCCATCCAGCCTTAAGTAAAGGTACCACTGACCTGAAAGAAAGAAACGTTTTTCCAAGTGCATGTATGTTATGGAATGAAAACAAAAATCTTGTTGTTTTTTTCTAACTTCCTTTGACTTATTCAGTGCCTGGAGTACCTGCAAAAAATGGCAACATCTTGCAGAAACAATAGTTTAATGATAAAGAATCAGACATGCGTAACACTAGTCCACATAAGTTAGTTCTCAGTATGAGTTATTGTAACTTCAGTCCAAAAATATTTATAAACAAATCTATTCCTCCTCTTGTTTGTTTTTTGTTGTTGTTATGAATTCAAATTCTTCACCAAATCAAAACAGTGCATCAGAACATGCTGTCACTCAGCCACAGTTGGACGACTCTTCAGGGAATCTAAGTAGGACAAGAGGTGATGAGGTGAGTTTCCTTACTGTCTCTTGCAGTGTGTTTTCACAAGATTCAGTGTTTTATCCTGAGTATGCAACATCCTGTCAGTGTTAATAGAAGTTTACACTGAATTTTGGCTGATGTAGTACTTGGAGAATCACAGAACTATTGGTTGGAAGGGACCTCTGGAGACTGAATCCAAACCAACTACTCAAGATTCAACTACAGCAGGTTGCTCAGGGCCTGTTCCAGTTGGATTCTGAGCATCTCCGAGGATGGAGACTCCCCAGCCTCTGTGGGCAGCCTGCATCCATGTTTGACCACCTGACCACCCTTACAGTATTGTATTTAAAACAACAGAAATGTTTAAATTGAACCTCCTGCATTTCAATTTCTGTCTATTGCCTCTTGTCCTTCAGTGGATACCGCTGCAGAGAGCCTTGCTCTATCTTTATAAATACTGGACAGGAGGAGTATTCACAGACAAGATCTGCCCCACCAGCCCCCTTCAAGCCTCTCTCTCAAGGGCAAACAGTCCTAGCTTTTTCAGCTTCTCCATGTGTAACAGAGACTCCAGTCCCTTAGTTGTTTTAGTGGACCCCAGCACTGGACACAGTATTGTAGATGTCAGGTGTTAAAATGTGGCAAAAAGAACACTGAGCGGTAACTCAATTGTTTTTTAATCTATTGTACCTTATGTTCACTGTAAATAATAAAGCTGCTCCTGATTACAGCTTTCATTTGACTGTCCTTGCATTTGTCTCTTCTGAGTCTGTCCCTAAATGCTACTACAGAGTTTATTCGTTGATCCAGTAACATGATTTGCTGGTTGAATCAGCAAATAGCTATCGAACTAATACTACTTCTGTTGGTGAAACAATTAGGATACACAGGAATTACATAAACTGCTTATTGGTAATCAAGTACTTGTTATTTCCTCTGCTTTTTAGATAGCCCCAAAGCTGTAATCTCTCCTCCTTATGAAGGAAGCTACTTTGTATAGAAATTGAAGAACTTAATGATTTCTGTCCTGCTTCTTGGGAATGTAGGGCAACAGAGTCAATACTTTCAAATTTGAAGTTCTAGATGCTGACAGCTTGCTCAGTAGCATTGCAAGAATACTTACTGCACGAACTGCTGTTGCTATAATAATTGACAGCGGCGTAATAGGTGATTACTTTGTGTTCTCCAGGTTAAAATTATGATCATTGGACTCAACTCAGTATGGCCCAACTTTAGGGAAATAACTTTGCAGTGAGGACATTCCAAAGTTTCTGCATCACATAAATGACACCAAAACATTAGAAAGGTGGTGGTGAAGCCTTCTGGAGGACGATGTAATAAAGTTTTGCATAAGTTGAATTATTAAATTGTTTTAAGTGTTAACTGCATGGTGGAAAAGGTGGTTCTTATGCTTAGTATTATGTCTGTTTTATAAACTGTTTGACCTGGACTGTTTTCATTAAAAATGTACCTTTGCTCTCCTTACAAGTTTCACCCAGATCAAATATGTTCACACAGAAATAAATTGTAATATCAGGCTTCTGAGATAGGCTGTTAAGGAGAGTTGTTGGTAGCCTGGAGGGAAACTAAGGAATGTTCATCTAATGTCAGCTTCAGAGGGAGTTGAGCTAAAGAACTTTTGAAGAGTGCAATTCCGTGACCAGGAATAGACAGTGTTTTACAAGTCCCTCAGTTTAGTCTGGTGCTGCTGCTTTTTAATACTTGTTTTTTTAGAATAATTTATAACTATTATATCAGTTGAGTGCGCTTAAATGTCCAGTTTGATATTGTAGAGCCTAATTTGACTGTGATCGTTCTACACAGGATGACAAATCAAAAAAGCAGTTCATTTGCATTAATACTCTAGAAGACACACAAGCTGTCAGAGCTGTAGCCTTTCATCCCAGTGGGAGTTTATATGCTGTTGGCTCCAACTCTAAAACTTTGAGAGTGTGTGCCTACCCAGAAGTAATTGACCCAAGGTAAGAAAGATTGAATAGTTATTTATTTTCCTGTGTCCTTGCACTTTTTTCCTGTAGCTACTACTATCTGTATGTTTCATACCTTTATTTGGTTGTCATAGTGAAATGTTTTCTTTTAAAACCTGAACTGACAAGCAAAAATAAAAAGAATCTACTGAAGAATTTGTATATTAGTGGGCTAGTTTTTGTTCTGTTATGTTAAATGCTTTGCTGCAGTACTACAGCTTTGCCGTGTAAAAGTGGTTTTTTGCACTTGTGGGTGGGCCTCTCTGTTTACTCTGATGGCTTCTGCTTTCAGTACTCTGGTTGTAAAAGTGGGAGAAGAAAGCATGTGTCAGCCTAAGCAAGCAGAAGATGGGTTTTATGAGATGGAGTTTTTAGCAGAAGGACAGACTTGACAGTGGAGAAACCAACAAATCCAGCTGTTACAGCAAAGTTAGAGCGTGTCTATGAGTCTCTGTTATTATAAATACTGTTTTCCTGATACTTCAGCTCCTTGAAAAGGGTTCTTTGTGGTTTACTGTCTACCTAGTCTTCTCTGTTAGTTTTTCTTTTTTCTTGTTTCCCCTCAAGACCCTTATTTTTAATAGAGGGTTGTGTGTATGTGTCCTTTTTTCACCTGGAAGAAAATACTGCCATCTTGATAGTCATCTTGTCACTACTGTAGTTACATTATTTTCTTGGACCAGAGGGGGAAAACATACGCCTAAAACTTCATAATTTGAGAGAGCTACAAGTATGCACAGTGACTTTTTATATGGGAGATCTTTCAGTTTAGGATTTGTGGTCAGGCTTCTAAAGTGTTCAGTAAGTAATCAGATTATTTTTTTCCCCCCTCTAAAACATAATTAGTAAAGTAGCCTTTGAAGTTTAAGTCCAAAATACTTATTGGCAAAATATGAAACAAACAACAACAACAAAAAAAAAAAGGTGATTTTTCTGATACTCAGTGCAAGCTGGCTTGCTGGGCTTGAAGCCCAGATAACCTCTCCTTGATTGGTAAAAAGTGCAAAACTCTCTCAGTAGGACAGATGCTTCATTATTGACTAATTAGTCTCCTCTCACACACCTTACTTTTCTAACTATTGGGAAACATTCAGTTGATTCTGTAGCCTTTGTCTCTTGTTAGAAAAATCTTACCAATTTAGGAGCCTGGGGATAAGGATTCATTCATTCATATGTAGCTACAATTTCTATATTTTTATCTCTATCAGCCCTCTATAGATGAAGGGATCATGGAAGTTCTTTTACATGTCTAATCACAAACACAATGGAAGAAAGAGGAAAAAATGAGAAAACGGGATGGAGAAGATTGTTTTACTTTGACTTAGATCCTATGCATTTGTTTCAATGCTAACAGTCTTACCTATGTCATGTTGTCCAAAACAAAAGGAAAAAGTATTTTTGTTTTAGAGTGCACAACTTTCCTTACAAATAAAAAGAAAACATACTTTATTTTCTTTTGCAGTGCTTATAATACTCCTAAACAACCTGTAGTTCGCTTCAAAAGAAACAAGCATCATAAAGGATCAATCTACTGTGTAGCGTGGAGTCCCTGTGGACAGTTGCTGGCTACTGGCTCTAATGATAAATATGTGAAAGTACTACCTTTTAATGCTGAAACTTGTAATGCCACAGGTCTGTGTATAGTTTAAAGAATTTATTTTTGCTTATTTGTCCAATATTTGGCAAGACTGTTCAAGTACGTATGTGTTTGTTTTGTTATTCTTACTCCAATACTTGAATTAATTTAGCCCCTTTTCCCATTCACCATTCCTGTAGTCTTTGTTCAGCAAATAACCCCAGAGGTGTTGGGAGTGGGGATTATTGTTTGGGCTTTATTTTAGTTTGGGTGTTCTGTGCTTTTTTTGATTTCAGGCATTTTTTTTCTTGGTTTGGAAGATTCTGTGCTATTGTGCTCTGTTCTCGTAAAGTGTTTTTTTTTTTTTTTTCAGATATGGGTAAACAAGTAAATATTCTTACTCAATTTTAGTTCTTGATTGTCAGTAGGAATTCAAGCTCTGCTTTTCCTTACCTATCTCTGTCATCATCTTCCCCATCTTAAAAAGTCCAATATTTCTTTCCTGCAAATACTGTTTTCTATGCCTGGCCCTTCTAATCAATACCCTGAATATGGCTCCTCTTTATTTTGACCTCAGGGTGACTTGTCCTGTGTGACTCAGTGTTCTTAATGATCCTTTCCCCCTGGCAGAGGAAGCCTTCTTAGTTCTGTTACTTCACCACAGATTACAAAAAGAAATGATTTTACTGTATAACGTTGCCTGGGATTAGCTATAGAGATACAGTTTGGTATGCTTTAAGAACTGTAGGAAGCTCAAGCAACACTTGGTGTAAATAAGATTATTGAAGATTTTATTTGAACACTCGTAACTCAAATGGGATATTCTGCAGAAAGTGCGCAGTGTTTATAGTAGGTAGTATGCCACCCTTGTCTGAAATGCACTTCATCATCACTGCAACTGCTTTAAAGATTGTAGCGCTAACTGTGCTAAACAAAGTATGCCTCATCTTGTTTTTTTATTATTTTTTATTTATTTTTATTAGGACCAGATTTGGAATTCAGCATGCATGATGGGACGATCAGAGATCTTGCTTTTATGGAAGGCCCAGAAAGTGGTGGTGCTATTTTAATAAGTGCTGGAGCAGGGGACTGTAATATTTACACTACAGATTGTCAGCGAGGGCAAGGTCTGCATGCTCTAAGTGGTCACACTGGTATGTTGCTGCTTCTCTCTGGCACTTCCGAAGTCTGTATTATATTCAAATAATGTTTGTTTTCAAATGGCTTTATTTGTCTTTTTCTTTCTAGCAAGATTTTGGTCCTCCCCAGACTGCTCCAGCTGTTTTTCTGTTTGGGGATTTGGAGTATTTGTTCTGTTTTGTTTTCTTCGTTTATGGGTGACTCTGGTTAGGTGTGTTTAAATATACTGGCTGTTAATTTAATGGAAAGTGCGTGCTTCACTCCAGAGAAGGTGCAAAGCTGGCTGTTGCCTTATACTGTTGGTATTTTAGACCATGCAACTTGCAGGTTTTCCATGGGACTGTTTAATCTCTGAATACAGAAATATAATCAGAACTGTAGTATTTCATTATTTGATTAACATTGTTTAATCAAATTAAGAAATCTTGTTGTTCATAGGTCATATTTTAGCACTTTATACATGGAGTGGTTGGATGATTGCATCTGGATCCCAAGACAAGACTGTAAGATTCTGGGATCTGAGAGTGCCAAGTTGTGTTCGTGTTGTGGGAACTACATTTCATGGAACAGGTAAGATTTGCTATCATGCCTCTGATCATTTTTGCATAAAAACTTATTTTAAGGACATCTAAGTAGTGTAGAGTGAATGTAAGGTGTGGGGTGTTTCTTTTTTTTTTTTTAATATATCACAGAATGGA
This sequence comes from Anser cygnoides, assembly GCF_040182565.1. Taxonomy (NCBI): domain Eukaryota; kingdom Metazoa; phylum Chordata; class Aves; order Anseriformes; family Anatidae; genus Anser; species Anser cygnoides. Next base: position 6,746,463 of record NC_089880.1, on the reverse strand, counting down.
GATGCCCTTAAGGACATCCTCACCAATTTTCTTTTATCTGTGTGTTTTTTCCCTTAAAAATCAATAAATAAAATAACATCCTTTCAAAAATTAGCTACTTTCTTGCCTTGTGACTATCAGACAGGGTACTCCCAAACACATCAGAACAAAAGATGCATAGCTGTTTCAGAAGAAAAGGAAGGCTGGCATTTGGTATTTTTATATGATAGCTTTTCTTTTAAGCAAGAACATACAGTTGCATAAATGTACATGAATTCAGGGGGGGTTTGTTTTTCTCCTGTAGGAAGTGCTGTAGCTTCTGTAGCTGTAGATCCTAGCGGTCGTCTCCTGGCTACGGGACAAGAGGACTCTAGTTGTATGTTGTATGATATTCGAGGAGGACGAATGGTTCAGAGCTATCATCCTCATGCCAGTGATGTTCGCTCTGTGCGCTTCTCTCCAGGGGCTCACTACTTGCTCACGGGATCATATGATATGAAAATAAAGGTGACAGACTTGCAAGGTAACATGCTACAAAAGATGTAAGGTTAACTTTGAATTTGATGGTTTTAATATTGAGGTTGTAAGAATTTCACTCAAAAGATAGGGTTTTTGTTTAAAAGGGGAAAAAAAGAAGCTTGAAGCGTTTGAAGTGTGTATAAATGTGATTGTGTTGAGGAGGGGCGGGAGGCTGATAATGGTAAAACTAATGCTGTTGCTTGATGAGTTGGCCTTTGCTTTCAGACAGCATTTAGAAAATTGACTCTTAAAAAAAAAGATTCTTATGCTTACTGTGAAGAGTTGAGATATATCTGATATATTCCCTTTTCCTATGAACTTGTTTTTCCTGGACTGCTAAATTATGTGTGTGTGTTGAGAGTTCAACTGTGCTTCACAAGGTGAGGTACATACGTAAGTTTTATCAAACAAAAACACACACACACAAAAAAGAGCTAAGATGTAAGTTCATGGAATGACTAATGATTTCTGTTCCTCTGCTGTAGGGGACCTCACGAAGCAGCTTCCTCTTATGGTGGTAGGAGAGCACAAGGACAAAGTTATTCAATGCAGATGGCATACGCAAGATCTTTCCTTCTTGTCTTCGTCTGCAGACAGAACTGTAACCCTTTGGACCTACAATGGCTAGAGTGCAGCTAAAAGCAACCTATGCAGCTAAAGCACAGAGACCTGAGACTACGGAACTGTAAAAACCAAGTAATAATAAATAGGCATTCAGAGAGCAGCAGTTGAGTAGGAAAGTGTCTTATAAAGAGGAAAGGCACTTGTCACGGATTTTTCTGGTTTCTCGGAGGTCTTGGTGTTTTTAGTATATTCTTTTGCAGTGCTTTCAGTCTTCCATGTGAACTTATGCTGCTGTGACCTATTGTAGTCTTGTTGCCAAAGTCTGAGAAGAACTCCTTTGTTGTTGATGTGCACTCTGAGTAACATGAATGATGTGTTTACAGTTTGGTATTAATTGCATTCCTTGGTCTTTGCCTCAACGAGAATTTTATATAGAAACTTAAATTGAACAAAACTTCAAGTTAATATCAAACTAGTTCCACATGCACATAAAAGATAAATTACTTCCACTGTTCTTTCAGATTTATTGTATTCATCACTTCTCCACGAGAGGTCAAACTTTTTAACATCTCCATGGTTTCAACTTTTTTAGTAATAAACTCTGAACTTTAAAGGTGACTAGGCAGTAACCGCATCTTGATTATGGTCCATAGTATAGTGTGGGTCTTTTCTTTCTCTTCATCTAAACTGGGGGAAATGTTGCCGTTTTTACTACATGACATTGTTTTCAACAAGCTAACATGTTGGAGGGGGGGGAAAGTAAAATATTGTGTTTTTTTTGTTTCGTTTTTTTTTTTTTTGCTGTAGAAACATACAATATTTTACTTTTTGAATGCAACAGAATACCTCTGTGTATAATGTACTGTAGAAAAGAGTGGATTGGCAGCAGTTGTCACAGTGAGCTTAATGGCTATCAGTTTTCAAAGTAAAAGGGATACCATTAACACTATAATAGAAACCAGCATGGCTTAAAATGCTATGTCTGCATGGTGATTTAAGAATTAAGTCATTTAAATTCCCAGGTCAGAAGCTTATTTGAATTTTATTTCTTGCACTGTTTATGTAGGGGAAATTACAGTTCTATTTCTACAGAACTTTAGATTCTAATGTTTATGTATTGTTATATTTTTCATATTGTACAGTTTCTTTTACTTTTTAAATTTAAACCTTAAACATTAGGTTATTTATTTATTTGAACAGTTAAGTTTTGGATTCTCTTAATTACTAAATTATATGTGCACTGTAGCAAGCAATTTTAACTATCGTATAAAAGTGGAAAGGTAAATATAGAAGTGTATCTGTGCTATAATCTCAATAAAGACCTCCAACACCTGCAGCTATCTCATTTGTTGTTTTAGACTGTTCTATAATTCCTCCGTGCTGCTCTGATACCTGAACTATACATCAAGATCTGTTTTATGATTTGAATTATAAAAAGCTTTGGATGTTCGATACGATTTTCAAGTATCTCACTTTGCAGCGTGGTAAGTAATAGTACAGTAGAGGTAAGAGCTTGGTAATTTGATATATAGAAGTCATGTTTTCCTTAGCATTAGGACCTTAATCGAACTATTCTGTGCCTCCGGCTGTGTGCCTGTCTGTGGACATACCCGACAGGCTGTTATTAAGTAGCACCTCTTGTTAAATGCTGCCTTTCTTGAGCGAGTGTTATTACAACGTGTGTCTTAGCGTTGTTATAAGTGCTAGGCTTCTGTTGTGAAGCTGAATTGTTATTGGGTGAGAGAGCTCCTCCCCCTTGCCTGTGTTTATTGCTTGGCTTTGCCGAAGAGAACAGTTCTGAATACCCAAACAAGAAAGAAAGGGAAATCTTTCTTCCTGTATGTATGTATGGAATTGTAGATGATTAAAAAAAATAATAATTTAGACTAAAACCGCTGTACTCGAAAGTCACTAAGCATTTCTACATCATCTGCCATCCAGCTGTGCCTGCCTCGTGTGGCTGTACTTGATTTTTAGCCTCATTACAACTTGGGGGGGGGGGGGGTACACGTTTTGCTGTCTCTGCTGCCAGCAGTTGCCGACATCACAGACAGCGGCGTTCTTTCTCTCAGAGGCCCGTTGCTCCTTCAGCCGCCGCCATGGCCGCGCTGGGGCGGGCAGCGCCGCCCGGGGCCTCAGGGCCGCGGCCGGGCCTCGGGGCGGGGCCGGGCCCGGGGAGGAGGCGGCGGGGCCTGGGCCGCTGGGCCTCGCGAGGGCGGCGCTGAGGCGGAGCGGGGCGGGCCGGGGTAGCTGCCGGCAGCCCGCCGAGGAGCGCGGCCTGCGGCTGGGCCGGGCCGCGGGGCTGCGGCGGGGCCCGGCTGAGGGGAAGGCGCCGGGGCCTGGGCGCGGCCCGCGGGGAGGCGGCGGCGGAGCGGGGACGCGGTGCGGTGCGGTTCGGTTTTTAACGGCGCTCGGGGGGCGCTGGTGTGGCGGTGCGGGGCCGTGTTCGCCGCGACATAACGCCTGCCGGGCCCGGGATGCTGCTCGCCGTGGTGCTGTGCGCGGCCGTGCTGCCCCGCGCCGGGGCGGCGCCCGACGAGGAGTGGATCGACCCCACCGACATGCTCAACTACGATGCGGCGGCGGGAGCCATGAGGAGGCCCTACAAGGTGCGGGGGAAACGCCTGGGTGGAGGGACAGATAGCTGTCAGATAGCTAGGTACTCCTTCAGCCGCGGCCTGTGGAAAGATTGCCCTTAAGTTGTGGAGTTCAACAGAATCGTATAATAGTAGACGCTATTTATAACAACAGATTACATATTTAGTAATATATAATTATAAATAATAGAATTATGTTTGTATCACCTTGTAAAGTTATATCCTAATCCATAAACAGAAAACAATTGCATGCCTAGTAGTAAAATTGAAAGAAAAAAGTAGCAACTGACGTTCCATAGTTATGTAGCTTAGGACCTTTTACTAATAATTTCAGTTATGCACTGATCAAGTCGCAGAAAGTACGCTCTTTAGTTCCGTACAGGTGGTGGTCAACTGATCTGTGCAGGTCGTGGCTCTGCAGTTGTTTCTCTGAGAAGTACGGGGTTAAGCAGCTCTTGATGGTCTCTGAAGTACAGTGTTAAATATCTGGAAGGGTTTAGTCAATAAAAGTTGGAAGATCTGAAGTTAATGGTTACATTTGACTTGAATTACCTAGTTCCCCAGCAATACAGGAATAAAGTCCTACAACGCTTTGTAAGTTGTATAAAGTTTTATAGTGCTGGGCGTTGGAATCTTTAGAAGGAAGATGAGAACCAGGGCTGAGTACTGTACAGCTAGTATGTCGTGAATCTGGAGAAGGTGAGACATGAACAGATAACTTTGAGAAAGTGAATTGTATCCAGTTGTCTTGCATTGGGAGGGCTGTATGTATATATCATGGGATGCATATTATTTGTCTACGATACATGTGCACACAAGGCACTGTAAGCCACAGTTGGTTGTACAGGCACCCTTGATCTTGTCATTCTTCAGTTTTAAAGTTTGGCTTTGCAGTCTTGAGTAATACCATTTTAATGTTTCAGAACTTAGTTTTATGGAGCTTAAAAAATACAGACTATGTTATTTGTCTCCACAGAGTTCCCCCTCAGCCTGCACCTACCTCAGTTGCAGCTGGTAGTCGTTAGCGTTTGTAAAGTTGAGCAGCAAGCTTTGGAGTCTTTAACTTTGCTGCCCAACTGCTTCTACCTGCATCAGAACTATTCGGAGTTCTGCTACTGTCTCCCATGAAAAAAGGGAGAAATATGACTGCTTTGGAATAATCCTTTAAGAATTTATTTTCTGCTGTACAGTTAGATTTTAGTTTTCTGCTCTACAGTGAGAGGTTTTAGGCAGGCAGGCTACGCAGCCAAAACAAAACTTATCAGGTGATGTGTTCTAGTGAGGTCACTTAATTCTGTGATGTTGTGCTTCCTTTTGGAGACTTTCCTCAAGGTGCATACCAAATCATGTAGAAGAAGCACTGCTAAGACTGCAGCTGAGCAACAGCCAGAGAAAATGGGATGTTCTTTCAGGGCAAAGAGGGAACAGGAAGGTTAGGGCATGCAACAAGGAACGTAGCTTTGTGTTTACTTCCAGTCGGGCTGCGTGGCCAGCTGGGCTGGGAATTTCATCTGGCTGAAAATGGTGTGTGCGCTTGCTGAGTCAGTTTTTAGCCAGTCAGATATCTAATCTGATGCTCCGTGGGCTCATGTGATCACCAACACTCTGAGGAGGGGAAAGGGCAGGTGGGGGAGGAAAGGGCATGACCTCTCCTTTTGATGGCAGCATGCATTTAGATAAGCATAAAGTAATTGTCACTCCAGATGGAGCCTAAAACAACAGCAGAGAGGCAGCGGAATATAGCTGAGGGAGTACATGCAGAAAAGACCAACACTGTTTTTAGCCCCTTTGCTTTTTTTAAAGTGGGCTGACCATAAGAGTGTAACATGGCATATTGACAAACTTTTCTTCTTTTGTAATTTTAGGTAAACTATTATGATTCTGAGGATAAGACAGTGGATGCAGTCAACACTGAGAAGTTACCAAGTTGCTTCAGGGAAGTGGATTCCTTGCAACAGAAGGTTTGTGTCGGAACTTCAGAATATTTTCTGGTCTTTTCTAGTTTGTGCTTTCTGACAATGCAGAGGCAGTGGATAGCACAGAGCAGGTGAATTGCTGGCACGGTTTGAGAGAGATCATGGGTTATATAGGGGGAACTTCTTCATGTAACTTTAAAGGAAAAATTAAAAGTGATTTGAACTTAATTCCAAATTGCTGGTCAGCCTACCAAGGCCTGTCACCTAAAACATTCTGAGGTGTAACAGAAGTCAGGAGGAGTTGTGTGCTGTTCGACGCTGACAGTTTAACCGTGGTGGTGGTGGTGTTACTCCATGCTGCCAAAACCCAGGAAACCTGACCCTTTGTTTGAGCTGTTCAGTTCTGTAAGATTTTAAGGGGTGGGCTGTGGGTGTAAAGAGCGCACTTGTGGCCAACCATAGTGCGTGATGGTGGCAGCTCTCGGAAGTCCTATAAGTGCCCCACTTTGCTTCTTCCCCTGAGCTCAGAAGGATGCAGACATGCTTGTGTAGCTACCAAGACCTGCTTCCCTCATCCATTTGGAGACCCAGTGTGAAATGTAATTTTAATACTGTTTGACTTAGCATGTTTGGATACAAACTTAAAAATTAAGGAGATCCAGATCTTAAGTTTTTCTCATCTTACTGAGGTTGGTATTCAAACCATGTTATCACCAGAGCTGAAACCTCTACTACAGGCCAAAGCCATGGAAAGCAGCAGCAGAATGGAAACTTACGCCTTAGCAACTGGATATGATTTTTACCTGGGGTGCTAATCATGGGATTATTGCCAAACTAATGCACTTCCATTAATTGTGGGTGTAATGTGTTGGTAGTATTTTTTTATCTCTTACAAACAAGCTGGTTTGAGCAACAAATGAGTAAAAGCGTCTTTACATTGTAGATTGCAGAATGCGAGAAGAGGAATGCCAAATCAAGGGAAAGCCGGAGCTTTTATATTTTTAAGCGATACTTGAATAAGATTCTAAATGAAGCTGGAAAACTTGGCCTTGTAAGTATTTGAATATTGCTTTAAAATGAATTTGAATTCATATTACCACTTCCTTTGTTTTTCACAGTTAACAAGTATTGATTAATTATTCTCTCATACTTTACAATTCAGTTCCCTTCGTTTTAATTTAAAGAAAAAGATGATACAAGTATGTGCATTCGGTATTGCTGTTAGAATTACTGGTGTTTGCTCAGTTGCCACTTTATCTGTAAAGCACCTGAGGGAAGATTGTGAATTCAGAATGTGTATCCAAGTATCTGTTGCTGGGGTGCAGCTACAGAAATACCCCCTCCAGTTCATGTCAGTGGTTGTTAAACTGAAAAGAGCCTGATCTCGTTTGTTCATTTGTTTTTATGCCTTAGTTTTAGACTTACCACACTACCCATTTAGGAGTAGTAGCTTCTAGAGTCTGCGTATAAGAATCACCTTATTATTTTATTCATTACATTGTCTTTGGAAATATTTCTTTTTCTGTTCAGAGATAGGATAAATTTTTAGCAATTAGCAAAAATAATATTTTTAAAAAGAACATTATACTTAGCAATGTAAGATTTCTTATTTCCGTGCTTAATAGCTTCTGTCTGTATTACCCAGGCATGATCGAGTCCAGTGGCACACATAATGCATTAGTCATTAATACCTGTTAATGAGAAGCAATTGTAAAATTTAATAACACTACATTTTTTTTTTTTTGCAGTAGAATTAAAAGAGAACAAAACAGTTGAGTTCATGATTTGTAGGGGTGAGGTGAATGAACAGAAGTATGATGGAGCTATAGTGGGCTCCCTGTCCCATGTCTTCATCCTGCAGTCTACCACAGAAAGGGGCTGGTATAGGACGAGGGTCTGTAATCAGGATTTTGCATAGCGATACAGTTTTTCATATATCCATGTATTTCCCAATAGACAACTTCTGACCATCATTTTGCTTTGCTTTTAATTCAGCCTGAGGAAGACATGGACCGTGTGCATTACGATGCTGAGATCATCCTTACAAAACAGACGTATTTGGAAATCCTCAAGTTTCTCAATGAGGAAACGTGGCAGTCAGGGGCTGTGGATGATGCCCTTAGTGATATTTTGATCAATTTTAAGCACCATGATGGTAAAGCTTGGCATTGGAGCTTTGAAGACACTTTTGGAATTGATTTATATAATATGTTTATGGTAAGAGAAGAAAGGTGATATATATATATATATATTTATTTATTTATTTATTTTTTAATTACTGTTTTCTCCAGTTTCTTTGTGCAAGTCTAGCCAATGAATAATACTGTCTTAACTCCACCTGAAAATCAGCTCCTTCCATCGTACGTACAGTGAGTCGCTCTTGCTTCTTGGCTGCTGAAGGTAGAGGTGATATAGTCAGTTAAAGTAAGAATAAAACTTTTTTTTTCTGTGGTCTGATTTTCTTTTTGTAGAATTGCAATTTTTTTTTCTGGTACTCGTTTTTTTTTCTTGCTTTTATATCTGAGTTGTGTGGTTGTGTGATTCCTTAGACTAGTTTCTCATCACTAACATTTAAAATGCACAGGTTGCTCGTTTTCCAGATTTGCCTCTTGTTCAAATAGATGCTGTAGCTGTTGGCTCCTGCAGGAGCTGGATTACTTTTCTGTTGAAACAAGTATATATTTGATGTCTTAGATTTTATAGGTTAGAGTTGTGAATTGAGTAGAAAAAATTCGTCTAGTGCTGGAGAGGAGAGTGTGACTGTGTGAAAACGTCATATTCTCTAAATGGAATTAGAAAATGTTAAACTGAGAATAAGCTTGTCTAGTTTTCAGGTAGTTCATAGAAGCCAAATAAAAAAGCAAGTGGTCCACATTGTAACTTTGCTCTTAGGAGTCCTCAGATGGGAAAAGGCTGTAAAGTGCTTCCCTGAAGTCCTGCTGCTGGTACTTAAACTGTAACTTGGCCTCTTAACCAAACTGCGGCAGTTGGCTGCAGTGGTTCAGTGGTTCATAGCATGCACTTCAACACTCAAGTGTTGGATTGTATCAATTTTGTAATTTTAAACGATGATAATTAATGTGATACATGTCATAAGGAAGAAATAACAAAATATCATAAGGAAAAAAAGAGCAATAGAAAGGTAAGGCTGTGATAGGAACAACTGGTAGTAATACCATGACACTTTTCTGTTTTGTGCTGCAACAGATATGCTATGAAAACAAGAAGTTTCCTAACTGTTTCTGTGTGAATGGTGCTGGTAAAAATGAAAGCTGGCAGTTTTTTTCAGATGTCCTGATTGTAAGCTTGGAAAATCTGGATCATAATTCTTTCCTATCTTCTATTTCAGATACTCTTGTGCTTAGTGTGCACTGTGATTTTAATAGCTACGGAGCTGTGGACACGTATTCATTGGTTTGTTCAGCTGAAACGTGTTTTATTAATAAGTTTTCTCATCAGTTTTGCATGGAACTGGCTTTACTTATATAAAGTAAGTTGTTTTGAAACCTAAATGGCTTTTAGGCTTAAAACCTGACAGTTGTGAGGGAGTTAAGGTTATTTAGTTGACTGCAAAATAAAAGAAGGGATGAAAGGCTGTGTTTTGTATGTTGACAGGTGCGTTAGGCTTAAAGAGCAAAAGAAACCCTGCCGATTTTTATCCTGCCACAAAGGTGCACAAAATTCACAACGCAGTAGAATGGTGATTTCACTGCAAAGCAGCTTGGTAGAAGTCTTATGAGAAAGTACTGAGTTTTTTTTGCTTACCAAAGATTCCCCACCTGAAACTGTATTTAACAGGTGATAGACAGAGACAAATGCTTAACGCATGGTGATAAAGTAGCCGGCTGTACAGTGGTATTGGTTTTAACGGGAGGAACTTGACCTACTAGGTCATAGCCCGGCCACAAAACCTAGGACACGTCCTGTCGTCAGAACTGCAGAGCGGGTGAGGTGCCAGGGAGTAGGATGGTTCGTGAACAGGAATGGATCGCTGTGCGAAGGACTTGGTTTGAGTCATTGAATAATGACAGAATTTTTCAGCTGATGATTTGCCTTAACTTCTTCTACTTGATTATCAGCTGCAGACTGTCAGGCAAAATTATAATCACTACGGGTGTTTATGTTAATGGCACAATTTAAAAAATTAAAGAGAACATAAAGAGAAACTGTAGTTTTAATAAGTAATTTTGTAGCAGCTGTCTCTGTTTGGAATCCAGAAATACTTAAGGAAGTGTGATGTCAGATTGCTTTTGCCCTGGATTTACATCTTTGAACACTGAAGTTTACTGTTTTGATAATTCAGTCTCTGTTTGGAGAATAAATCAGAGGTAGCCAGCTTGGGAGGTTTTTATCCATTCCCAGGAAGTACTTAAAATCTAGCTTGGTTTAGGAAGCAAATTTTTTAATAGACTTACCAGGTAACTATCCCATGCCCGCTAAAAGCAGGTACATGGCGTGGTGCTGCGCCGAGGCGGGCGTTCTGCGCAGGTGGCTCCGTGCTGGCTGCTGCGGAGGGGTTTTGGGGTCTGGGTGCCCCTGCACCCGGCCTGCGCGCTCTGCGGTGCCGCGGGGATGGGTCTCAGCGCAGGCGCTGGCCCGGGGGCTGCAAAGCTCTTGTGGACTGCAGCTGTCCCAGGGGTTGTGCTGCTGACGGCAGGAAGGTTTGTGGTGGAAGCAGTCAGTGCCTTTTGAAAATTAGTTTTGTCCCTGCAAAGAAACTTCAAACTGGGTTTGGCTCGTGGAATGTTGCTTTTTCAGATGTGCAATGAATCTTGAAAGTTTTTACAGATGATGGCATCTCTCTCTCTATTTTTTACAAATATTTCTGATTCTCCTGCAGCTGGCCTTCGCGCAGCACCAAGCAGAAATTGCCAAAATGGAGCAGTTTGATAATGTCTGTGCTGAGAAATTGGACTGGAGGGACAGCCTTATTGGTAAATATTTGTTTCATTGTTTTGTAATAGTTTTTAAAATCACAAAATACTCAGTAATTGTACCCAAAATATTCTAGTGTCTTCATAAATTGTAAGTACACTGAATGTTCTTGAGCAATACGTGATTATGTGGTTTTACCATTTTTCCATTTCACAAGACTTCCCTTGCTAGGCCTTTGAAGGAGAGCCGATGGCAAAAATGTTCTTAGGTCCTGTCCTGGGGTTACTTCTTTTCTTTTAAAACTTGGCCCATGAGTGTTTCACCAGCTCCCCCACCCCCAGTGCCATTCAGTGCAGGTCATCAAAGATAGAACAGCAGAATTAAAGATTTTTTTTCTATCTTTCAGGCATGTGAATACAACAGAGTTCAGAAATTCAGTCTTGCAACGAATTTCTTACTCTACTTTCGTTATTATACAGAGATGGCTGAATTTTTTGATAGCCATTATTTACTATCCAGTGGTACAGCAGGTAGATTAATGATAGCAACTCCTAATAAGTGTCTGTTGTGGTCTTTTCTTGCAACGTAATGGCTGTGATTGCTTCATTTATGTCAAATTTTGGTGGTTTTTGGTATGACTGCCCTGAATTCAAACTACAGAAACAAACACTGGTGTCATAAATTACTTAAAGTTGTCTTAAGGAGTAAGACTTTCTGCTTAGATCTAAGATGTTCTCTTGAAATATACCAGATGCACAAACATTCTTCTGCATACTTGCAGCCTGGCAGGTAAGTGGTAACACTCAACATTACTTACGTTTCAGTGCTTATGGACAAAATCTGCCAGATAACAAGAGTTTCCACAGGCCGTGCTTCTTCTTCTTCTTCTGTGGCTTCTAGGCTCTAAATTCTTCCAATAAAGAGAACTTCCTTGACTAAACATGGGAAAACCTTAGATTCTTCTCTTTCCTTCCTTGCTTCCCTGCATCCCTGTGACTGGATAAGCTATATTGCCAAGCTAATTTCAGATTGTTAAAAAAAATAAATCTGGGCTTTGAACCATATCTAGAAGATTTCCATAAGTAGTTGAAATGCTACTGTCTGTATTACAACAATGTCATAAAATGTGTTTTTTAAAAAGTAGTAAAAATGTGTCTCTGCTTTGAATACAGAATGGCTCAGAAGTATGTGGACGTTGCAGGATGATCCCTGCCAGAAGTACTATGAAACACTACTAGTGAATCCTGTTCTGCTGGTTCCACCAACAAAGGTACATGCCAGACCCAAAGCAACTGTGTACGATTGTTTGTCAGCAGTGACAATGTTATTTTTTGGGTTGTGTTTCTCTAGGCATTGGCTATTACTTTCACCAACTTTGTAACTGAGCCTTTGAAGCACGTGGGACAAGGCATTGGTGAATTCATCAAGGCGCTTATGAAGGAGATACCACTGCTCCTGCAGATTCCAGTGCTAATTATAATGGCTCTGGCTGTCCTGGTTTGTATGCATTTCTTAAATTTAAAAGCTCACATTTGTTTTTATATACTAAACTTATTTATATGGAAGTATTGTTATATGTTATTAATTATTGCTTATTTGTACTGATTAACAGAGTTCATAGCACAGATGAAATTATTTCTACAAGGGATTTTTTTCCTAGACTGTACTCTTTATAAGTACAGTTGGTTTAGCTATTAAAATAAGTTTGTATTGAAATTGCATCACTTTCCCATTGCGCAAGGAGGATAAAATAGCATTAAACTGCTTACAATCCTAGACTCTGACAGTTTATTTGAAATTATGTTCTCTTTTGTTAAGTATCATTACACAGTGATGCATCTAATTGGCATTTTGTACATAACGCATTGAGTTAGAGCCTTCAGCACCTTCCTTCTAGCACCAAAGACAGGTTACAACCTGGCAGCTCCTGCAGTGTGGTCAGACTGCAGAGAGCCTGAATTTTATCACAGCCATTCTGGTCATCCAAGCTTTTCTTTCAGTGCTGATCAGGTTTGTGACTTTGAATTCTGTGTGAAACAAATGTTTGCAGTTTTGTTTTTGTTTTTCCACCCCCAGGCTTTCTGCTATGGTGCAGGATCATCCGTGCCTGTGATAAGATATTTAACATCTTCTCAGAGGAGGACACTTCCTCCACCTGACAGTCAACAGGAGAAAATAGACTTTGGGCGATATGATGGGAGTACATCAGATGGCCGTTATTCACAGAAGATTCCTTACATTTATAGAGGACCTTATGACAGAGGAGATGCTCAGCTGAGACCTGGAAATGGCAGCAGAATCCCTGACATGTTGCGTGCAAGCAGTGAGCCAGACACGCAAGTAGAAGAGTCTCAAAAAACAGACCCTGGTGTATGTTAGTCTTTGAGCTGGGATTAAGTTTGCTAGATTTCTGTGCCGTGTGCTAGAATGTGGTTAAACAACAGGCTTACCCAAGCCTTGTGAGGAGAGGTGCCTGTTCCCCTATAGAACAATGTGGTATAGGTTGTTTTGGGCATACTTTGTTCTGGAAAAATACCATGTGATGGTTAACTGTGTCATGAAACCACTTAATTAAAATATTTGGTAGTAGAGACTTAAATAACTTGTTTTGAGGGATCTTATGTACTTATAACTGTATGACAGTACTTATGTCAGCCTTAGGAATATAGATTACTCATGGAAGGGGGAAAAAAAGCCCAATGGACTTTCCTTGGAATTACAGAAAATTTAAAACAGATTTGTACTCTAGATTGTGCTCATTTCCATGTGCTGTTTCCCCAAGAGGAAAAAAAAGATACCAAGATACCTGTCAATCATACTTAAAAGTTAGGAGATGTGGGGGAGTTCTGCCCTTGAGCTGAGAGGGACTTGAAGGAATGGACCCCATCAGTTTGGGTTGGTTGATTAATAGCTTATTATTAATTTTTACAGAAGACATTGCACACTGAGTCTGAAGTCTGTAGAGTAGAAACTGCCCCAGCTACAAATGTTACTGAAGAACCTGCACTGGAACAGCAGAAACAGCAGCCAGGCAAAGCAGAACAAGAGACTGGAGAAAACTGCGATCTTAATAAAAACCTCGAAGGAACAAGTTCCACAGGGGGTCCACTTGAAGAGAAGAAAAAGGGCAGTACATGCGACTCACAGGAAGGAGGAGACTGAGGAACCCGCAACCTCTGCTGTAAGTTTTGTCTGATCTTTAATTGTCCCATACTTAACTAGCTCTGCTCTAGTTCAGAAACGTTTTAGTTCTAAATGAGAGCTCCGTAATGATGAGAACTCGCTGTTGGTCAGAGCAGTGGTAAGCACAGCTGTGAGGCAGGGGTTAAAAATTGAGATTGTGTACATACTACTGGAACTGGAAATAAATGTGCTTTTAAGTAGGATAAAACAATGTCAAGTAGCTAAGAGAACAGCTTTGTGCAGGTGGCTGGCTTGTTAGAAATCAAGTTTGTGGCACAAGTTTCAAGTAAAAGTAGGTATTCTGTGGTAGGAAAGCACCGATACTCTGTGATTAGCAAACATAACCCTAATCAGATAATTGGAAAACAGCTTGAAGAAAGTTGCTGATAGTCACATAATTCATGTAAGACTAATTGCAGCTAAAATAGAAGTCTCAGGAAGGACTACAATTGTTTTATAGTCTTTAAAATCAGTTTTCAGTAGTTAGAATTGCAATTAATCAGCTCAGTTCTGGGACATCTTGAAATCAAGGGCAGAAGTGTGAGAAACTAATGTTGCATCAGTTTGTTTTAGGGATGTTCAAAGCTGAACAAGGAATAAGAAGCACTAAAGTACAAGTACCAAAGATGAGCTCACTAAAATGATCGTACACCTGATTTTGGAGCAATGTTCTGGCATTTCTCCTTAGAAGAAAAAAAAAATTTGTTTCAGCAGACATCAATTTTTCAGGGCTTAGAAAGCTACAATAGCATGTCTGTAAAACTTTTAACAGTTAAGTCTACTTCATTAGTCTTAAAATGCCATTTTACTCTGATGCTAAAGGTAACTGTCAATTCTTCTCCATGGGTATAATACTTGAATTAAAAATGGAGAACACTTTGTTTATAAATAACCAAAGTAAGCAGTTTGCCACCTTAGCCATTAAATCAATGACTTTCAACTGAAGTCATGCACTTAAAACAGCACAGAGACCTCAGGGTTCTCCAGAGCCCTGTACTACACCAGGGCAGTCCAGGTGGCCGTCACAGGTGAGCACTAACACTTAGAACAGCTTTTCTCAAGAAACCCCCAGCACAGCGCATGGTCTTTTCAGGAGAAGTAGTTCAGGTCAAGTAATAAGCAGCATACATATGTCTGTTGTTTGTAATGCTTAAAATTGATTTAGAGGAGGAATTACCTGATGTCCATGGTAGCCCATGCCAAATACCTCGCACCCCTGTAGAACACTAGTGGTGGTGAAAATGTACCACAATCTATAGAACAGCATTGATAGCTGTTAAATAAATATACTATTATAAATATATACATATACTAAATAAGTTAATATATAAATATACTTAGATACAAGTATATCTTTAAAATAGTCTGATTGTTTCATACATTATTCAGTGTAGTTTTATATTTAAGTCAATTAAATATTGCCAAAATAAATCCAGCGTATTTTTAAAATAATATTTTTGTTTCAAAGAGGAGTAAAACTAGGTTTTGAAATACTTTTTTCTTTTGTAAATAATCATGATTGTAGAAAGTTTGGAAGAAGCAAAGACAGACTAAGTACTCAAGCTATTTCACAATTACTTTTATTTTTTTAAAAAATTATAAAAGAAAATGGGACTGTTTTCCAGGGAGGTACAAATCAGAAAAAAAAATCAAGTTTTCTTTAAAAAGAGCATATACACTTAGGTCTTAACACTAGATGTGGGAGAGTCCGCACATCAGCACTGAGAATACCTTGATGGCAGAAAAAAAATGATGTTAATGTTCATAGACTAGAGCAGTTAAGCAGGAGATACAGTAATCAGTATCTCAGACACTGCTAAAAGTAGCTGCCAATATAAAGAACAGTGGCAACTCCAACTACTGGTCACGAGCGTGATGCTGCTATTATACAAAAATGATTAGAAAGGAGACAAAACTACTAATTATAGTCTTTTGTAAAAAGGCATTTATGTTTTCCAACAAACATAATTGATTCCTAAGATGCTAGTGTACAGTACGAGCCTGTTAATTTCCTCAGCTAGAACTTGGTCCTTTTATAGCAGCGGGTAAGTGGACTCTTTGCTCATCCATTCTCTTAGCTTGTGCTCGCAAAATCAGGCTGAAAAAGTCCTCATCTGGTACAGTTGGTCCTTTTGCAGATGATGGAGGAGCACATCTTTGATCATCCAGCCTGGAGCCCTGTAGACAGACCAGGCAATAAAGCTGCATATTTACAGGAAAATATGTGTCTCAATAAGCGAACAATATAAATGAAAAATGATTGAATGTTTGTTTTTCCCAGATTTAAAGCTATTACATGGCTTTAATAGTTTAAGCTTTGGTGCAAGTAGCTAACTAGGCCTTAACCGTTCTCAAATGAAATTACTAATTTAAAATTGTAAGTGTAGCTAACATGGTGCCTCCAACTGTATCAGAAAATACAACCCCCAATTTAGTTCTTGTTCCTATTGCAGAACATAATTCAAGTATCTTTTGCCAGAAGAATTTCAGTGTTAGTTCTACTAGTTCTAGTCTCATATGACCAAAAACATGGTTGTCTTCTGACATACCAGCATTGCTCTTTAGCCTAGGATTGTTACTCTTTTCTTGGCACTTCTATTACAATAGTATGGTTTTTATGGTTGTCTTCCTGCCTTTCACTATAAAGGGAATAAAAATAGCTACACTGTAGTAAGAGTTGGATAAGCAATATTTAGAGAGAAGAGGTTTCCTTCAAACTCATCAGACTGTGATTTAAATGTACTGATGTTACAGAGCAGTTTGCATAAAATATCTGAGCTTGTTTCCGTGTTCGTTTCACACGGTTGTCAGCTCCTGGTCAGATTTTACAAGGTCTGGCTGCGGACTGCAATCATGTCCTTGACTAGAGTTGTCTTTGAGATAAAAGTCTCAAAATAAGCAACTCGTTTGTGCATAAAGCAGTAAAATCAGTACTGGATGACAAGATTAAAGTTTTCCATTCTTTTCTGAATGAGCACAGTCCAGGCGTATTACGTATTTGCTACACATAGTGCATAAAGAGACAAAATTTACCATACTAATTTCTAGATTCTTTGCTTGACTCAAAAAAGTAAATAGGCAAGTTGCTAAAATAGATACTTCATCAGATTATATAAATATATATTAGATATATATAATATGTATGTGTATATATATGTGTGTGTGTATATATTTATGTACATATGTGTATGTATTTACATTCTTAACCACCAAATCAGTTTGTATCTTAAAACACATGAGAAGCACAGAGGCTTAGTTGAAGACACTAAATATTTAGGCTGCACAAATCAAAGCCCGAAAGACTCAGAATCTTACCTGGCATTTTATCAATATATCAAAGAAGTCATCATCTAGTTCTCTGTTGTTACTTGCCATCAAGTGCCCCAGGACTGACTGACTGTTGTGCTGATTAAGACGAAGGCCAGGTAGGTTACTGAAGCTAGCGCGCTGGTCATCTAGGCGGCGGCTCTGGGAGCTGGCAAGTAAGTCTAGAAATTCATCCGTGTGGGGTGAGACTACAGAAGTAGAAAAGGCTGGGGGAGGAAGAAGAAAAACAAATGAGCCCAGAAGTAAGCACCCTTTCATTCAAATACATTTTTAGGATGTCATTTGACAGGAACTAAAAGCTACAGGTTTTGTTTTTAAAACTTACATTTTCTTAATGTTTTAGGTGGAGTAGAGGATGTTGCTACTGAAGCAGCTGAGAATCTGTTCTTCTCCTGGAAGTAGCATCTCTGATCATCCATCCTGTTACTCTGGAATCGACTCAGCAGATCAAAGAACCCTTCATCTGCCATTGTCTCGCGACTGTTTCTCTGGAGAGGAGAGAAAAAATAGAGGTACTTTGAACTCAGAAGTACCTAAAACCAGGACAACTGCGTGGCAGTTTCATTCCAGTAGTCTGTTTGATAACTGAAATCCAGTAAGCTAATTTTTTTAGTCATCCACTTCTATAGACAGCGATTTAGCCTAATAATAAATGTTAATATTATGGCAAACTCTTCTGGAAGATAAATCTATTAGAAACATTTTGTTCTCTGAAACATAATGAAATAGTGCTCTTATCAGTACAAATGGAGTAATTCCTCCTCAGCCATTAATCAACCAACAACCCAAATATATGTCCATGAAAGAGAAAACAAGAAGAACAACAATGAACAATATCCATTTGCTCCTTAGGTTTGTGGTCAAAAGCTCTTTGCTCTTACCAAGATCCAATGACTTTTTATTTTCTTAAACTGATTTCTGTGAAGAGTGCAATAACCTAAAAAAAAATATGTCAAATATCTTCCTGTATCTGAATCAGAAAAGCTATGTTTTTCTTTAAGTTAGGAAAAGCAGGGTCTGGGAGAAACTCTAGATATAAAACGTATGTGCAAGCTGACCTGTAACTTGAGAAAATCCACCAGGAAAAAAACTTTCAACAGTAGAAAAAGCTTAAAGCTGTTACCACCCAGGAGACAGATGTAGAGTGCCAGATTATCGCATCAGTTTACAGAGCCACAGTGTTTAAATCAGGTAAACAAGTAAAAGTGAAATGGACATCTGCAGGAATGTGTTTTTCATAATTTTGGACAAACCGAGATAAGTAAAGGCTGTCATCTCCACAGCTCTCCAAACCTACCCTCTGAGAGTTGGGAAGACGATGATCAATAGAATTACTGGCATCCTGCAAAACTTTGGAAGCGGTGCTGGTTTTGTACTTTTTGCCTTTTAGTCGATTTACAAAATGCAGTTTTGCTGAAGGTTTGGCAACGAGTGGTTTCTGTTTAGCAAGAATCTCACTGTTCCAGTTCTGAACCTAAAAAAAAAAAACAAGACTCAGGAAACTAAGCCTCCTAATCTTGATCCCTTACGGTTACCTCTTATTCAGTTCTTCTTTTCCTCCTCAAAATGAAGCAGCTTTACAATATTTATTTTATCCAACCACTAGGACAGAAAAAGTTAGTTTTTAGTTCTATTTACTTGACGTGTGGTTATTGATATCTCATTACCTGAAGCAGGTTAGTACTGTTATTGACCAAAATATGGTCAAGCGGTGCATTTAATCAAACTTGATGAAATTTTCCTTGCTGACTGCACTGCAGGAACTCTAGTTCATGTCAACTCAAAACATGACATTCTTATAATACTAATAACTTTTACAAAGCATGAGTGCAAAACAAATCCCTAAGGCAAAACAAACCTAGATATTTAATCAGCTTTCTATATAGCCCTTTACATGCACAGATTTCCCAGTGAAGATTGGAGAAGAAGGGAGAGAGAAATGCCAGCACAAGAGTAAACAGGAATAGCTATCTAATTTCACTGAATAACAGAATGGATAGCTTTATCAACCTGAAAGAATTTTTCATAAAAGAGAATTCCCCTAAATTCTCTTAAAATAAGTATTTTAATCTATAAAAATGATCATTTCATCCAGAACTAACAAACTTCTGTAATAGCTGCACAAAAACAGAAAACCTTTAATCCTGATCCTACATCAGAAAGTGTGAACACAATCACAGATCTTTCAGCAATACTGCCTACCCCCATGAAATGACTTCTAAAGCTTATTAAAGATCAACACACACTCCACCTCCAAGCAGATGGTATCCCTGTGCAGTCAAACCATAACGCTAGTGTCATATGTTCCATATATCGAAGACATTTATGGAAAGAGTTTTTGAAACCTACCACATGAGTATCTTGAAAAAAAAAAACTTTATAAGAAATAAGCTGCAATACTATGTTACTAGTTGATAATAAAAATCCACATTAAATATTTTAGTGTATTTATTAGTGAAACACACTACGTGTATTTGAAGTAAATTGATTGCAGCCAAAGGAAAACTGTTCAGAGCAGCTGAGCTAAAACTTTGGAATTTTACACTGAATCACTTTCTGCATCAACCTCAAAACACTTTTAAAAAGGAGATGAAAGGAATTCCTTTGGTGCACACTACATGCATAATTTTGAATATTAAACCCTTACAGAAGCCTTTAGATTTTGTTGCTGTCTAACCAGCAGAACAAAAAGAAGAAAATTGCCAACCTTTTCTGGTGTTAATTTCATAAGTTCCATGTTCTCCATGCTGTGACGGCGTCCTACTCTGGGTCTGGTACCTTCAAGAAAGAAAAAAAGTTCATCTTGTTATCATTATGACTTATTGTGTCACCTTCAGAGCTGTGGCAATTTTCATCAAATGTCCAAGATACAGCAATTCTGAGTTCCAAAACTCAGCACAGAATAATTAATCACTAGTAAAAGCAGCCTTAAAAACCACACCCATCTAAGGTATGTAAGCTGCTTTCACAGGCCATGGAGAAGAGCCAAGGACCTTAAATTCAATCAGGAACATCAAATGAACCAGCTTTAACTCTAACCCCGTGTTCCAAAAACGATTGGAAGAAAAAAAGAATGACATAATTTTGCAGCTAGTAGACAAATCTCCCACATTAAAAAAAAAAATGAAAAAAGAAAAAAAACACAAAACCCAGGAACAATTAGAAACTGAAGGTGATGCATCATATGACGAAACTAGGCATTAACCTGTGATTCACAACAGAAAGCTGTCAAAAAAGCAGGAGGTGAGGGGGTCCCATACTGCAAAAACAACTTTTTTTTTTTTCTGGAGGGAAAAAATATAAAGCATCTCTATTCAGAAAACAGTGCAAATAACAGATTCATTTTGAAGTTTACTGTTAGGAAGTATTCAGAAAAAAGCACATACCATTCAAATTGTTATCTACCACATGGCTTTCTGACATCATGGAGTTGTTTGTGCTGTAGCTTAATCCAAGAACCATTTGAAGATCTGAGAGATTAAGTCTAGCAGTGAGCTCTCCACTTCTATCTCCTACCTGCAAACCAAATAAAATAAGCAGTTCTTACTGTAAAGAAAGATATATGTATGTAAATACAAACATTGTCCCCCCAGACTTCTGAGAGAAAAAGGTTTTCCTCGCTGAAAACCGAGACCACCTTTTTCATGAAGTACACAAAAACTAAAAGGTTCAAACCAAAGCCTAAAATAACCTCTGCTAGGCTAATAACTTGGATCCCACGCTGACATTACTGGAGGTGACACTAGAACTAAGGCTGCAACTGCAGTGACATATGGCTGACATAACTTTGAATAAGCTATCTCAGAAATTATTCAATATCCTTTCCATTATTCAAAAATCACATGTACAGACACACCTCTGTAACATTACTGTGTTAAGTGAGAGCAAAAACCAGGCAACCAATGTACGTAAGCGTGAATATCATACCTCTCTAGAAATCTCCAAGTGCCTCTCAGCAAAATGCATAGCCTGGTCGTGATTTCCCAGAGCCGTGTACGCGTTCCCCAAACTCCAGCATGCTCTTCCTTCACCAATTCTGCAGAAGAGAAACATCTTCAAGGCTATCTCCTAATACTCGCTGAACACTAGGGGTCGGGTTTGTGTGATATTACCAGATTACTGTGCCAGGAACAATTAAGACTATCTTCAGAAACCATTCCACCACCACCACCACGCTAAGTATTGTAATTAAAGGACTGTGATCTGGCATAAGCATAAATACAAACAAATTCATCAAAACTTGAATTTTTAAATTTACAGCAAACATTTAAATCACTCTTTTCAGTTTTAGAGGCATGGAACATTTTATAACTTCCTTTCTTTGCCTCAGATTGCATACCTTATAGTTTTTCACAAATTTTGCTTCCTGAATTAGAAAAAGTGCATTTATGAGTTGTAATAAAAAAAAAAAAAAAAAAGTAACTGTACCCAATATTACAAAAAAGCTGTGGAAGTCATTATAGTTATTATTTTAAAATAAGCATTATTTACTACTGGATTATTCTCCCTTCCCCACTCCTTACTATTGTCTTCATTTGTGGAAAAGTAGAAGATGTATTCTTATGAAGGTATGCAAAATTATTATAATCACATCATGGGAAAAAAAATGCTTATTTTACAAAGATGACACAAACATAAGAAGATTCAGAGACATCATTCATCAATCCCTCTTTCATCTCAGATTCATTAGCCACAATCCTTTCACCAGCATTTTTTCTCTCCATTTGAAAGTTGTAGGGAATTCACATTAATTCAGATGTCATTTATAAAACAACGACAGCGGAGTTAGAGGTAACAGGATTTGGTTTAAGTGTCATATACATGAAACAATCTCTTAGGGCTTACTTATCATTTAATTCCTGAGCAATCACAAGGTGTTTCAAGTGATAATCAATTGCTTTTTCATAGTCTTGAAGCAAAGTGTATGTGTTTCCAAGGCTGTAGCAGGCCTGTGCTTCCACAGCTCTATCTTTAAGCTGTCGAGCCAGCTGTAATGTCCTCCTGAAAAAAAAAAGTCAGTTACGTCAAAAAATCACTGAAGCTTTGAAAAGTATATTTGCACAACTAAAAATCAGTTGCACAAGTTAAACAAATTAGGACAACTTGTAAATTAGCTGCTAACAAACTACTATCTTGCAAAATCTTAAGAAGGAAAAGATCTTGATTACAAACATGGACTAAATGTGTAAAACCATGTTGATACGCACCACCAACCCCAGCTAATGAGTGTACCTAGGACAGGTACCCATCTCGAGTGTATTACACTTACTGAGACCATTCCAGAACTTGCTAAGACAGAGATGCTTGTTTCTAGAGTAAAGCTGAATAAATGTGTCTCAACAGAAAGGTGTCTACTGTGCTGAGAATATATTTAAAGCAACGAAACATTGAAAGATTAGCACTGCATCTCCCTTAAAATAACCTGAATAGTTAAGTAAGTAGGGAGAAACGTTGGGCGGTTGGTTGTTGTGTTTTTGTTGCCTTTTTTTTTTTTTTTTGCTAAACAAATGCAGCTCTTCCCTAAGTATATTTTGAAGAGATGGCTATTCTACAGTGAGCTGAAGTACTAGGCACAACAGAAATGAAGTGTACAAGAAGAGGTATAAACTGTATTTATAAGCAGTCAACTAACTTGTAGTATTCAGAAGCAGTTTCAAATTCTCCCAGGAATATGTAGGCATTTCCAAGATTGCTGTACGCTCTTCTTTCTGCTGATCTATCACCAAATTCTTTAGCAATTAGGAGACGCTTAAAAATGGGAAAGAATTGCATTAATTACTCCATTTTGTACTTCATAGCGTATATTTGCATACAAAAACGCATGTTCATAGATTTTCCACGCTATCTATTCTTTAGACCAACAATGCTTGAAAAGAACAGTCTGGACTTGAGGCTGTGCCCTTAAGATCTAAAGCTTGCATTAAAAAGCTTGTGACAATATCCAAAAAACTACATGTATATAAAATCTGTAGCAACCGGCGATATTTTACAAGAACAAACAAAATTGTTTACTAGCACATTGCAGTACCTGTTCATGAGCTAAAACTGCACTCCTGAAGTTGCCCAGAAGGTAGTGTGTGTTTCCCAGATTTCCAAAGGCACGTCCTTGTGCTGCTCTATCACCCAGCTCTGTTACTATCGTCAGGTTCTCTCTGTTTTGGGGGAAGTGAGGACAAGAGGAAGACTAGTGACTTTTAAGTTATGTGTTTTTCATAATCACTTAAACAAAAAATCTTTTTCCCATTTAAATAAAAGTAGATTATTCTACCTTGTCCTATTTTAATAGCCCTTATGCTACACAAGTTTTCCACTGAGTAGGAAACATTTTCTGTGCGATATCCAGCTTAACTGCATTCTTACGCTGGCATACTCATCTCTAGCGAAACAGCTACATTATATGCAGTATACGTCTCAGTCTGGTTCTAAGAGTTATGCTGAATTCTAACATAGAGAAAGGACATGCCAGGTAGTAAGAGGTACGCTAAAAATGACAGCTTAACAAAAAATAATGTACTCTCCAGTTTAAAGGGGAAAAAAAAATCACAGGTGCATTAGTTCATGATACCACAAACCTCTCTATATTTTAACAAGCCAGATGATCAATCATATCCTCTCGATCACCAACATTTAAAGCTGCTACTTACTCATAATAATCTGCAGCTTTTTGTAAAGCATTTTTCACATCATCTGGAAGTTCCCCTGGATCATAAGTCCCAGCACAAGCTACATTTTTTCCTTTAGAGTGATAAACATTTCCCAGATTATACAGTGCTCTAGCTTCTCCAACCTAAAGCAAAAACAAAGTAAGGTATTAAAAGGATGCTTCAAAGTCTTGTGTCACAATAGCAATTAGAACAATCCACAGAAGGGAGAAGAGGTTTGGTAGCTACTTGTCAACACATGCTCTCATTGCCCAAGTTACTCCCCACCCAGTCACATTCCTCAATCAAATTGTTTTGCATATTATTCCCTTTTGAGGTGTAAGATACATAATAATTGTTGAGGCCAATTATCATTAAAAACTAAACTTAAAAAATATTTGAGGATCTGGATACTGTAGACTTCTAGGTGCAAATAGCCATCTGACAGATTCTTATAGTCAGGAAGGAATATTTGAATATGCAATATTTAATTCCCTCTGAAAGGTGGCACACTCATTACCAATACAACAAGGTTCACCACTATTTATTCAGAGTTTATTTCCAGATTCCTAAGCAATTCTTACCTTATCATTAAGTTCTCTGGAAATATCCAGATGTCTTTGACAACAAACAATAGCTTCTTCAAAGTTTCCAAGTACCTTCAAGGTATTGCCCAGATTCCCACTAGCTTTAGCTTCTCCCAGTAGATCTCCAATTGTCCTAAAATCGCAGCAGAAAAGCACCCAGTAAACAGTGTGCAATTTGAAACCAAGGAGATGATCAATGCGTGGCAGACAATCCAAAGAATTTATTGAAAGAAAATTGTGTGTGTATTCAGTTCATTTTATATCTAAAATGCATTCACATAAATATAGTTCACTCTGTGGTTACAGAAACATCTGATTTTGTTGGTGCTGTTTGCGGTATTGATCTACCTACTGTAAATCAAAAAAGAAAAAAAGACATCACTTCTCCTAGGGAGAGAACATGGATACAATTCTTAATGATTATGCAGAAAGACTGTCCCAGGATTACAAAAAGTTTTAACTGTTTCTGCATTTGACTTGACTATCATTCTTACATTATATATCCGACCTATCAGTCTCCCAGAAAACTCAGAGGAAATATTAAATTTCTAGCTTCTAAATACGACTAAGGCAGAAGGTGGGCACTTGAGCCACTCAGTCTCAGATACTTGGGGAAAAACAATAGAAAAAACAGGTTTCCACAAGGACGCTTAGTGAATTTAGGTACCTCTCTGCTTACAGCACTTGAACAGAAAAAGGGGGTGGGGAGAACAGATTTTTGCCTAAATTGTGGTTAAATTCTACATCAGGTGCTTGTGTCTTTTATTGGATCCGCACTAAATAAAAGTCAGATGCATAAATAGTGTATGAAATGCATAGTAGTTTTAGACTTCACAGGATTATACTGTGAGTTTTACATAGAGAAACATGAATGAGCTCTGTCTATTAAACAAGACGGCCAGAAAGACTGAATTTTAGAAACAGGAAAGGGTGGATTTAAAGAAGCTACTTAATTATCCACAACCTGGTGAGGCCTCAGTTAGTACTAGGATTACGGTACTAGGCTGAGCATTAGCTCCCAGGTTAAAGGGCAATCAAGTTACTTCCCAGACTCCCCAGCCCTCTGCCCTCACCTCCTTCACTCATTATCTACTGTTAATAGCAGGTTTTGGTAGGCAAATAAACAGCCAACTGCTCATCACTACAAGAACGGGATCAAACAGAGAACATGGTTAAAGAGAGAACATGGTTAAAGACGTAAGATTACCTTGCAAGAGTTAAATCATGGTGATGGTATTCCAAGGCCTTTGCATATTCATGCAAGTAGAAATAGGCATTGCCCAACTGGCTGTAAATAGCACTGAGTGTTTTTAAATCTTCAGTTCCCACTTGAACAGCTGCTTCAAAAAAAGACACACCCGCTCGGCAGTCTCCGGCTTTACACAGGCGCTCACCTTCCAAAGCCAGCTCTAGGCAGGAAGCCTCCATCCTGCACAATTTAAGTAAAAAGAGAAAATTGTTATTCTGCATGCAGTACTCTGTCCAATAACCTAAGTTCTGAAGAGATGTATTTTACTCAAAGGCTCTCTATTTGTTCAGGACAGGAAGTCAGCACCACAGTACAAAGCAATGAGCTTGATACTCTAATATCAATGATGCTATGAAGCGAAGGCTGAAATCTAACTTGGCACTTCAGTAGTGATAAGCAAATATTTGTTCTACATAACAGCAGAACAAATGGCTTCAACTATATATTTATATTTAATTTTTTATGTCTTGGGGAGAAAATCCAAAGACTGCTTCATCCATACATAGCACCTGTAGGGTTCTAAAATGCAGAGTATTTACCGCCTAGGCAATGTCAGAACAATGACCTCAAACTGATGTGACTACTGGCAAATGCTGATTTTGACAAATGTTGTATAGTATTAGCTTTTTATCAGTAGGCTTATGGACACAGAACAATCAAGAAAATAAGTGTTGTAACAGCAAAGCAGAGGTACAAATGGATGTGACAGTATTTACAGAAGACAAACGGCAATTGCTTTCTGCTTTCCACCTCTTCCTTCCCAAAAAAAAGTGGAATTGATTTTTAGGT
This sequence comes from Anser cygnoides, assembly GCF_040182565.1. Taxonomy (NCBI): domain Eukaryota; kingdom Metazoa; phylum Chordata; class Aves; order Anseriformes; family Anatidae; genus Anser; species Anser cygnoides. Next base: position 6,720,237 of record NC_089880.1, on the reverse strand, counting down.
AGATAACACAGTTACATGCAAAATGTCTTAAAAAACAAACAACAAAAATCTTCCAAGTTCAATATTCCTGTGTATCAAAGCTCATGACTACTTTTCCTCAAGTTGTTTCCTATGTAGCTAAGCGCTACTTGGCACTTCATTTCCTAGTGTCACTGTTAGGAAAATTCTCACAGTGTGAAGAAAAAAGTAGATTTAATTAACAAAATGTACATCAATTCCAGTTACTTAACTGAGCAGCCATAATTTCAGAAGCCATTGGAATATTTTTGATTATTATCAGCAAATAATGGTGTGATCATACAGGTATAAAATAGTGCAAGAAGAAGGTACTAATTAATTTGCAAATTACATTTTGAACAATGAATAAAGAAGCTCTTACAGAAAACAGTGGCTACCAAAACACATCCATATGCATTTATGCTATTGTGAATTTTGGTGTACAAAAGGCAAAAAGGCAAAATTTTATTAAGTGTTAATGAATATACATGAACACTTCCTACTTTCCAGTTCTAAGATGTGAGGGAGGTAGGGAGGAGGAAGATGAAGAAGACAACCTCAGGGTCTAGTCTTGAAGCAATATGGTTCTCTAGCTTTTTCAGGCTGTATGCACTTTAAAAACCTCACATAAATGCCACCGTTCTACTTTCTAGAAGATTTTTTTGAAAAGAAAATCAGTAAGACATCCTCTAAGTGTTTTAAAAGTGTGCACTTATATTGCCAGAAAATGTTGGACATCAGCCTTGTAAATTTGTATGTTTTGCATTTTTCTTCAAGATGGACTGTTTTGGTTGTTTTGGCCTGCAGTCCAGAACAGAACATTTTGCATGATTTAATGTATCTTTGTTATATCATTATTTGATATTTACCTAGTTTTAAGAATAAATCTTCTGTAATTCTAGCCCTAAAACAGTTTTCCTTCATATGCAAGATCAGTAATAGCAACAATCACAAATGCTCACTACTCCGACAGCTATTTTAATGGCAACACCAGAAGACAGCTGTTTCGTCAAGACACAGAAACGCAGTATGTAACAGACCCGCGATGTTTACATTTCTTTGTTTGTCTAAATCAGAAAAAAACAGGCTACACGACATTCTACTGAAGTCTGAGTAAGAAGGAAGTATTTTTGAAAAATCCTGAGTTTCCAAGAGAACTAGAAGAATTTGGATTGTAAGCAAAACAGGCTACTAACACAAAATAGTACCATACCTGCTGGTCTTCGACATTCCACAACTTAAGCACAGTGAGATGACAGACATATTTAACTTTTGCAATTAAAAATACTGTATGCGTGGCGGTTGGTAAAGATGCAGACAGGCAAACAAGAACTCAAGCATGAAGTTCTTCCCAGGCCCAACTTCTCAGGTTGGATATCCATAACACATGCAGTATTTGTAGGTTTAGAAACTTCTCAGAGAAGTTAAAGCATTGCTGTTTGCGAGAACAAACAACCTGGTTTTCGTTACATTGTGCATGTGCTGAGTGTGAGACAGAACAAGGCAGAAATGATTAAGTACAGCATGTTACACCATCAGCAACTAAAGGTTTAAGATTTAAAACACTTCATTGGGTAATCTTAATCCTATCCAAAGAGGTTCTCTACGGGCACCTCATGTTAACTGACACGTCCAATTAAAGTGATGGCTAGGAAATATGGCTCTCCTCAGTGCAAAGATTTAGAACATTATACAATCACATTCATTTCCTGTGATTTTTAGCTTGAAGGGATTACATTAGAGCTTTCAGTAAAACGTGCATATGGCGTAATAGTCACAATGCTGTACCAGACTCAGTTCCATAAGGGAATTTGGCTCATTTAAAAAAAATCATGTTTTGATTTGCAATTTGTGATGCAACAGTCATCGAATCAATTAAGAAAAGGCATGGACTAAAATAGTACAAAGATAGTATCAGAGAACGCTATGAAGCAGGAATTTTTCAGGTACCTCTCCAGTCAAGTAACTTCACGTCATTCCAAAGACAGCCAAATGCCAAGGCAGCATTAGGCAGCATTACCATTTTGGCGTGGAACTTGAAACAATCTTCTGACTCTGCAGCCCAGACTTAATATAACTTACACAAATGAAAGATGTGGTTGGTTTTGGTTTCATACAGAACCTAAATAGCTATGAAGCCAAGTCTTATAACCCAGGCTGATGAGTATCAGCTGTTCTTACAGTGCATCAACTCAACCAGAATTACAGGAAGTAAATGAGAATAAGAATTAGTAATTGCTTGGGTAAAAAAGAACTCAAAATGTAATATTACTATTGAGAACAACTCTAGAAAGGCTGTATTAACAGGTAGCTAGAACCTGTACAACAAACTAAAGCTATACATCCATCTGGATCTGTTCTTACTGACCTTCTACAGTTTCAAAGTCTAAGTAAGCTATTAAAAGGAATGAACAGAGAAAATGAAATATTTATTTTAATCTTATTACAGTTGCCTGCACCCAATATAAATATTTTATTCACACTACATAAAAGCTTTGGAATTATTTGGTTTTTTTTGTTTGTTTGTTTGTTTGTTTTTTTACCACTTAAGAGCACAAAGGTTTCTTCTTCATAAAGTACAAAAATGGACTCAGAAAAGGTGGTGGTTTGGTTTTTTTTTTTTCAGTCCTTGAAAGACTGTTAGGAAAATCATGCAACATTTTAAAAAGAGGTACATAATCCTACAGTCAAAACCCTGTCATCTCTTGTTCTCAGAGGCTGCTTTAACCATCACTTCCAATGGCTGAATAGCATGTCAGCAGACTAAACAGGGCCAGGTTATCAATGTTTTAGGAAGTCATTAAATAGTTACACGGAGAATATAAAATTACTTTCTCTGTTCCCGGGGCTGAATTGAATTACTTATTTATTCAATACTGAATGGCTAAACAAAAGATACATTGAGCCCGCAGAGACAAGAGGAGAACAAGACCCATTCATCTGGGTACTTCTAATGAAATTCTGTTCCTGCTAAACAGGATAAGGTTCTTCCAGATATTACTGTGGAAATACTCTTACAGGGCTTCACTTTGTTATTCTGCTTATAGTTGCCTCGACCTGTTCTCTGAAAGGCTGGCATCTCCTGAATAATTTCTCATTTGTAAAACTACCTCATCCTTATCGCTCCCTCTAAGCTCTTCATCTTGCCTGGCTCCCTTATGCTTTCTTTTTTTTTTTTTTTTTTTTCTTTTGTGTGTGTGTGTGTTTTTTTTCCTGATCTTGGTTCTCATCTTAAAAAAAAAAAAGAAAGAAAACTGGTAAGAAATAAGACAACAGAAGACAGCAAGAAGATTACATTGATTATTACAGTCTCTAAACACTACTAACGTAGTTTTACCCCATTCAATCCCCACTAAGAGCATTTCTGAACATTTTTGCTATTGGGGGGAGCTGCCACGTGACTATGCTGTGAGACACATGGATACACAGAAACAAAAAAATTCCTCTCTCTAATTCAGAGGCATAAAACTGCTACTGCCACAGAATCCTATCCTAAAGATCCCACGCTGTTCCCCACTCCTGCCCCTGTTCTTGGTTTCGATGCACACTGCAGAAGCATATCGCGCTGACCACTCCAAACAACCTAACTGCATGCCCACTGGAGCACTGTGCTTAGTCAAACTCTTCAAAAAGTTCTAAATTTTTGTGGTGTATGGACTCAGCAGGCTAAGACAAATTAGTTCTGCAAATATTTACTCTACAGATCACTTATTAGTCACATTTATTAACATCAGCATTTTATTTTCAGTCATTAATCTACGATTCTTATAAACTACGTTAGAACAAAGAATAGTTTCCTTCCGCCACTTTCATAGCTGCTCAAGTCAGCTCTAAGTTTACCATGGGTCAGATACCTGCAGTGAGGGGACAGAAACAACTCGCCCAGGAAGAAACTGACCCAGAGCAAACCTTTCCCTTAGGAGTGGACCACCAGTTTCTTTTAAAGTCAGTTCCACTACAAGACCAGTAGGAAAGAAAAAGCAGTGTGAGAACCAAATGAGCCTGGGATGTAAAAAAACAAAAACAAACAAACAAAAAAACCACACGCTGATAAACATCCCCCCAGTAAGCCATGACGTTTTTTTCCTGGATTAAATTTTAAACTACAAACAAAACAAATCTTTTGAAATTATAGGTATTAAAGTATCATAAAAATCCGATTTCTATACTGAATTAATTTGCAGTTTCCTCTTAGGGAAGTTTAATATTTTAAAAAACACCGAGGAGTAATCCTTTTAAATTTTTTCAATGTTCATCAGATTACAGTTCTTACAGAAAAGTTTAATGAGGCCATGGATATTTTTGTTGTTAATTAGTACCATTCAAGCCTGGACTGAAATACAGAATAAAGCTGTAGGACATTTTGCCTTGGCTGTGCTTGCCACATTTTTAGAAGTTATTTTTGGCTTGTCAATTTGAAACAGGCAACTGGCCATGCCGCTTTCTTCATCGATTTACTTCCACAGCGGTAACCTGAGCAGCCCCTGCTTTAACTGGAGAGCAGGGTCTTCTGGGGTTGTCTGGGGATGAGCAGGGGCACCAGCTAGCTCCACCCTAGAAACACTGAGCACAGCAGAAATACCATGCTCAGACACTCAGGGATTCCTGTAGTCGAAGCCACTATATCAAGTTTTTAGCAAAATAAAGAGAGCAGAAAGTAAATTACGTTTGCCTATTTCTTTCCATATTGACCATGAAAAAGCTCTTCCTGTTGAGTGCACTGCTGACCAGAACCAATACTGCACTTCTGTGAAAGGAAGACCAACCTATCAGCAATCCAACACTGTCACAACAGCTGTATGAGAATGTTCTCAAAGCACCTCCCTGTTTTCCAGCATTAATTTTACGCCACAGTATGTGCTGTTTTACAAGTAAGGGTAGTGTTTTTTCCTGTCAGCAAGGAAAAAGCCCCCAAGCAAGGCTGACTGGGGGAGAGGGTGGGGGAATGTACAACAAGAATCACGCTTCCCATTTGTGTTCAGAACAATCATTCCAGTGTTCCCGTGTCCCTTCCTACTGAATGAGCTGCAAGATTTACCCTCCCAAACACCAGCCAGCCAAACACGCCGCACTACACAATGTTTCTGTTGTTCTGGTTCATTAGAGCGAGGCTGCAACGCTAGCACGTTATCCCACGTCTGTAAAGGGGATTCCAGAAGAAAAATGATAAAAGCTCTCAGAGGGAAATGGCACATCCTCTTGACTTGCAGTAATAGCACTGTTTTAGTCCAAAGTATCACAGCAGTTTTTATCTATCAAGCATAACTATTATAGGCAGGGAAAACACTGCTCTACAAGACAGTGCACCTAAAAAGTCACCATTCATAGGAGCAACAAGGGGACAAGTACAGAGGACATTAGCAGACAGAACTCAACCATTTGCACAGGCAGTCCAAAAGCTAAAAGGAGAGAGAGCACGTATTACCAGGCAGGGATCACACCTCGTATCATTCTGTCACAACTCCAGGCAGAAAGACAATGAGGTACAAACACTCATGCATTATTCTGTAGCTGCACACAGCTCCAGCATTAGGCAATCCTGTAATTATGCCAGGATAATCTGCTATGCAACAAAAGTGAATTTTTGTAACTCAAAAATCAAGAAAAGCAAAGAAGTTGTCGTTTTAGCTTTCAGTTTCATTAATACTGATAACATAAACACCAAGCTACTTGTTCAGTTTTCTATCATTAGCAGTACTAAAGCATCCATACTGAAATTAGTTGTCTTACCTGTATCGCACATGAAAGGAGCGATCTTCACGCATGCTTATCAACACATTACTTTCCTCCATTGAGTTGCATTATCAGCAGAGCAAGTACTACTGTTCTGCAGCAGGTATGTACTCTGCTGTGGAGAACTGTTGTCAGAACACCATTCCAGTTAGTACATTAATAAGTTGGAGTAAAGGTATCCTAAGCTCCTGTTGAAATACTCTTCTTTGTTACTAAGGTAAGGAAGTCACTGCCAGACACATCTTACACTTTCAGAAACGTGTTCAAGTTCTTGCATCTGTGGCCCTTTTAGTTCCATTCAGCTGCGTTTCTGCAAAGGGAACACAAGATGCTTGGCTTGAAGTCTCACATTCAGTTAATAACTCATAACCATTTGCAGCTGATGCAGAAGCAGAGCACTACTCCTACCAAGCAGGAAGCATCAATCGACAACTTAAAGCTAACACCAGAGCCAAAACCTGCCACATATACACGGCAATTCTTGTAGGCAAGCAAGAAAGCAGGAAGGTTTAATGAAAAACGTGCTCTTTTCTGCTGGAAACTTTGAGTCATTTATCTTTGTTAGTATTTCTTGGCCTCATGCAATTCCAAGTAAAGGGCTTAAAGGATGAAAGCTGCAGAATGAAAGGCATAATAGGAAACAAATCACAAACTGCTTCACATGTAAACAGTCCTGTTGAAACCATGCAGCTTCCCCAGAGTCAGAACAGGCTGACACAATCCCACCTAGAGATGAGCTGTTCTGGAGCTCATCCTGCCTTGAACATGACGAGCACAGAAGCCAGCAGATGTTTAAGCCCTATTCCCCTTCCCCTCCTCCCTCAAAAGGGACTTTTTGTTTTGCTTTTTTTTTTTCACTGGCTTCACATTCCAAAATGCTGCAACATTGTCATATGAGTTCCAAACTCGGCTTCAAAGGGATTGCAGCAGCCAGTACTCAGAAGTCAGACGTGTTTAGGCTGGCAGGGAAAACAATTTACAAAAAAAAAAAAATATTCAAAAAGTTTACCCACTTTAAAGTATATTTTTAGTAAAAGAGTTGACATATTTATTGCTCAGCATTAATGTTACCTTCCTTTGCAAGTAAATGTAGAGTTGTGTAACTCACAAACGCATATTTCATCAAGAGATGGCGGAGATGTCACAAAGTAAGAGCAGAACTTAGATTTAAAGCTGTCACCAGAAGAAAATGCATCCGTCTATAACTGTCAGTGCAGGCAGTGCTTTTCCTCTCATGAGCTTTATCAAGTACGAGGAATGAAGATTTGTGCTTCCCATCCTCCTCCTCCTCAACAGCATCCTTCAGACAGCCCATCCTCCTTCCAGTCAAACAACTTTGCCCTTCCATGCTCTGCAGCAGAATTATTTGCCATCAACAAGTGGGTGTGGGCATATTTTTGCAATTACAAAGTGTGACGCATACATTTTAATACCATTACAGCCCACATCCTGGGAAGACTGCGTTACTGCTATTCACCCTCTGGAAGTTTGTCCGAAGCACTCACACCAGGAGATGGCTGTAAGTCACCCATGAGCGGTCTTGGTGCTCGGCAATAGCAGGGAATTGAAAGTTTGTTTGGAGATGGACACCCTCATGTACATGACTGTGTGCCACAGACCAACAAGTGTGTGCTTGGGCAACTGGCGGGGCTCATGAAATAATGGCTGTGGCAATTTGTTTGTCCATTTGCTCTGTAATGGTAATTAATAATTTGTATCAACCACGCCAACAGGTAATCAGAAAACAAAGCACATTAATTAGAGTGACAGATTAAAAATTAAGGAGGCAGGTATCAATGAAGCCTTTTGCAGACACGATCTCAGGTGTAAGCTGGCCTTGGAGGATCACACTTCAGGAAACTGAGCCTGGCTCTTTCAGTTGAAGCACCGTGACTTCACAGATCATCTCTGTAATCCAGCCCTCCAGAGCTGAAGATCAGCGCCTCCGAGGGCGCCGTACTTCAGCAGCTCAGCCTCAGGAGTACTTCAGCCTCAGGAGTTCAGGGAAGCTGGGAAAAGTTCTACCGTATCTGCATATCTCACAGTGAGACAGAGTTTCTCCTAAACTTGTGTTTTTAATTAAAACTTCATACAGCACGAGAAAAGCACTTGTGATTACTAGGAAAACTCTGTATTAGTGTGAAGCAAAAGCTTTAAATTTATTCTCTCCACAACTTGAAGCAATGAAAAATTAATGTACACCTAAAAGAGTTGCCTTTCACGCAAGCACAACCACCATATTGTTGTTGCACGTACAGCTGGAAAATGCCCAATTTTACTATTCCAGCTAACAAATGCAGGAAGTCCTTGCCCCTTTTGCCATTTTAAAATGGGTGAGAAAAGCACAGCCTTGAGAAGTGGAAAATTAACTAGTGTTCACAATTACACAACAGCAAGACACCAAACAAACAAAAAAATCAAATACAGCAAGGCAGATATTAGGCGAAGTGGCAGAGAGTTTATACCCCCAATTGACAAAATATGCACTCTTATTAGAAGAAAACGGTGAGCCATATAGGCTTATCCATCCTGTCAACAAACAGGTAAAGGATCTCTAAATTAAACCATCAGTAAAAAGCTCTCTCTGCATCAACGGGTAATCACAAGGTAGATGCAGAGGGAGATGACTTTTTCCCCTGCGTTTCCTTACCTCAGTAAATTCCTGCAGCTTCATTGGCTCCTTCCCTCACCCCACTGTCTCCCCGAGCCCATACCTTCCCTTGCGGAGCTGTCAGACAATGTGAAGACATTTCCGTGCTCACCTACAGTTACACGGCTCCTGGCTGGTCACCCAGGGGCTGACTAACGGAGAATTTCACGGTTCGTTTCTGCCTGCCTTTCCCTAAAGGAGGCAACCGAGTCATGCCTTCTCTATCCATCTGCTATTTTCACAAAGCTATAGCGAAGGAGCATCTGCCAAATGAAGTCATCACCGGCTGAGAGATACAAGTTACCAGGGGAAAGTACAGATTGAGGCAGTCCAATCACACAAATTCTATTTCCTTATATAAACTAGCTACAGAGGTTTGCTGTTTCAAGATTAAGGCAAATTTTCCAATGTTGAACTAAGTTTGAATTTCCTTTCAGAGACAGGCTACAGCATGGGTGGGAAAAAAAAAAAAAAAGTTGCAATGGATTACTTGAAAATAAAGAAGAGTTTTGCAGCCCTTATGGAGAAAAAGAGACTAAGCAACAAAAAAATGTAGTAACAACTGTGTTACCGAAATACAGAGACTAGCTTGACTCCAGATGCTGAAATTATAAAACAGCATATAAACATAAATAGTAAGACTAGGAACACCAAAACCACAATCAGAACTAGACAAACCAAAATTTCAGTCTTCAGTGATGTCCAAGGATATTTTTAAAAATCACCTGAGCTAACACAAATAAGCCCCCCAAAAAAATCTATATCAAGTTTAATATTGTATTTGCACAGAAAACAGCACGGTCCATAGCATTTGTGCAGTAATAAACATTCCCCTCTGAACAAACCTTAAAATAACCGTGCGACATGTTGGGACACGGGTTAGGTTTTTCAAACCTTAAGCACAGCAGGATACAAGTGGTGCGAGTGGGCCAGGCAGATATGAGGAATGCTGTAAGAAGATGACCAGCGTGGTGGTTACTCTTGGAAGCTGAATTTTATACTCCTCTCTGCACCACTTTTGACACAAGCTCACCAGCTGAGAAGCTAACAGCAAATAGAAACCACGTTCACTGATGAAGTGAATTTGAGGTTTTATTCAGGGTAAACTATGCCGTGCAGCAATACCTGCTCTGAAATACTGGCTTCTTTCTCCAGCTGGATTTCCACATGGAGCAGACAGCCTCAGAATAAACCACGGGGCTTCTGTGAAAGGACTGGCTTAGAAGCATGCGAGACGAGCAGCGCTCCAGCCTGAGTGCCGCTCCTGTCAGACACGAGCGGGCTGCATCTAAAGGACCGCACAGGAAAGCGGAGGTTCGTAAACAACCACCCCAGACACCCCACCTAGGTGCTAGTCCAACAAAGCCCATTCTGCAGAGCTTGTAATTACTGCGGAGCACGGACAAGACCCAGCCTAGCACATCCAATGCTATCAGACACACCAGACAAGCTGTAAATAAATTAATACCAGTAAACAATGTGCTTCGTTCAGATGCTTCCTCCTCCGCCCCAATTATACTTGCCATGCTGACTTACAAGTATCGGGCCCTATGAAACCAAGTCACATTACCGAATACTGTAGACAATCCTAAAACAAACCTGGCAGTAAGAGCCCTTCTAAGTCTTAAAACACTAAAAAAATACACAAACAAACCAACCAAAAAAAAACTAACAGGTGGTGAGTATATTTGAGACCAATCTTGCTCACAAAGCAGTGAGGATCTCGCTGCATCCACAGCTGAAAACGACAGCATGGACTTGAATTCAATGCTAGAGAGCGCAGCTCCAGCACCAACATCTCTTCCCCAACTGCTAACACAGTGCTGCATTATGACACGCATGGTAACAGTGGAGATAATTAATTTATCGCCCTGTTTCTAAAAAGGCTTGATCTAATTTTTATGTTCTTTGGTTACCTAAACCCAACTGGCCTTGCTGCATGGCGGGTTCTAAACAAGGTTAGCGAAAGCTCGTTGCTTCGGTGCCCTTTCATGTGCACTCAGTCCTCTTCAGTCTCCCTCCACTCACGGCTCTTTTTGACCTAACAGCGTAGACAGCCTGCCTTATACAATATCATGGTAAAGGCAAACAAACGTGTAGGAGCATTTCTGCATGCCCTCTACTGTTATCTGTATACATTTTCCACTTATTCTGTAGATTAGGAGTAGGATTTTTTTCTTTCATGCCTGTGGAGTACCTAGCTGAGCAGAGTTTGGGGCCTTAATGCTAAAGGTCTTCAATATGGCAAGCCTTTTAAACTCTACGTATGCGTTTTGTTCATTTTTTCTCTCTGCCGTTAAAGGGTTGTGCAAATGTCTCCTTTAACAAGTTAGCATTGCCTAGCATTATTTTCAACATTACTCACAATTATCAGCCTAAAACACAAGCAGAGTCTTAATGACCCAAGTTATTTCTGCCAGATCATTAAAAAACTATTCCCAACAACCATGATAACTGATTCCAGAAGCATCTTCCTACTATGAGTCAGAAGGAAACTCGCCCGCATTCTTAAGGGTTATTTTCTTTTCCTTCCACACAAAACACCCAAGCCATAAATAAAAACTGCATATATGCTTTGCAACAAGAGAAAAGTACATCATACAAGAAACTGAAGGAGGAGAAAAAAAAAAACTTTCAGTTAAGGAACTTGCAAATATCTGGCAAGAATCTGGGAGCTCTGCTCAACACTAAATGCCCTATTTTCACCCAGCAATCAGACTGAAGCGTAAATACATTCCCTATAATGGAATCATTAATTAAGAGCAGAAAGAAATGCCAGAAACTTAGGAGAATGATGCAACACATAAGTGGCAAAACCCCACATATCCTCATTGCTAGCATGTTCATCAGAGTACTGTCACAGTTCCAGGGCAGCTCCATTAACTCCAGCACATGCGGAGGTGCCCTGTCAGGCAGTACTCGGTCCTACAGGTTTGTAAAGAGAAGTACTTCAGGCATCTGGCAACGATGCAGGCCGTATCCTGACTTACAGGCTAAGCATGTACTTTTGACAAAAACAAACAGAAAACTATCACATAGACTTCCACTACGTGGAGTAACACAAAGCAGCAGCAAATGCACATGATAGCAGACTGATACCTGAGTACATGAAATATCCAAGTGCAGGGATGCAAAGCTGGACTTCTCAGCACCTCTCTCACAGAACAGCTCTCAGAATGGAATAACCCCTTTGAAAATAATTAATATTTAGCTGAAAATCAGCTTGCTACTTCATGTATGTAATTGCTGTCTAGTGTGCAAGCTAAAGAACCGGGTGTAGCTCACGCACGTAACCACAAGCATTTTTATTATAAGGACAGTTCTGCAAATAGTTCATGTAAGCCATCCATTTAAACTCTGAAGTAAGGCAGTCCCACACCAAGACAAAATACGAAAGAAAGAGTGCACAAAGTGCCTGCAGCACAATGTAACTAATATCCCTATAATAATTCTAACCAGGCAACCAGGAACTCATTCTAAATGCAGTAAGATTAAGATTTCAGATGCAAGATGCTAGAGTAACATCCTCTGTGCATTAAAAAAGAGCAAAATCTGAATAGTTTTTTTTTTTTTTTTTACATATTTGATACATCAAGTTATTAGGATTCCTTTATTTTTATTTTTTATTGGAATAACGAGTTCTAAGTTTTTACACATTGTCATTTCCAGACTGAAAAATACTGTGCTGCCAGCAACCTTCTTTCCAAGCATCCCACAACAGAAGATAAGATTCACAGTTTTCAAGCACTTAAATGCCACACCAGCCTTCAATGACAATTCACAAGAAAATAGTATCTTGTGATCTTTTTCTTCTTCTGACATAAGTTTTAAATCACATTACCACAAAATCGGTAAGAGTTTTGTAACTGAGACCTGATCTTAAATTTGAATCTCACTCCTTCTGCTTGTTAGGGACAAGCTCATCATGCAAATGATGAGGTCTCTCTTTCTCAGCCAGCCAGGCGTTTACTCAAATACCTTCAGTTTGGTAAATGGAGCATGTTATAAGATGCAAAAGAACACCAGATGGGAAAAGTTCAATATAAAATGTTGTAAATATTGTGCTTAAGCTGATGGAGCATGTTTATTGCAAATCTTTCCAACAAAGTGTTCCACTTAGCTCAGCTCCTTCTTGGCCTATAACATCTGTTAATAAGAGATCCTGGGAAGTAAAGAAAGAAAACAGACTGAGACTGCACAAGCACCTTGCAAAGAGAGAAGAAAAATCAATCTTAAGATCTGATAAATCAAAAAAAAAAAGTCTATCTTTAGAATCACGAGCAATAAAACACACTAGCACATACAGGTGAAGGAATAGAAGCGATATATCACTTCTATGTCATGCTCATTCAGAGATTAAGCAAGCATTCAGCTTAAAGAATTAATTACCACCCCAGCAAGAGTTTATCCTGCAAGGAGCAGATGTAGGTCTTATAGAAGCTGTGTTACACAACTGAAATGATCCCTGATAGCTTACTGCCAACAGCATCGTGTGGTGCATCACCTGTGTCCCCTAGTTCGCAAGTACAAACAGCAAGTGTTAACGTTCCTCTCACTTCTGAGCCTACAGCTGAACAACATGCAGTTACAGCCTAAGTGGAGATGAACACATAGCACAGAAAGAAGAGCACGTGTTGTTTTTCCTACCGTTTGCTTTTTATAGATACAGGTACTGTTTATTTATGGCACAACACTTATGCAGATTTAAAGAAAAAATCTTTGTTGAGGTGCCAAGTTGCAAATTGCTTTGCATATTTATCCTAACATTTGGGATGCAGGTGCAAGTCTCTTTAGAAGCTGTTCAAATCCATTTTTTCAGTCTGTGTGACAGATGGTGAACTGGCCTCCATTTTGCCACTGTTGCCAACGGATTTATGTAACTATATTTCCACATTGTCACACAGATACTCTTGGTCACAACACTGTATGCTGTCCAGTAACAGCCAACGATTGCCAGGTAAGATACAGCCTCCAAAGTGTTGCTTGCCTGGAACAATATTCTGAACAGCAGGACAATGGTAGGAAAAAAATGTGGTTCAAAGAAATAAAAGAAGATTTAGAGAGGCTTAGGTAGGTCACGTACAATTTTCTTCCCCGTAATTTTCTTCCCCATAACTCTGCTGCGTGAACGTTTCTCCTTCTTATCAGTAAAAGGTTCAAATTACACAAAAGTTTTATGATCTGAACAGGATCCGTATTTTTCAAACAGATTCAAGTCCTAGGAGGCAACTTGATGTTAATCATCTGTTCAACACTATGTATGTTTCAGACCATCTCTTACCAGTTTTTCTACTTTTTTTCCTGTATTTTACACTGTTTTACTTACTCTACTTACTTACTTTTTTGATGTAATCATTTGCCTAGCTGACTTGCTATTAAATGCCTAAATGAAAGTTACGGGCTTTTTTCTTCACCTGGTAGCTTTCTATTCTTTCATTCAAGGGACAAGTAACAGCCCTAGCAGGTTAATCTTTCTGAAAGCCCTAAGATCAGCACTTACTCCTTAAACACAAACAATTTCATTAAGATGTTAACACTAGAGACTACTAAAACCAAAACCATAGTTACCAGATCTAGGCATGAATGTGGAAAGTGAAATTGACCGCACAACAGCTACAAAAACTATGAATGAGAGAAAGAAAAAAGTACAAATATCTTTGCTGTTAAATTAAAAAAGTGGAAGACCAGAAGCTAAAAATGACCCGGTGGTAAGCAAAACCAAAAGAATCCTGAAAAAATTGTCAGACAAAAAAAAACTGATCTGTGTGCTCAATAATTAAAATTACTGACAGATAGCAGTTGCTTTTTTGTTTATTTCTTATTAAAGCTTCTCCCAGCTGGTGGGGAGCCCAGCTGCTCCCCGAGCCATCCTGCACACCGGGACGTGCAGAACGCCGGTGGGGTAAACGGGCCTGCTGTCAGCTGGTGGCGAGAGACGGCTGAGGAGTGGCGTTAGGAGGGGTCCTAGGCAAATCGGAGGAGATTTTCACGCCGTCACGGTGTGAGAGATAACGCTCGCTGTCAAAACCACGCAGCTCTCCCGTACAACGCGTCAGAAGAAACAGGCCGGCTGCTTTCGCGGCGCTTTCACCCAGCACTCGCCCCTCAGGAGGCCGACCCGTTCGCCTCCGAGGGAGCAAAGCGCCGGGGTCTGTCCGTAGGCGCCTCAGCACGCACAAAGGAAAGCAAAGAAGCCATCTGAGCGGCCAGGGCCGCCCCCGACGCCCTTGGCGTTACTCAGCCCAGCAGCGGGCACCGCAGCGCTCCTGCCGCAGCACCGCGCGCAGCCCGGCCCCGCCAGCGCCCCGAGGCCGCGCAGGCCCCTCCGGGCCGGGGCTCAGCCCGCAGCCCCCGCCACGAACGCGAGGGGCCCGGCCCGGCCCGGCCCTTCCCGCCCCCACCTCCCCTCACCTCACCTGAGCCGGGCGCCGCCGCAGGCCGCGGCCCCCCCCGCGCGCCCCCGCCCGTCTCCACAGCGACGGCGGCGGCTGAGGGGAGCGCGCGGCCGCCCCCGCCCCCGCGCAGCCGCGCTTCGAACCCGCCAATGGGCGCGCGGCCGCGGCCCCAACGGCCGGCGGGAGGCGGGGCCCTGCGCGGGGGCCAACGGGAGCGGCGAGGGGCGGGGCGGCGGGAGGCCACGCCCCCCTGGGGGGCAGGGGGCGGGGCCAGGAGGGAGGGGAGCGGCGGCGGGGCCGGGGAGCGGTAACGGGGCGCGGGCACGGAGCCTGGGACGGCCGCGCGGGGCTTCCCTGCGGGCGGCGGTTCCGCAGGGCCCAGCAGCAGCTGTACCGCCGTGAGCAGGTCCTGCAGCTTGCGACAGCACCGGGGGCGGAGAAGCAAGGGCAGGTGCCTGGCGCTGAGCTCCATTCTCCTCTCCCCACCGCTTTCAGAACTTGCCTCTGTTCTTTTCCATCACTTTCCATCACTCTCTTTCTTCTCTTAGTTGGCTCTGTTTTTACGCTACAGTAAGTGCGGAATAAGGGGTAGGGTTGTAAATGTCAAGGGGTACAGTTCTGAAAACCTGCGCCAGGTTTACAACATAAATAAAACTGGAGGACGTTTAAGACAGAGGGAGGTAAATCCTATTCTCAACTGTACTGACATCTACATAAATTCCTACTACTGCCCCCTTACAGCTTTTTATGCATGCAATACATAAAAGCTCTACCCCAGCGTCAGAGAGGAGATGGTATTCATAGGGCAAAGAGGTGGGAGATGGAGACTGTCACAGAGCAGATGAGAACGCAGGCGCGCAGCTCACTAAAGTCAATAAACTCAGCGCCACTACAGGCTCTACTGACGGGGAGCAGGATGACTTGCCTTACGATGGAGACGAAGGACTAACCTGTAAATACAACAGTAATTCAGAGGATCTGCATGACCGCATAGAAAACATTTCTCATACTTTGAGTTTATCCTGTTCTGAAGATAACAACAAAGCAGCAGCAGCAAGGTATGAAACTCATCCCCAACCTGAAGGCGTCAGGGATTATCACACAGCTACCACCCCAACAGCTGGAATTTCGGCTGAAATGCCTGCAAGTGAAGCTTCCTTTAAGAAAGAAGCGTCAGACAGGGGTTTTGGTAAAGCAGATGGCAAAGAACATCTAACTAACTCGAAGATGTCCAATGTCCTCTTGCGTCATTTTTCTGAAGGAGAGTTACTAAACACTTGTCAGCTAATTGAGTGTGAGACCATACCAGAGACGTCCTACACGGAAAGTATTGGTGAAACTACGAACAAACCTGAGGCTTACGAACATGGCAAACGCTCTTTAACACCTGAACAATGGGCAATGGAATTGGAAGGGTATTATTTAGAAAAGCATGAGGATGCACACACGGGTGGGAAAAATCCACGTGTGCTAAATGGAAATAAATTTGTTTCAAAGAGATCTATTTCTTCTACTGTTAACTGCGGGTGCAGACATGACAATTCACAGCTGAGTAACAAGTATGAAGATACATACCTCTCTCACAACACGAAGGAACAGAGAGAACTGTTTAAGAAAACTGTTTCATCTCATAGGCTCATACATGGCCAAAGTGAAATTCACCATTGCCTTCCTGACTTCTCTAAAGTTACTTCAGAACTAAAAGTGCCAAAAATAAGTGAAAATATTAAATCAGTTCCTACAATCGACCGAACAAAATCCTTCCCTATTTTGCTCAGTCAATCAGTAACTGTGGACAACATTCTAGAAAATAACTGTTTTCATTCTGTTGAAGTAGAGAATCAAGAAGAGATGAGCATTCCAGAATTGTTTCAACAGCTCAAGGTAATTAAGATGCTTTAAAGCATTGTTAATACTTGTCAAGAGTGATGTTTACCATAAAAAAAAGATTCTGTGTCAAGTAAAATGTAACATGACTAATTCACAAAAGCATTCCATAGCTATCAGCAAGCGTATCTCCCTTCTGTCAATAATTGCTTTCACAGTTTTGTGGGACCAAATTTCTACAGAGCTTTCATGTCCAAACAGTTAATGATGCACTGAAGTATTATTTGGGATTGCAAATCATCCTACCATTAGGCAATTATTAATTCATTCTCTTATCTCTAAGAATATGAACATTCCCTCAAACTGTTGTCACCTTTATATTGTACTACCCATTTACACAAGTTCTCTGAACATAGATTTTCCCTGACATTGAGTTAAAGTATTTATATATATATACATATAAATCCAGCATTTATGCAGTGAGATATTATCCATACTGAAAACACAGCAAATTATGTGGTGCAGTTATAATAAGCATCTCATTAACAACTTGTACTATGTATTTCTGAATTCTTTAGTTAAATGTCCACGAGTGTTCTATACCCTGTTTCTCTACATATTCCGTTTCTGTAACGGAAGTTGTCATTTTAACAGATACTGCCTCAGTCGGATTTTGCAAGTCCAAGGTTCGTTGTTTACTCAGGAGGCGCTGGGACATCTTCTGAAGTCTTTACAGCACGTGTTCCTAACAATACACAGGCTACACAAGATTTGCCTGATCCAAGTAAATAAAATTGCAGTAACTATGCAAATGACTCATTTAATGCAATTTGATAGTACTTTTGGGCAGAAGTTTTTGGCAGAAATTGTAACTGATCTTCTCTTGTATTATATAGGATTACCACATGGGACAATGGTATCAGCATTTCCAGCAGCTGGTACAGTACAAGTACACTGTCTAAGTCCTTCTAATTTACTGCCAGAACTAAAACAAGGAGAAAAGATGTCTCAAATACTACAAGAACAGACAGATCAACTGAAAATTAAAGTAATAAAAAGCTCTGTTTCCATATCTATTTTGCATTGATGCTCAAATTGTATACCCATTTGGAATGCTCATTTTTAAAATCCAATATAAAAGTCTAGTATTTTCTCTTGAAGGTGGAAGATTTCACTAAACATATGACCCACGAGACATCCCTTTCACAAGACAATTACCTGGTAAATTAATATATTTTCAATAATCAGAAATGTTCTTGAATTGTCTATAGACTTAAAATTTTCTGGCAAGATATTCAATATTTTCCTCAAATAGACATTTAAAAAAAAAGATTTTTAATCAATCTCAGATTTAAATTGAGTTTAAGAAGCAAAAATTAAATTGTTCAGCACATGGCTGGATTAGATTTCTTTTAAGGATTTACAATTCAAACCTATCAGTTAAAGGCCTTAAATTGCCACAGAAGCTATGAGTTTTGACACATAGAGTATCAGTTCTGAAGTCAGTTCAGTATTTTACTTGTACATAATTGAGCAGCACAGTGTACGGGGTGGGCATATGAGATGCAGTCCTGTTCTAATTCAGAGCAGTAGCCCAGTTCTTACCAACATCACTGCAAATGGCATAACTATGCTTACTGTGACTTACTAATGAAAATGTAATTTACTACTGAATTATTTCTCACTGGTGAAGACATTAAATCAATTGAAAAAATACCTTGATGCCTTGGAAAGGAGTTACTTAACTGCTAGAGAGGAGCACCATGTTTTACAGCTGCAGAACTACAAGGACAAGTCTATCCACGTTGGAGAGTTTGATCCTGAAAGGTTAGAATATAAGTGCTAAGTATTGCATCCGTATATTTTCCATATTTTGAGTGTCTTAGAACCATTACTTCATTTATCCATTAATATTCTTCAGAGGTGAAAACATTACCTTAATATTACATGGAGTAAGCTAGAAGTGATTTGGCCAAAATTCATGTCAAGCTTTACATATTGCTGTTATAATTAGGCTAACGGATTAATTCAAGTACTTAAAAGAGACTCAGTGAACTCCATTAATTTCTCTTCCCCCCCCCGAATATTTAATGCAATGCCAAATATGGTTATCACAGTAAGAAATACATGTTTCACTAGCTGTGTATTGTGATTGGTTTTAGAAAGGTGGAAGGGGAAATATTTAGACTTGGCATGCTGCTTGAAGACATCCAAGAACAAACTGATGATGGCAAATACAGCTTGGCTCCTTCACTTATTTCTGATGAATCTGCCCATTCATTGAATCCTCTTTGGGAGGTAATTATGAGTTTTATCATTTAAAGACTACATTTTACAGTTTTACTGAAGAAAATCTCAAAACAGTGCAGTTGTATGTTTTCCTCTAATATTTGTAAAGCATGACAGTTTTGGATAGCATGCCACTTCAAAGAAATCTTTTTACCCATGAAATATCAGCTTCATTAATTTTGTTAATTCTAACAGAAAATTAAGAGAGCTTTCATAGTCACTATTTTAGAAACCAGTCTTCTCTGAATCCCAAGCTAGAGGCATTCAGAAAATGCTGGCTGGTAGAAGTCATGTACTTGTGATACACTGACCATATACTACCATCCTATGGTTACTTTGTACAGAGCTCAGAAGTTTCAAGCATTACCGATCCTCCAGAAGAAACCACATTTCTTCAAAAGAACAGCAAGGGAGAAAATACAACTCAGACAAGTGACGTAATCCCACACACAAATCATCTGTTTTCTTTAGAAGCTGAAAAGTGCAATCTCTGTCCTCACATGTAAGTGTAAAACAGACAGCTATTGAAGCTATTAAAACTTTTTCCATAATTATTTGCTGAGTACAGAAAGTCAGGATGTCTAGAATATCTGAAAGTAGGTAGAACATTCCCAGATACCACTTATTAGAGAACTCTAAACACCCAACAATTCCTTCCAGCCTGGCATTTCTACTTTGAGGCCTTTCCTGAAGCCAAACCGTTACCAGTAATCATATCTCTGCACAAAAATTTATTGCAACCACACTAATTCAGGATGTGAAACACTAGTAAAAATACAATATTGGTACAGAAGAATTTGTATTACTTTTTAATTAAAAAAGTGAGGGATGCAGATACTTATATAATTAACCATCAAAACTTTGTGAAATGACACTAGAGACCATCTCCACCCTTTTAGAGAGTATTTCATACACGTTAATCATCTCAATGAGATTAGGAAAGTAAAACAAATGTTTTTTCCTTAACCAATTCAGGTTACAAAAGAGAGCTGAATCAACTTCTGGAAGAGAAATGGAGCCTCTGGGAAAAGGTTATCTGCTAGCAAGCAAGCACTCTTCCAGTGTAATGGTAGGAGATCTGTTTGCATATTCATTTTGACTTAGATGAACATATTCAGCTTTAAAATTATTTATGGAACGTTTTTCCCCTTATTGCACAGTGTGATGGCTGAGCTTTTGAGATACTACAGTCTATCATAACACTGCTGAATTGGTTTCCAAAGGAAAAAATTAAATCCGAACTTTTGAGATTTGTGATCAAGTTCACTTCTCTTAGGAAAGATTTAGCTGTGTTTACTGGCCTGCCTTTGTTATTTGTTCAGAAGGCAGAAATCTACTGGCAATTCCTTGCTTACAACATTTATTTTAATTTTGAGGCAATGAGAGAGGTGAATGAATATAGGCTAATCCTTCTCAAAGCTACGTAAGACTTCCCACACTCCCAACTTCACAGATTAAGAAGTGTTGTTATGGTGTCCAGTCTGCTTTACAGTTACAGTTGTAATAGATGAAATTGTAGAATTAATGGCAACTAAAGCAATACAAAAAAAATGTACACCCGATGCTACTGTTCACACTTATCCTGTTTGATGAGTACGCAGTAATATAAACAATACTGTCAGTTTGTTTTGCTTTCTGGGTGCTACAGAGATTCCTTTCACCAGAAGAAAAAGGTCTTAGATTCCATACTCAGGGTACGTTAAGTCAAAAATGTAACGCTGATGAAGAAAATAAGAAAGGGTAAGTGTATTGTGTTTCGGCTAGTCATAGACACTTTTCTACAGCTAAATGAACTGATACACGCATGTGCACCAGTCTGTCTCTACACTGGATTCTGCCCAGAACACTGAATATTTAATACGTATAAAATACAAGGATGACCTGTTTTCAAGAGTATTACTAGTTAATCACATAAGGTACACGATGCAGCAGACTACTGGAGAAAGGGCAAAACTCCCATCAATTTCATTAAAGATAGGAATATGTTCATATTACAGTGGTCCAGTGAGATGGGCTTCTTTAAGGCCTGTGGTACTTACATACCACGAACAAATTTTAATAGTGCATGAAAAGAGGCAGCTTTGTGCCAACCTCCCCCCACCCCTTCAGTGATAAATGATAGCACTCTGAATAAGTAACTACAAACTATTCAGCAACTACAAATATTTGAAATTATCATTGTCATAAAACAAATCTGGTAGGCCTGGAGGGATATTTGATATTTTTATTGATTAATTGATTATTATAAAATATTTTTAATTGATTAATTATTGATAATGCTGCATATAGTTCAAGTGTAAAGGCCAATCTGTAGAGTTTCATTTACAGAAATGTCAACGTGATAAAATAATTCTACGTGCCTTATCTGGGAGTTTGAAGTTTTGGCAAATTAAATCTCTATCCAAAGTCACATCTTATGATAACTTGCAGTGTAGACTACAACAATACTCTAAGTTTGCTGGGAGAAGAATGCAAGCATAAGAGAAAAATGCTCTCAGACTATTTTACTGAATAGATAATGCTTATCTAGTAAAACTCACCTAACTTCATTTTTTCCCCTCTCTATCGTTTAAGAAAAAATAACTCAGTCTTCTGATCCTTGTTTTCATGAGTGGCTGGAAACACTTCCAAATAAATTTGAGGATACTTTATGCCCTGTTGAGAATACATATGTCAAATATGGCAAACAAGGATCTTTGATCTTGTTCTGTCAGAAGGTACATCCCAAATATTCCTCTAATTCTGTAAAGGCCATGAAATTAAAACCTTAACTTAGCTCAAAGTTACTAAAAAAACTATATCGTCTTTACCATTGATAATATTGTTATAGCATGTTTAAACACTTATATGTAGATGTATACCGTTGTATGCTACGTTGCTATTCAAAACTATAGTTATTACTTCACTTTTAGGCATGTTTAACTGCTCTGATATGGCAAGGTCTTTCTGACAGACTGTATTCTTGGACAAGAAGTCATTATTTTGTGATTAGTTAATTTCTCATTTAAGCTTCTACTTCCCACCTTTTCAGAATAGTGAGACAGTTCTTTCTGTAAGTAAATCTGATACCTTCTCTGTTAAGAACTGGTCAGACCTTATTTTATGTTCATAAGACTCATACAGGTATTAAGATAAAATTAAGATATCATTCTGTTTCCATGCTCAAAGAAATAAAAACATCCAGGAGAGGAAAACTGGAGTATGTTCAATCTTCATTCAGAGAAAACCAACTGATTTATCAGATACAAATCTGAGTAAGTAGCAGTGCGATACAAAGGTCAGAACCCTGTACTTATACCTCCTATTCAATCTTGTTAAGAAATGCATTCCTGTCACATCTCAGCAGTGTGAAAATTGTTTTGGAGTTTCAACAGATGTTACTGCTTAGCACAGCACAAGGCAGTAAGAACACAGTTGACTTTTGAGCAGATCACATCAAATCCACTCTTGGTCAGTGACAGACCAAGAGGCAACAGACAACCTACAACAAAGGAATTGCCATTTAGATACGAGAAAAAAGTTTTAAGTCTGGGTACAACCAAATATTGAAACAAATTTGGTAATTAAAACATTTCACACTAAGATTTCCACTTTCATTTTTGGGATTTAACTTTGTTATTCTGCATGAAAATCAAGAACGTTTTCTTAATCTTTCTTCCATTCAGAATAGAGACAGACTGGAAGTGTTCTCCTTCCTCAGTCCAGCTCCTAATAGTTTCACCAAATGTAAACCAGAGCCTACACAGGCTACTGTGAATGAACTAACTAAATCAGCTGTCATCTAAGACTCCAGTTCTTAGAGGTTCACTAGGCATCTGTAAGCATTTCGTTCTCTTAGGGCATCTTAACTTTATCTTTCTAATGTAGAATACTCTGAGGATGTCTGACAAACTAAAAGAGCAGCATGAGCTGTATTAGATTTAGCTTGAAATCTCAGCATGTGGGCTGTTCATGCTTTGGGCCTACCTTTTGTCCTTGACTTCTCCGTGATGTCCTTTCACTTTATTACAATACACAGGGGCCATTATTCTTAATGCTGATTTGTGCAATAACTAAAGCAGCGCCATACTATATCCTCCCAACTTCTTTGTGATGTTCCTCTTGGGCTGCGTTGTTTTCACAAGTGATTTTAACCTCCAGAACAAAAACCTAAGGACAGTGAGAGGGTGTGTTTAGTTTTGTAAGGACACTTCTGGGACTGGGAACAACATCTGCATTTGAGGCTTCAGGTTAAAGCTGAAAGCCAGTCTTTACAGCTCTATGCCCACCTGTAAAATGGAGGAAAAAGAACTTATTCTAACTGCAGTATTGTTAGTGGCTGTGAAGGGCTCAGAAATTACAGTGCTGAAAGCCCAATAATTGTTTAGGTACACAAGCCAAAACTTCTAATATTTCAGATTTTTAATATATATTTTGGGGATTTTAGGCACTGATTCAGAAGACATCTCAGCCTGTGATTCTTATGGTTCACAAAGTGAGGAACTGATGGAACATGAGACTGAGAGTTACAAAACATTCAATACAAGATTACGGCAAGAGAAAAAAGGTAAAAAGATTGCAAAAAAAATACCAAAATCTACACAAAATATCCTTGCTTATAGTATTCTACTTTTTAAACATGTCTTTGTTTTCAGGATTTATATTCAGATGCCCTAGAGAAAGCAGTTATCAACTCAAACACAGGAATTACAAACAGTCTGTTCAGTCTTGCGCCCTGTGTAGAAATAAAAATTCTGGTTCAACCTGTAAGTATGGTTTGTTACAGAAATATTTCAAATTGTGGGCTAGATCTTAAGGAGCAAAAAGTCATGTTGCACATGTACCAAGAAAAATTTAGCTTAGCATAAGAAACAGCACTACAGCTAACCAGTACATGGGTATAGGTCTTGCAAAGTGAAATTAGCAAATCCAACCTTTACACACCTGCCTGGGTTTAATCCTTATGCACGACAGCTTTAACCTTCTCCAGTTCTGAAGAGTCCTGTATTTCACTTCAAACAGGAGCATCTCCAGCGCCGCATGGAAGAACACTAAAATTGGGCATTACCACGCCAACCTTTTCAGTACTAGCTGGTACTGAATGTAGCACAAACAAGTATTGAAAGGAAATACCAGCTCTGCACTGAAATTGTGTGTCATGCAGCAGAGTTAGGGAATACCTATTTTTTAAAAAACATTGAACATCTAGGTTTTAAATCAATTATCTTGGACTCTATACTGTAGAAAGAAATTGCAGGCAGAAAAATTGAATTAATAAGTTAGCTATTTCTCTGTATTATGACTAAAAAAATCAAAGTGGTATTTATATAATTATTAGGATTATGATAGTCTGATGATTCGATACTTTCTCCATGCAGTCTTTCACTGTACGAAATTAAATACAAATCTATACATCGTTTGTTGAAGAACTAAATTCAACAGGGAACCCAAAAGGGAAAGTTTGGCCTCATTTACAAAAAAAATCATAATGTATTCAAATTTTAATTCAGCAGTGACATTGAGTTGAATTTATGCTAAACGGAGAAAGATGTTAAATATATAGAAAATACATTTATCAGTTTTAAACATGGCCTCAATATCTTAAGCTTATGCACAGAAGAGAATCTCCACTCAGAAGGCTCAAACAAATAAACGGCCCCGTGAACTTGTAAACAGACTTTCTGAAAGGTAAGTTGTAGTAATAAACGTGTGTGGTACAACAGAAAATACCATTAATAAAGATCCAGCATGAAAAATATTCAGCACTATCATAAGCAGGGGCAGTGCTTTATCTTTTTCAGAGCACACTATCTTTGAAATTTAATTAATGAGTAAAATTTTAATATATTTACCGTAAGCACAAGTGTAAATAACTCTTGGGGTAGCTCTTCAGTGTTTCTAATTTAACGAATCAATATCTGACCTCTTTAGCTAACACATTTATTCCGAAAAACAAGACAGAACTAGGACTCCTGTAGCAAAAAGAATTGCATATTAAGTATTACAGACTTGTTTTAGGGATCTGTGAATGGAAACATACTCTTAATAAAGTAACGTGTGGTGTTGTTTGTTTTTTTTTTTTTTTTAATAATTTGTTAACATTAAATTACACTCAGAGTCTGAGGAATAGAATGGATTCTTAACTATAGTTAGCACAGACAAGATAAACCAAGGCAAGTTTTGCAACCGTAGTTTTTGACAGCATTACTAAGTAGCAGTAATTGCCTGAAAGTACGGTAGCTGCACTTGAGTATCAATGGCAGACTACTCAGAGGTTACAGTGCTGAGACAATGATGCTAGAGAGATTTCCTAACTCTTAACTGGGGAATGTTTTCTGTCTTACTGCAGTACAGATGCAATACAAATTATGATTGGCTGTATTTTTACAGGTAAATGAAAGATTCTATTCGCTGTAAAGTTAACTTGCAAATGTGTTATCAAGGTGTACATATATCTAATTCACAGTTTAAAATAACTTTGCATGTTTTATTATATACTTTATATTTAGACAATTTTTTTAGGTTGATGAATCCTCCTTTTCAAATATATATGATAAAGTTGTTCTATCGCATCAATATTTAGGAATGTCAATGTCAAGAAGCTTGCCCGAAACAAACCTGCAATCAACATCAGAAACAGAAATACCAATGATTTCAACGCAAATGTAAGACTTCAGAGTGAAAATTAAAAGCCATATAATTATCTTTAAAAACATACGTCCATACCATCATGGAACTGTTTAAAATACCCTTTCTTAGCACACCAGTTATTACCATTTAAGCTTGTCTAATCCATTTGAGGATAATAATGGAACAGGAGAGAGTTTAAAAAAACAGTTCCGTAGCTGAAACTTTCCATGCTAATTTAAAATAATGATTTATTACACTCAAATCTTGGAGTAGTCTACCACATTTTTTGTTTTAAACTTCTCAATGTACTTTTAGAGTAGACCTGTTGAAAATGCTACACAGAACCTTAACTGGACATCACTTCCTATTTCATACGTATGGAAACAATCGTACTCAACAAGGCTGTATTTTATTGTCCCCAACAGATTTTAAATTCTACCCTAGATCATGCCATACAGACAGCAAACAGTTTGAAGAGAGCTACAGAACGAATGGTACAAGCAATTTCAGAAGATCTAGCTAAAATTGCAAGAAAACATCTTTAATTATCCAGTTTCAAATGCTGTGTTGTTTTGCTGGTTAATACTGAAATATCAGCGTGTCTGCAAACATAAAATAATGAATACAAAGATTGGGTAGTCAGCTAGCTTCAGTTCTGTGACCATCAATACTAAACTAAATGAGAGCATACCAGTACTCTGCATCTTTACACTCGCTGTCTGAACTAGAAAAAAAATCACTAATTCTACTGGAAGTTTTTGGTACATTTGCTAATACCTATTCCTGCTTACAGCTGCCTTCTCTAAGAATTCACTTAAGGTAGCGTTACAAAAATTGATTTAAACAAGCAAGGTTAGCTTTTTGACTTTTGCTTTCCCCCTACCCCAAACAGCAGAATAAATCTCTCATTCATTACATATATTTTCTCTTCAGACTTTATAGCAGCTGCTTAAGCATGTGAGCCTCTGCATCTGTAAGCATCATGCTAGCATACCAAATCGCTGTTAACGTATGTAATTATTTTGGTTTTAGAGTGTGCCACATTGAGAGCGCTTTAATTTTAAGATACTCCTCATGTCTCAATAACTGAGTAACACCATTTGTTGTCTTGTGTATCTGTTACAATTAAACGGTTCTTTCACTGTGATGGCCTTACCTTGTCCAATATATCTGTTTTTGAGATTTCAGCTGATGATGTACGCTGCAGAATTTTAAAAATTATGTAGAAATACAGTGCATCAAGAAAATTAATCTATTATTTTTCTTCTGGAAGAAGAGCATGATGGATTCCAAAGCCACAAATTCTTAGTCTCATATTTATCAGCTATGAAGCCCTGAGCTATTAATAGCATTTAAACCCAAAAAAACAAATACTTGAAGAAAGTTTAAATGCCGACTGTGGGAAAATAGTCCAACATTTCAAGTTGACATTTCTTCAACCATATACAATGCATAAGTATCAATACAAGGGGTTTCATACAACCTAATTATTTTAGTCCTTAAATAGGACACTGATATCAGTTATTACATTCTGCACTTATTGCTTTTAAATCATTTAATTTTATAATTTATAAACTGTTTTGAAGGAAGGAAAAAAAAATTTTTGACCTTTTGCCACCTTCTAATTAACTTCAAACAAACTTACCTAACAAAGATGTTCTCAACCTACTAGTTAACCTGAGGGCAAAAAGAAGGAAAAGAAAACACATTTCTGCAAACCAAAAAACAAATACCCTTACAGTTTGTAAAAAAGGTAAATAAACAACTTGAGTAATCACGTTTTATGATATTTCTCTCAGATTCTACATATAATATACTAGCATATCAATGCACATCAACACAATGTTATCCCTTTAAAAGGCTAATAAAAGTTTACACTTAAATAACTAAGACAAATCTAAATATTAGCAGTATTACAGAATTAATACAATTTATTTGGTCCACTTCATCACAAACCGATGTATTTCTTTCTTAATAAGTAACCAAAAATAAAACCACAAGAACTTATTGAATGCATCAGGTTTTGTTGTTTGGTTTGCTTTTTTCTTTTCATTACTAAGCCCTGCCAATGATTTGGCTGCTTCCCCTCTTTTTTTCTCTCATCTTCCCCTCCCCCCCCCCCAAAAAAAAAAAATTGAAGCTTACAATTTTGAAAATTACATGGGAGCTCACAGAACACTATTATAGGCAATTCCATTTATAAAACAGATGCACTACGTAGACACAATCATAAGCAAGTCTGTAGGAAACTATTTTTGGAAAGCTTTAGAGATAAGTATATGCTTAAAGTGTACTTCAGTCCACAATTGACAGCATTTCTCTGATGTTATTTATTGAAATTAAGTGCTCAATATGTCCATGACTGGATTTCTACCTTACCCACAACCACCCAGAAAAGAAAAAAATCATTTTTCATAATGACATGCATTTAAAATTATTTTACAGAGAAGTTAGAGACATTGCACTTTTATGAAATATACATTTTTTTTTTTTAAACAAACTTGTATTTACAGCTTTCTTCTGAAGCCTCTACCTCAGAACCTAGATTCTTTAATTCAGTGATTTTTAGAAATAAACTATTATAGAAAGGTTTCACAGTTTTCAAAAACAACTGGAGTATATATATAATCATGATAATTTTTATCATAACTTGTTAGGGATGAACATGCCCTTTTGAAAAGGCACTTACAGTGTACCACTGCCTATACTAAATACAACCTAGGAAACGTGTTATTCTTTTTCCCCTTTCTCTGCCTTCTACTCCCCCCAAAAAGCAGCAACTTCAGATTATACATGACATTCCATTAGTCCACATAGTATCCCAGTACAGTATTTGCAAAAGTCAGTTGTATGAGAACGTTTTGTCCTTTCCTAACACATCACCATTTCTATTCATCCTTAATGCAGACCGTATCCTTGGGTTTACTAAGGCTCTTTACTTCATCCAGTAGTCTTCTAGGTGTCAAAATATGTGTAGAACCTGACAAAGCAAACAAATTTCAGACTGATGAAGTTAATAGTTACGCTTTGCAGTCATTAAAAATATATTTACACACACAGAAAAACAGTTCCAAATGTTTTCATGTGTTACATAATGTATAACTCTAACTGCCATGATTAGGAAGGCCTAAGAGGGAAGTGTCCTCCTTCCACACACTGTGGACAACCAGAAAAAAATCGTTGTCTTTCTTGCTCTGCCCCTTGCCCCAGTTAAACAAAGGCTACAAGTATTTTGGGACCAGGAGAGTGTGGAGAAGCAAAGAGGGGAGGACAAAGACCACATCCCTAGTACTCTTACTTAGGACACCAGTTTCAAGTCCCTGCTCTGTCTGGTTTGAAACACAGCCTTGAACCTAGTCCCCTTTCACTCTGTAATTGTCCCAAACTGCAAGAAATCTGCCCGTTCTGTGAAAGGGTGAGTTAATGAGAGGCTTTATCCTAAAAAAAATCGAGAAGTCATCTGCATTAAGGATTACCACAAACAGTTCTCCATACAAATAATGGTTAGAGAAAGTTAGCTTTTACCAACTAACATTTTTAAAAAATTTTCACAACAAATTCCAAATTCGGAGTGGAAAAGAAAATCCATACTGTTCTTGAAGAGCACACTACTGTTACTTCTCTGATTCTCATGGACTGATATAACTTCTGCCTTGAAGGGTCACCCTGCAGTTATAAAGGAAAATCTTAACCGTTTAAGATTAGGGCTGTCTCAAACCTTGAGTTTTAGCAGTGTCAACCTGTACAGGCTAGTATTCCTTGAATTCTCAATTCAAAATTGAGTAAGGTTTTCATCTTGCAGTAGGCAGCATGGAAATGTTAACACCTTCCCTCAGAAAGCAGGATTATATGCAAAGCTGCAAGAATCACTTGTAAATAAAAAAAAGGAAGATGATGCTGAAGTTAGTGCCAGAAATTACAATGGAAGTGACCTACGCTAGATGCAGTTTTGTAAACAAGTCTTAGATGAAGAAACAGCCTTGTCAAACCACATTCCTCTTGTCCTCATCTTCCAATTGCAGCTCAACACTGGTGTTAAACCTACCTCAATCACCACTAACAAGAGCAGCAACCAAAAGAATAAAAAATAATAATGGCAGATTCTAGTTCTCAGAATCAAGGTTGTTACTGCTTTAGGGAAGAGTCTTATTTATTTAAATGACAGTATATAGGATTAAATCCTTTCTGACACTCAGGCCTAAAGTTTAGTTGCCAAAACACAGGCATCTCATGCAATTTAGGATGCTTTAGATGACCCCGCACCCAGACAACAGTTGCTACTGCAGATGTATACAGGTCTCTGGTAGGGTTCTAAACCTTGGATTTTTGTTTTGATATACCATATACCCAAGTGTTTTAGCACTTAAATTTAAATAGCAATAAATGATTATCTGGAACACAGCAGATAATAGAAAAAGCATTTGCTGCCTCTAGGTATTAACTGAGGGAGTATTACTCCTGCTAGTGATTCATGCATTTACAAACACACTGCAGAATCCTAAGAAGATTAAGGAGATCACTAATTTTTAGAGAAAATGCTATTAAGCATGGTGTGTTTTGTTTAAATTTTCTGAAAAAAACATGACAAGAACTGCAAG
Organism: Anser cygnoides; assembly: GCF_040182565.1. Classification (NCBI taxonomy): domain Eukaryota; kingdom Metazoa; phylum Chordata; class Aves; order Anseriformes; family Anatidae; genus Anser; species Anser cygnoides. Next base: position 6,690,139 of record NC_089880.1, on the reverse strand, counting down.
ATGTTGTAGAACAGACTTAGCTACACTTGGAAAAAAAACTATTAAAAAAATAAAGAAAAGGAATAATTGTTTCTCCTCCTTCCCACAAGGAGTGATTACTTTTGCACTATTCTACCAGCTTCCCTACTACTTACAAAATTAACCACAATAATAATTGTAGCTGCAGGTAAAGCACAGGCAGATGCATGAGTTTGTGAGGAGACAGTGTAATGCAGGGAAATATAGATCTATTTAATATTTTTTGCTATACATCAGACTACTTTAATAATACATTTCTCTGATTTAATTCATGATGATCCTTCTGTAGTTTTCAGCATAGCAGTAACTTCTCAGTTTAAACATCTAGTTTTAAAAGATACATTGGCTGTAGTATTAGTTTACTGAATCAACTTTGGAAAAGAAAAAGATGCTTACGTTTTTAGAGAAACGCATCTTTAGACTACATACTCTTGTTTAAAGTAAATCTCTACGTATCACCCTGGTCCCAGGACAGGCTTACCAATGATAACTTCACAAGACTTGTAGGCTTGAGAAACTTCGTAAGCACTGCGCATCTCAGAATATGTAATTCCTCCAATCACAAATACAATCAGTCTTGCACTACTCTTTCGCTCATCTTGATAACTAGCTTTAGGTTTCTGGCGAGCACTGCAAAATATTTCATAAGATGACATTTATACAGTTTTACGGATTAATTTTTGGTAAAAATGACACAATGAGCAGTAATCACTTCTGTCATGCAGTTCACACAGCAAAAAAAATTTAATAACTAAAAGAGTTTCTAAGAAAGCAAGTTAGTACATTATAGAAACTATTCAGATATCAAAAGGGAAAATAAATACAAAGCAAAAATCTTGTACACAGCTTCTCTATGAAGAAGCTTCATTCTGCACGCTAACAATTACAGGGAAAACTTTCATAAGAGTTCATTTGAAAAAGCTAAAATCTCAAGTATTTTATTGTCCATACATGAATAGAATATAACTAAAAATAAATAAAAATAAAAATAAATAAAAATAAAATAACTAGGAAAGATGAAAAAATAAAACATACTTTTTCTAACATATATACTAATTGCAGATTCAAATTATCAGTACACTGATAACACATTCTTAAAGCTACTTCACACTAAAGCTCAGTGGTTTAAGCTTCTCATTCTAGGAATATGGAAATGCTATTTCTAAATTAGAAGCAAAAAGGAGATACTCTACACAAGCAGCCATGCAGGACTAAGAAGATTTACTAAACTAACAATCAAGTTCAGGGTGTTTTAGATGAGTTAAAAATTATGGTTTTACACCTTAACGTTACATAACCACGTATAAATCATTTTACCACTTAGAAAGTGCGCTTCTATAATGCTTTACAACACACGTGACAAAAATATTGAGAAACAGGAACATTGTATCTCAAGATATTAACCAGTTTACCTTACTGCTCCTGAACCATTCCAGGTAGGTGGACACTGGGAACAATAGGGCCACTCTTTTGAATCTAGTTTGTTTTCTATAGCATCCTGAAGTGCAAAACAAAAACCCATTTTAAACAACCATGGAGAACCAAAGCTCAACAAGTTTCAACTTCCAGTAAGGAAGTCGAACTGACATTTAATGACAGCACATATAATTTCTTAGAACAACCAGTAGCAACCAGCACCCCCAAAACAGTGTTCTTGCATACCAGAACACTAGACCACATAATACTAAAAATAATTACAAGACTTCTGTACATCATAAATAATGGGAGTACACATGCTTTCTTTCTCAAAATGATACTGATTTAACTGCTCAGATATCACTAGCAGTTTTTCATCTGCAATTACTCTAACTTATCTCATTTCTCTAGAGGACTATATAAGAGAATTCATGGTCTCCTGAAGGCACATCCAGTTACTGAATTAACAAAGTCACGAAAACTCTAAAAATGAGTGCATTCAGTCAGACCAAAGATCCAGTAAGCCCACTATTCCATCTGACATCAGTGACAGACTGATGCTTAGGAGGAGATTTAAGAATAGCGCAGCAACTTCTGCCAAGTAAAATTTTCTGGCTTCTACCAATCTGCAATTTAGATTTGCATTACAGCTTGAAGACCTATTAGAAGAAAACAAAAACAACGAAGGAGGTAATATCCAGATCTTTAGAATACACTAAATATTACCAGTGACAGGACAGGCAGCTCAAATTAAAAAAAAAAAAAAAGACATTCACTTTGGTTTGCTTTAATCTTAAGCCAACCTCCAGTAAGTAGAATTAACAACATACAGCACTCTAATTGCCTATATTATAAACAGACTAGAATTGATTGCTTTACCAATGGAAGTATTTAATAGAAGTAAATCAAAATACTATAAAATTTCAAAAGATGGAATACAGTTGCACACTTGGATATATTCCTGCACTGCACCCATGAAATAATTACTTGGTCAAAATTACCTCCATAACATCTTTGATAACAGGCGTCCACCTAGAGAGTTGAAACGTTTCTTCTGAAGAACGGTCCCTTCTTGTTTGCTTATGTTGCTGAACAGCAGACTGAAGAGATTTTCAAAACCATAGATGTATTATACAGTACATTTGGGTTTTTTTGAAACTTATTCCCAGTTCACAGCAGGTGGGAGAAAAAAAAATCAGTAGGAAATTTTAAAGAAATTATCATCAATTACGGTGATACCACGTATGATTGATAATCATTCCACAGGTATAATTACCTGTAGAATCCAGGATACACTAAAACACACCTTTCAGAGGCAAGGAACTGAATAAGTTAGTGCTTCCCAAAACCAACCAGCTAGCATAACCATCTGAAGATGTTACAAGGGAACATTATAGACATCTCTTTGAGAAGTATTCAAGTTAATTGTTTAAAGGATTTACCTCCTAGACACATCATGAAAATAGGAATGCCTAGTAATTGCCTCCTTCCAAAAAAGGACCTGGTCAATACTGCTAAGAGTTGCTGAAAGAGCTGTAGACAAGTGCTTGGATGGTAGGAAATTTAAAAAAAAAAAAAAAAGAAAAAAAAAGAAAAAACTTACTGAAGAGATAATAGGCACACCAAGGTATTTCCAGTTTCTTATCATATCACTATCACTTTCTATTTGTACATTCTGGATCAGCTTGTCCAAGTTCTCCTGGGTAGTTCCTTTGATATAAGAAAAATATACGACTTAGTTAGCATGTGACTTCGTGACTTTGTCAATGCAATGAGACCAATTTTGTCTCTCACATTCTGGGCTGTTATTATTTAGTCCAGGATTTTTTTCTTCTTTTGATTTGGTTGGCCAATACACTACTGTGTATTTAACATAAGTTTAACATAATCCTATATTTTAGCATAAAAGTTTAACAGTCCATTTTTGAGAACAGAACTCAATATTGTTACAGATTCCTTAGACCCACATTTTGATAGTTTCCTCCTTTTTTTTAAGTACAGATTCTCCCCCATTGACTTCATTTACAGGTTCCCTTAACAGCTTCAACACTGTGTGAAAAGGAGAAAAATTGTTACAAACATTCAAGCACAGGAATGATGCTAAAGCAGGGTATGGATCTGTGCTTCTATTGAACCTCTTGTTTCTTTATCAACACTATCTTTACTACTAATCTGAGGGAAGAGAAGTTACAGAAGATAGACTTCTTTTAAATTTGACCATCAACTGACACATATGCTTGAGTTAGTTAAAATACTGGACTCTTTCACAAAATTTGAGTTGAAATCCATAGCACCGAGACAAAAATCAGGGCAGCTTAACATACCATTTGTGCTGAAGATATACAGGAGAATAGCTCTAATTTTGTCATAGTTGTCATGACTTTTGTTGAGCAGAACTGGCAGGAGGACTCTCATCAAGTCTTTCACTTTTTGACCTTCTGCATCAGTTCCAAGAGCCAAGTCCTAAAGTAAAAACCAAGTAAATCATTTCAGCGAGTACCCATTTAAGAAAAACTGTTTTGTTTGTTCTGAAATATATTTTTATGATAATAGAGGCTTCAAGAAAAAAAGCTGCATCCATTTAAACTCCATATGAAAAATTTTAGACAACTATTTCAATAGTGATGTGGTAATACTATATAATGCTTTTAGACATTTTATATTGTTTGAATACAGTTTGCAATGGACTTTGAAAAAGCTGCAAGAATACAGTTTAGGCAAACAGATTCAAATTCTCATAAGACGATCAAAGACATCTGTATAAGAGGGATAAACCAACAGCTCAAATACAAGCAGCTACAGTCTTTGTTGTATTGTTACTTTGGACAATAGCTCTGTCAGATTTCAACTGCTAGCCTCAATCCAGGCTACAATAAAAACAGTTGTATTCCTCTCTCCCTGCAAAATAAAGATATTCTATACCTCAAAACTGTTATAAAATATTAATTCAAAAATATTATTATCTCCTGTCAAGTTACCTAGAATTCATAATAATATGAATGTTGAACTTGAGATTAGTAGTACAACTGCAATGTCTCACCTAAGCAGGTGCTTTACCCAGACATTTAAAAAGGGCTTCCTTCAGCAGAAATAGTAAGGCAACTTCATAGGAGATTTGAATCAAGAAAATTCAAAGATTATCTTTATACAGATCAGCCAAATTTAAAGAAAAACAGAACTCTAATAACAACTCTTTAATTGGCAGAGTAAGAGTCTTGTATATCTCACTTAGTTCCAATATTACTACCTCAAAAAGTGACTGCAGAGAAAGAAAAAAAACACAAGAGACTAGCTTTGTCAGTTAAAATCAAGCACCTATTCCTGCCAGCAAAAAAGTTGCATTTGCAGTAGTTTTGTGGGGTTGTTTTTTGGTTTTAAACATACCTGTTCAGTTTTACAAAGCCTTTCTATATTAGGCTTGAACTTGCTCATGCAATCTTCTGCTAAGTTAAGATGGACAACTTGCTAGAAGAAAAAAAATCCGTTTTCATAGCTTGTTTTTTTATTTTAAACAGAGCAATCATTTTTATTGGTTACAAAACTCAGTCTTTCACCAATATTCAGAACCATCATGCATTTTCCATATTTTATCCTTCACTTAAAGATTGATCCCCCCAATACTTTCTAGAACATTACTCTTATATCTTCAGTCCTTAAAGTACACACAGTTTAGAGTTAAGCATTTTTATGTATTTAAATGAAACACCTGGAAACAAGTTTTCTTCTCAAAAATTTACAGTAGTTGAACATAAATTGGAGAAAAGTTATACAGCACATTCAACACAATAACGAGTGAATAAATCTAAACATCAACAACACAATTATAGCGCATAGATTATTTAGCACTGAGCTGTACTTATGAAATACCCCTTACCCTAGTTATCTCTTTACGATAGTGTGGCATCTTTTTCATCAATTGAGCCAAACTGGATAACGATAACTGTGAAGAAACAACAGAAGTTTATTTTTTCCCCCCAGTATTAGACACTGGTATTTCCCTTCCTGTTGCAGCTTTGCATTTTTCAAACATCGCAATTGGTATAGGTTTGTACATGTATATTTAGGTTTCTCTAGTAGATCCATGAATTACACAGATCTGATCACCTGAAAATTCAATTACCAGGAAAAACAGCATTGAACGACCTACTTTTCCTTCTGTTGCTTTCTTTTTTGATGAAACTTCTTTCAACAGTTTTGGTATTTCCCTGCATAAAAATAATGAAATAAATAATGAAATGCAACAGCGTCACAGTTCTTAAATCTTAAGACCTTCTCTATGATAAGCTATTTTTATTACTCCCTATACTCCTACTTCCTTGACAGTTCGTGAGACATATACCCCTCGAAGAAACGTTTATAACTTGCATTTAACAATTTGTTAACTGATTCACATACTCTATCACATCTGCAATATGCTTGTGCCGAATCTTCACCCAGAGCTCATCATCTTCCTCCAGAATTGCTTCCTTTTCCTTCCCAGCCGGTCCATCTGTTTTGTACCTTCAAAAAGAGGATTTGAATGACAGGTTGTTTTGCCTTTTTTTTTTCCCTCTTCTTTCTAATAACTTGCTAGATTATTAATTGTTATCGTTTAACGAACATACATGGTAATAGCAGCAATGTACACAGGTTTTCATTTGCAAGTCCAGCTATGGTCTTACAGAGAATGCAATTTATGTAAGCTTTATACAGATTACATCTTAGAATACGCAAGGAGGAGATGAATTTTACATTGATTCTTAGGGGCAATTCCTTCTGGATATTCTTTTAAACCAACAGTAACCCCAGTTTCAACCATATATTTATATGCACCTCAACTTCTTTTCAGCTTCTAAAATAAATTTCCCTTCAGCTTCAAATTTAAATTGTGTGTGAAATAATACACATGGATATTGCAAAGCACAGCTTTTTGTACCTACTATAAAACATTCTGTAACTCTGAGGGAAAAATCAAGAATCTTAGTCCCCAAATTAAGTCCCATTCACACACAGAACAGACAAGGCATGACAAATTATTTCACAAATACAAGTAACATGCTTCACAGCATTACAGACTATTACTTTCAACTATTACTTTTCTACCAACACAAATCAATCTACGTAACAAAATAATCTTACTATATAACACTTCCAGTTACAGAAACTCACAGATAAGGTGTGAAACCAGAATGCAGAAAAATAGAAAAAACAAGATTAATTGTAAAAGTTGGATCATGACTCTACTTAGAAAACATACTCTGCTATATTCCCATACCCAACAAATTTCAGATTTGCAAACTTCTATGTTATATGAAAATACTCAGTGTTTCCAACGAGCATTCCTGTTTGACTATAGCAAATCAGGTCAAATTGCCTCATTGTTCCAAGAAGCAGTCATCAAAAAGAAAAGTCTTACCAAAATCTTTGGTGTCAGAACAATCCAACAGCAAAGTACCATACTCAAAACAATGTCATTATTCCAATTAGTGATGAAACAATGCATATAAACTGAACACGGCTTACCTAAATGTCTATTTGAGGTAGAAACATGTAAGTTTACAACAACTACACAAATTAAATTAAGAACTATAAAAGTAAGTCTTCTGGAAAAAGAAAAAAAGCTTTTTCTCCAGAATTATTATCCTATTACTGGTCTTGTTTATCTTAACAGAAGCCAGGAATCTGAATGTGCCCTACCAATGCCTTGATACAAGTCTAGCACAAAGGTTGAAAACATTAGAAAGAGAGATTACTTAAGCAGACAACTAAAAATAATGTGTCAAAGTCAAATTTAGCAAAAACATTAATTAGTCCCCACCTAATCTCAACTAAATGAGGAAGTTAATAAAAAAAATTTGCAAATTCAAGAGGAAAGACTAATAACTAAAGCAATCCTTACATATTAAAAGCACCTTAAAAATACCTACAGTGCAATTCAGCTCAACAATTCTGTATATATTATCATGAATAAAGTGTTTAGATTAAAAAGAAAAAGTACTTGCTTGTAAGTATCATTTTCAATTGGTAGCAGATCGTATGCCATTGCCTGGAACGTGAGTTCATGAAGTACAGTTGATACTGGGTCAAAGCCACGATCAATTATTATTAATTGTGAGTGGGTTTTAGCCTAGAAATCCATCACAAAGATGTAAAGATAAGATGCACAGTACAAAATCAATGCATCTTAAATCTATTTACAGTAGATTACTTCACTGCATACATTCTTGGAAAAAACCTATCCTATTGCTTGAGGAATTCTCCATAACTGAAAAAAATAGGGTCCAAATGTTTATCAACATAAACAGAAACAAATATTTAACTGATAATTGGAACACAATGCTTTTAAATAGTAATCTTAACGCAATGATCTTAGGACCACTGCATTACATTCACCTCACCTAATCAAAAGAAAATAAAAATGCTTTAAAAAAAAAAAGCTTTTAAGGCCTCTCATTACCTATTCATAAATATGTACATTGCTTTTATTTCAGAGTGGATTATCTATACTGTGCTGCAATACATAAAAAAAAATCTGCACTAAGGCCTCCAAACATTCAGCTCAAAGTTCCATTTTGGGCTTTAGTACAGTAGCATCTGGTACATTTATTTCTGTAGCAGAGTGGAATGTCACTAAGTCAAATCCTTTACCCCATACTTTTGTGTTTAGGCTACTGCCCATGATGTAGCAATAGATCAGAAACATTATTTATGTGAAAGGCTCCGTGGAAAAAGAGCCCTTAAAGGGTGCCATTTCACATACGCATTGAAGTCCCTTTTACGCACAGGCCTATGAAAGATATTAACATAGAAGTTATCAACTTTCCTTCATGTCTGTATCATCCCCTATATCATCATAGGACCAATTTTCCACGTACAACTAGTTTGTACAATAACACACAAATTGTATTTACTTACTTAAGTTGCTACCTCTTCCAAGAGGCTTATATACAAACAGCTAAGTGGCAACTAGTTGCCTTTACTTACAAAGGAATAAAACCTGGTTTTGTAGAACTATTTACAAAACATACTCCAAAAAGTTGTTTTTTTTTTTTTTTTTTTTTTTTTAGCGCACTTGCAAAAAAAGCAAACATTTTAGTTCATTTTCTACCTTTATTTGGCTTTTCTCATCAGTTTTGTAGTAGTCTTCAAGATGTTTTTCAACAAGGTGTGCAAGTTTGCTGGCATTATCTGATGGCGTGCTGGGAAAATAGGAAATGAAAGTAGCTTAGTTTCTTAATCAAAACATTAAAATGCTACCTTTAAAACAAAGATCTCCTTAGACCAATTCCCTGGTTTTACATGCAGTTTCTGTACACCATTCTAAGTATTTCCATTATGTTTTCACTCTGATATTATAATTCCACTCTTTTCATGCTTCAGGTACTTCGGACAGTAGGAACAGTGTCACTCAGAAGATCAACATAAGCTGTCCTATTACCTAGCACCAAAAATTCTCAGAGGTGGGAGATGCACACTTTTGCCCAGAACCACTACCTGGTCAAGAGCCTGAAGCTACTGTTTAAACAGCCCACCATTACCTTTGCTTAATTTCCAAATTATTTTTCTTACAGAAATGTTACAGCCAGCTTGACTAATGTTTTAGGCAAAACCCAACCTAGGAAGTGCACATTATTACTTCTAGCAATGCCCACAACCCCCAGGCTTTTCAGATAAGTATAGACATGCAAAGGAACAAGTCATCTGCAAAGCCAGATGGTACTGTGGCCTAGGCAGGGCACTGCTCATAGTAGACATTAAGACACTCTTCAAAACATCATGAGGAGAAAAGTCTCACTGCTAAATATTCAGGCAGCTACACGTTTAAATTAACAACTGGAAAAGAAATCTAAGAATGTACTTTTTTTTTTTAATCGCTTATTTGTCTTTGCTTCCAATATACCACAGAAGTCTTTTATAACTAGCAAAGAGATAGAGATAAAAGTTACATTTTTCCATTAAAAGAAACTTGAGTCTAGTTTTAGAAGTGAATATTGCAATTCAGGAAAGCACAAGACCAAGTCCCTGAAGTCTCTAAGCAGAAACCCTAAAATTTTTGGTGCATGAAGCTTATTACAGATGAATATCAAATCAACAAGCAAATACAACACATGCAGTTCAACAAACTAGGGTAGGTCCAATACTAGGAGCAGGTCCAATACACCTCGGATATGCCTTACTGCAACGCATGACACACATATTTCAATCATGAATTTTCCCAAAAATTTAAGTTTAAGGTCAAAGAATAAATCTGTGGTCAAACCTCAAAAAAGTTTCATATCATTTTGGAAAAGAAAAAGAGAACAGAGAAGAAAAACAAGAAAACACACCCACAGTCAAGCAATTATTGCTTCATTACTCTCATTAAGAATATTAGAATGCCATTCTTGAGTGTAATTTCAGATGCTTACTTTTATTTCAAAGCTACTACCCTGTCCTCTATCAAAGCTCAACAGAAGTATTCTCAATTTCTGTACTATGAAGAAATTCAGAAAAAGCATTATTGTCTTTCCTAATCTCATCTGCCTCAGCAATTTATTAATTCCTTGATCTTAACTGGAGCTACACAGCTTCCGACAGCAGCATCTCTGTTATAGGACTGATTAGACATTCTGCATAATGGAGGGCAGCATGTTAGCATCATCCTATAGCCCAAACATGAAATACAAGCAATTCATAACAAAACATAATAAGATAAGCACTAGTATGTGAATACACACAAAGGAAGAATCCACTGTTTCGCATACACTTTACGAATTCCTACCGTTCTGTAATTAAGAGTTGTGGATTAAAATCAATTAAACCACAATAAAAGAAACAATTCTACAGCTCCAAGCTATTATCAAACTATGTGGCAAGTCCCAAAAGTGAAATCACCTACACAAACAAACCACTATTTTTTCCCCACCTTTTACATCGTACTCCTGGATTCTCTTCTAGTGTGGCACACAGAGTAACAATTTGTTCAGCCATTGTTTCCATTACAGCATCTTTATCCTTTGTCTTTTCCAGAGTTGGACTATAACAGCGGTAGAATGCATCTGGGACATTGAGAGTAAATACCTAGGTAAAGCGCAACCAAGAAAAAAAAAAATGGCATAAATCATACATTTCCAAAGCATCTGTTAACTATTACATAACTTTTTAGTAAAGCCTGTAGTTTATGTAATAAATAATAATATTAAAGCAACCAAATCCACAGCCTCTCAAACTAAATAATAATTTTAAAAAATTATTAATAAAAGAGCATGTCTTTAAATTAGGAAATTGTATCGTGGATGGCAGCAACCTCTCCTATATTCACCTGCTATTGAGTATACATGAGTTCTTACATTTGACATATAAGATTTGAAAGATACAGGAAAGATTTGTTGAAAAATCATTTACAGTTAGTTCTGCAACTCCCAATAGCAGACAGGGCTTAGGGGTTTCACTGTATTAGCAAGTATCAGAGCGCATTTCAGCTTTCCCTATCTTATACGGTATACATTAGCAACAAGTTGTTTCTCAACACAGTACTCATTGTGCGCTTTCACACGGCATCTACCCCATGGTTGGTGGTTTCCATGTCTCCTTATCAATAAAAAAAAGAGCTCTCATTTTTTTTCCCTCCTTTTTGTTAGGGACGCTGGGTTTGGTTTTGTTTTTCCCCACCTTCAGTTTTCTTCATCAGTTTGCTCTCCCATTTCTAGTTTTCACTGAGCAATTAGCTATGGAATTTTACCTATTCCTACATACCAACCTACCTAAGTCTGTCAAGATACCAAAATGTACTGCTTCAAGACAAACAAGAATACCTTCCTTCGCTTAAGGAACAGATTCCTTCTATGACCTCTCTACTAAGGTTCTCTACCACAAATAACTCTGAGTCTTGCAAAGAGGTCAAACGCAACCAGTAAATGCTGTTCCAGCACAGGAGCATTTGTTTTCAACAGAAAAATATGGGAATGCTCTGGAAAAACATATGGTAACCCGTCTCACAGTTTGTCAATAAAAGAATAGAAGAGGTACGTTCTATGTAATCATTTTCTAGTACATCAACAACAGTCACACAGACTTAAGTGCTGTTGAGATAAAGAATGAAACTTACCTGAGACTCATATGGGAAGAAGGAAATGTTGATCTCCTTGCATCTCCTTATTGATTTGGAGCAGGAAGACTTCATTTTATTGAAGAGGTTATCCGGACAAACTATGGAAAAAAGATACTACACTAAAAATCTTTTGGGCATACTCCAGCAATTACTTTAGTCATTTATAAACTTACAACCTTAAAAACCTCTAACATTATTTTTTTCGTTTTCCAAAAATGAGTATTTGCAATTATTGCTTCTGGAACGACTTCTTTGTAGGTTGAGTTCTGATCCCATGGCTTTCACTAAATGTATCAGTTTACCACACCGTTCAATTATTCTCCTTTCAAAACAATGCTAATTAAGAGCCAGTTATCAGTAACATAACAAAGTTGCCAAAACTTCCTGTAGTGAAAGAAAACATACAACCAATATCTTGTATGTGAGATCTCTTTTTAAAGACGCATTGCTGATCATTTTTACTAGCTTTTGGCAGGTGAGTTTGTATAATTTTTAGTAGTGTACAGCAGTGAAGGATATCAACTATAATAAAGCAAGAATTTCTTTTTTTTTTTCCATATAGGAGAGAGAAAACATTTCCCATGCTACAAAGAAGGTTAAAGGAAGAAGTACTATATAGATATCAAGTATAAAAACAGAAATATAGCATTCAATTACAGATCTCACGTGTTCCGACAAATTCACAGGCTACATTGGATCCCAGTCTAGAAACTGAACTAAAAACCACCAACATTTTGATGACAAATACTATATAGACTTGAAAGTGACCATAGAAAGTATTTCTCTCTCTCAGAGAAATTTTGGCAAATACTCATACTGAAAGCTTGCACATTTGCAACATGAGAATACACAGCAGTATTTTTTCAGGAGTACCAAAAACTGCTACATCAGCAGTAAATGAAACAATCTGGGAGATGTTGCTATTAATTTGGTAACTGCTCTGAGCAAATACAGTTCCTTGAAAAAGCAACTAATGATACCAACCTGAAACACCTAAAAACTGCTGGAAACAAGACTAATTCTTGAAATAAATGGTTCTGTAAATCTGAAAGTGATTTGAGTGTAAAACAGAGACAAGTATTACCAGCCTTTACTAAGCTCCTGTCAGTGACAGCCAGACAGAAGCAGACCCACAGGAGCGGCTTGTCATACACAAAGAACAATCTTCCCAGAAATACTCAACAGAGACGGAACTTCACCTGAGAAGCTTGAGTAGTTTGCAAACGCAACTTTAATGATGGAAATCTGACAAACCTTAAAGAAACACTACAGAAATTCTGTCTTTTCTTTCACTCTAAATTGCTATGCATGATATAGAGTAAAAGGGTATGATTCAAACACCAAAACACGGTTGAGATTTAGAGTAACAAAAACCCAGCCGAAGAACTACATTTGAGTTTTGGTTCAGGAGCTTTTTTTCCCCTAAGAGCTAGATTGAGCTGGCAAAGCAACTCCAAAGTAGCAGACACACAGACATCACCCACAACACCTACAGAAACTGCCACAACTTAGCAGCACATTTTGTTTCTTTACTTTTTCCCCCCTTCCATGCCATTTTAGTCACAGACAGTGACAGTGGAGGAACGCACAATCACATTAATCATATTTGCATTTGGTATCTGCCTTGCATCACCCATGCAAGGCCTACATAGGCACCATAATCGCTTTTCAGTTGCACACAAAAAATGCTGGCTCACACGTAGGAGTGAGCCTTCTCTCCTACATGAGAAGAAACTACCTACAATAAAAAACGATAAAACATCATTCTTGCAACAAAGCAAATCGTCGTGCAAGTTCTGGCAGCCAAAGGATGGTTAATGACTGGAGTCTCAAAACCTCTCTAGAGAAACAGGACCCAAATATTAATGCATTAACCTACAGAAAAGACAGACAAGAGGCTTACTTACTTACAAAACAAAGTCAGACTACAACATAAAAGCTTACTTACAGTCAGTGAAATACACATATGCTGCCTTGTATCTGCTTGATGATCTGCTGATGAAGTCATCAATAAGTCCATCTACAGACTTGTGGGGGAAGAAAAATATCACTGTAGTGTTTTGCCCTTCCTGAAGTACCAAAGCTTCTCCCCCTACCCTTTTAGTTACCCAGTCCAACTTAAGAATGCTGCAAATCCGCATAAAATACTTGAGTAGATTTTTTTTTATTATTATTCAAAAGGAACATTAATAAACAGTTACAGAAAGTCAGTCCTGACTGACTTGCCATACCCCTCTGCCAAGATTACTTTGGGAACCCAAGTAGGATACTTGTATCATTTTCCACCTGTAACAGTGCTGCGATTTGTCCTCTTATGAAGTTTTAGGAAGTAGCTGTAATCTCTTACTAGAGCCATCACTTTGAATTCCATTGTTTAGTGCATTGCATTATTTGATGCATTGTGTCTGTCAGTGAGGTTACCAAAATCTACACAATGAAACATTGTCTCCCTTGATCAAAAGCTACACACCTGCAACTCAATGGGTGGTGACAATGCACTGCCTTCTCATTAGGGCAAGTTAAGCAGCACACAGAGCAGCGTCACACAAATATAAAAAAAACACTGCATAGTCATAATCAGTATATCAATACTCGAAAAAAAGATTGCTTTTTCAGGCTGAAAGATTTTGCAGAACTTTTTTTCTTTAAAAAAAATACGCACCTTTTTGGTCGGAGTTATGAAATATATTGCTTTCATGTGTGGAACAGGCTCCCGGTTTTTATACACGTTCTCCACCACTACAAAGTAAAAAATACTACTTTTTGAAATTAAGAGCTTTATGTTTTCATAATAAAGAGACAAATATTTTACTACAGAGGTAATAAAATTAAGACTAATGATGTTGTCCTCAAAATTACTGCCAAGCATCTATCTTTTGCCTAGAGAGTCTTGTTTTTATTTATTTATTTATGTTAAATAGAACAAATTACCATAAGACTTTTGCAGCCTGCACCCTTGTGTCAACTCAAGTTTCACATCTAAATTTTCCTGGCTATTCTACACAATGCTGGCCCTCACACAGAAAATTAGGGCAATACAAAGATGCTCAAGCTATGGGGCCCAGTATGAAATATCTTAAAAGAGATCTGCCTCAGCAAGATTATTCTTTTTCCAATACATTGAAGTAGAGGGAGAATGAATACATGGAGGGCAACATTTTGGACTCTAATCCACTACTGTCTTTTGTTCACCCTTTTCCTGTGTACTTATTCTGTTTCAATATAATAGCAGGCACAAATTAGATGTTTTCAAGTAATCAGCAGTTTCATTCATCTCTTGCTTTTCTCTGTTTATTAAAGTCATTACTGTACACAGTGGTACAATACACTAGATCAAGAATGCAGAGAGATTCATGATGCTCAGTAATTTTGAGGGGGAGAAAAGAGCAGGATAAATAATGTCAGATGTGGAAAGACAGGTTCTTTTCAACACTATTCACTGAAAAGGAAAGGCTTCATATTGATGAGCAGACTGCATATTTACTGATTTTTTTTCACAAAGGACAGATAAGTAGTACTTATGATCAAAACACATTCAAAAAAATCAGTGTATACAGCTCTGCTATCATTCTTCCTAAAGAATCATGTTATACAGAATATTCGGAACATGTAAACGCATTGTAAAAGATAACACTGAGCAAATTTTCATAGCTTCAGGTTATAAATTAAAAGCCTAATCATGTAATCTCTTCTTTAAGCAATCTTGCTACTTATGTGAAAAAAAGCTAATTCTCAGTATCGCTCTCTTACAGAAGCGTTTCTAAAAATCTAGAACTAGAGGCAACGAAAAACTAAGTTACTGATGTTTTTTATATCTGTTTCAATTTCAAAAGTAAGTTTGGCACAATGATATACTAAAAAGCATTACAGAACGGCCAATAAAAAAAATTGAGAAGTGGCTTATGGTAGGAAAAACATCTGTTGTTTTGTGGGTTTTGTTTGTTTGTTTTTTAATTGTTCACTAGAGGAAAAATACTTTCATAAAATGTGTACAAAAACGAAACCTAATGTAAGCAGGCATACCAGATCTATCACAATCCCTCTCTTATTCACTTTTGACAGCTGCAAACACCAAGCATCAAGGAACATCAAAGACACTCCAGAATATGTGAGAAAAACACATCCACTAGAAACTACTTCCAAGCTACTGGGAAAAGTGACAACCTGATTACTTTACCTAGAAGAAAACTATACGCAGCATGAACAGTGATCATTGATATCACTTAGTTTCAAGCATTTTTTCCTGTTTTTTTTTTTTTTTCCAGTAAAAGTTATCTTGTTTTGAGAATAGGCCAAAATATTTCTGCACAACTCAAATTTAAATTCTTGTATCACATCCACTTGCTTGCAAACACCCCTCATCAGTTTTCTGTTATTGTCTATCGGTTATAATAAAAGCCACAGTTTGCTAGTCTAATACCCCATGGTAATTTAGCTGTTGAAGACAAGAAAAAAGAAAGTTTTATGTGAGGGTACCATCAACTTCATTCTTTCCTTCCTTTTTTTAAATCAAGACATAATAATGTGTATATTAAAAAGAACTATGCTTACCTGTGATACCCTCTGCCAGCAGATCAGTCATCTTACAGCAGAGTGACAGTAATTTAGTAGTATAGTCATCTAAAAGAATTATCTAAATACATAAAACATCAATTAGATAAATTAATCAGCTGTAGTAAAACCATATTATTTCCTGAATAACTTGCCATGAAAATTTGACACTGAAATCCACTTCTTTATTCTGTATCTTTCACCACCTGTATATAGCAGCTGTAGGAAGAGGAAGAAATTCATCTCCAATAACATCAGAAGGATGTTACATACAGCATTTCAGAAGTTGAACTGCATCTTAAGTACGTTGGTACCTTAGGTACCTTGTCCCCTTGTCTCAAAACTTTCACTTGGACATAAGCCTTGAATTCTGCCTAATTTACACTACGGCCTTCTTAGGTGTATCTGTTCTTATTCTAAAAACAGTTTTACAGCTTAAGCAGCTGTTCTCTCCTCCCACCCCACCTGCCCAGTTCTAAAATTTTTTATAATTTCCCTTAACTAACCAAGTCTCCTTCCTTTCAGACTCATCAAGTGATCAAGCTCTCTCACCATTCCTGACCATCTCTGGGTATTCCTGTGCTTACATCAATCCTGAGCCATTTACAATAAAATGCAAGACCTCCCTGGTGTTTTGTACCACTGCTTAAGTACTTTCTCATGTCTTCACTTCTCTACAGCTCAGGCACACGTGAATTTGAAAGATTTCATTAAAAAAAATCAAAATGAATTCAGTCAAACTAATTGGCATAATTTTAGTCCCAAGAAGAAAAAATATGACAATGGATTTCAGACACAAAGTCAGCTGCAAATAAAAAAAGAACAGTCTGTTTGCATTTCTTCCGAAAATAAGAGGATCAGTAACAATTGGCTTAAACTACAACAACAAAAAAACATTAATTAGACAAGGAAAGATAGACATAAGAATACATCGTGTACTGAAAAAGCAGAACCTTCAATCGGGAGCTCTCTCTAATATATCCTTTAAACAAAACTTTCAAGAATGACAAATAATAATTAGATGACTAATACGGTCAAGTGCCTTCCAAAGGTGATTTACAGAACCCCAGGAATCTGTGGGCTGCTTGAGGGCAGCTGCTGAAAGGTAATTCAGAAAAACAAGGCAACAGTCAGCAGACTACGGGACAAGAGGGAGTGAGGAATAGGTCATACTTGTTCTGAAAGATATATAGAAATTACAGATCAGAAAACAATGGAACACTTGAATCAGATTATTTTCTCAGGGCCATTTCGGCTGTACTTTCCTATTATTTTTACTACTGTTGAAGTTATCACTGAAAACAGCAAACATTGGTGGAGCTGGAGTCTGGAGCAAAGCCTGTCTCATACTGTTGAATCCTGCTCCACACATACCACACAGCAATATTATTTTCTCCTGGCCACCATTGCAATTAAGGCAGCAACGTGGAGTTCTAGAGAACTGAATAAAGTGCAAGTCATTCAGAAGAAAAGTGAAGATAAACAGGAAGAATTTCTAAACTTCACAAAAAAAAAAAGAATTGAGACAACTACCCATTTGTTCTTCCTCTGCTAACCCTTACGTTTTGATTTGTGTGTTACACAGACCTAACTTAACAGAACTAAAATTCCATTATTTGGAAAGCAAACAAAATTTTAAGAAAAAAGTTAGCCGTTAAATGATATTTATACAAAACTATACCTTCCATTCATCCTCTTTCCTGCAGTCATCAAATATTGATGATTTCAGCTCTGTAAGAAGGAATAGAGATGTCTCCAGTTAGAAGAATCAAATTGTTCTAAAAAAATAATAATTTCTGCTAATGCCAAGAATCTCCATAAAATCAGTCTAAACAGTCATAGGCCCGTAAATATTTCATTTTGTCTTTTTTTTCCTTATTTAGTGGAACGGTTTGGTTCAATAAAACAGATTGCACACCTGCGAAAATCTAAGCTACTCTTTAAGAAATTGTAGTTACATCAACACATTCACAAACAGTTAGACCTGTTTTCCAATATGTGTACACTTCACATGTCCTTGCTCTTTCTCTGGAATTCCAGAAAAAAAACTAAGAAAATACCAGTTTAATCAGGAAATAAAAGTTACCTTAAAACAGGTATCCATTAACTTTTCCTGCTATGACAACTCTGGGAGAAATGTCGATTATAAATCATGTACAGGAGTCAGCAGTAAGAGTCAATATCTAGTTATGTCCCACAGCCATTAAAGATCACCAGAACTACGAGCTGCAGCTTTCCAGAGCACGGTCCTCACTCTAGTGCAAATCTGACCACGGCAGTAATATTTACAAATTACAAGTCAGAAAACGTGGAGAATTGATGAGCCAATATTATAAACACAACAATAAAGAAGTCTTCCCAGAGAACAGAATTTCAGATGAAGCTGAGAACTATGGCTGTCATCAGGCCTTTTTCCCAAGTCCAAATATAAAAGTAAGGGAAACAGAGTTCTAAAATACAGACTAACAAAATCGGCACACATTTTGTGATTCCTGCCAAGTGAGACAATCACAAAGAGCTCCAGAATAGTAGCTGCACATACAACAAAGTCCATCTACTTCTTAAGTTTTTGTAAATATTAACATCTTCATTTACATTCAAGGTCCTTTGGCATGATACTATACCTAAGATACCCAAAACTAATACCCGAGGCCATTGTGTAATACAGGAACATTTTTTCCTGTCCCTTTCACACTTTGTACATTTCTTGCATTTTCTTCTGGGTTTTGACACAAGTTATAAGAAAAAAGCCTTTAGCTTCGTCAAAATTCATTAGCCTTCGTATTTTCTGAGAACACTCTTACCGATGACTTAGACTTTAGCGTTACAGAGATCTTTTTAATAATTTGACTCAGAGTCCCATCCAAAATCTCAAGTATACTGTTTCCTACGACGCTTTTATTTATTTGCCTATAAAATAACCCAAAACATACAAATGCTTAAAGCAGTTGCCTCAAACTTACTCAAACTTAATTTCTGTAACCAAAAAAACTCAGCTTTCTCCCAGTGAAAGATAAATAAATTATTCCAAGCTACCAGTTTCCCAGATACAGCATATTTTCCAACTGCTATTTATTTTATCCCCAACCTGCAACTACTTTACTCAAATAACTGCAATACCTAAGAAATTATACTGGTTTACAGGATCTCAAAATCATCTCATTTGCCTCCAGTAAGTATTCTGAAGGCAACACAAACAATCATAAGGCCATGCATAAGTAGTGCTCCATTCTTGTCTACGGTGTCATTTCCTTAGTTCTTGTAAAAGTTTCACACTTAACTACCTTCTCCACTTCTGGCTTCTCCAAAAACATTAAATTAGTTTAAGGCATTTTCCTTTTACTTAAGAGGATCAAGAAGTAAAAGACTAGACACAACCCGGGCAGATCATCAGACTGCTAAACCGCCATATGGCAAAAAAAGCCAAACAAAAACAAACAAAAAAGCAGACCACGCCTTGGCAAAGTCAATGACCCATTCATACTGTACTTCCTCAAAGTACTACAACCGCAGCTTTCACCAGAAGCAAGCGTAAGGGAAAACAAACGTGCAAAAAAAAAAAAATGCTGAATCATAAAAATATCTATGGCTAGGTTAAAATATTACTATACAAATCTAGACCACATTTTAAAACTGTTATAAGTTTTTAACGACAGACTTTCTTGGGTAAAATATCCTTATTTACAGACACTGCACCCGTGTGTGTATCTGGTTAGTTTTCTAACTCCATTCACAAAAACTAATGTCTCCTAAATACAAGTAGCTTTCCTTTTATCTCCCTCCCTCTTTATTATTATCTGTAAACTTTGGTAAGTTTTTTCCACATACTTCTGCTTAGATTCAGTCTTAAATTGCACCTTACAGAAATATACATTCCCAAGGAACAAAGACTCTTAAATAGCACCATGCCACAGTACAGATAAAACACTTTTTTTTTTTTAACAACTTTTTTTCCTATTCACAGAACAGGAATAAGATATGCGTTGTTAACAAGGTGCCACATGAAATGTCAGCATCACTGATGGATTATTTCCAGACAAACCAACCTTAAAAACATTTTGCTTAAATATTACAAAGCTGCCGCTTCTGGCCTTGAATTACCCATAAACAAAATGCCAATTCACTAAAAACACCTGAAACTTGTTCATCAATTTCAGAATTGTTGTGGTCTTGAGAAGACAACAGTAACTAGCTATCTAACAACAATTCAAAGGAAACTTTACTTTTAGGAGATGTTTTATTATTAAACTGTGAAGCAGTGCTAATCTTTTTTCCCCCCTCCAGTCTCGTCCACACCAGCAATGCCACTTTCCCAAGTTCGTGTGCGCCCTGATAACACACTAGCACTTTGATCAGGTTCCCTCCTTATAAGGCCCAACTCTGCTCTAAACACCTCAGTATCCACCAGAAGAAAATCAGACATGTCACAGTCAAAGGCACAAATAACTTGGAGCAACCCAGGAGAAGGAAAGCAGCAAAAGAGGGGATTTTTGAAGCTCAAATGCTAAATAAATATCTCTATTTACAGCAACTAGGGTATTTATGTCAGTAATTTAAACACTGAGCACTCCAAAAACGTGCACCTTTCCTCTTTCTCCCCGTTTTCTGTTCCTTCATTCACTGACAGAGACCAGCCCCAGGAGCTTGCAGGTGGCAGCAGAAGACACTGAGGCACAGGCCCTTCCATTTTAGCCACAGTCGGTCGGTCACCAGGCTGCCTAAGCTGCCCGCCCAGTAACAGCCCCAATACAACTCAGTTTGGCGTGAGGCAGCTGTTTGCTCTTCTCCGGAGGTTAGTTTCGTGCTACCTGAAGTACTCCTAGCCCTCCTCCTCCAGCAAAACACCAAGCAATCACCGCTTCACTTTTTGTGAGCGATACCGGCAGAACCTGCTCCCGAGCACGGCCATAAAACCTTGCAGCTCACTAATGAAAATACCTCCGGCGGTTTTTTTTTTTATTTGTATTTATTTTTTCTTCCGAAACCTGCCAGGCGCACGTTGCCGCTCACTGACAGAAAGCTCCGTTCCCCCGGCAGCTCCGAGGGAGCGGGAGCCCCCCCCGAAGCCGGGAGCCCCCCAGCGGGAGCCCCTGACGCGCTGACTCTCCTTAACCTCCCCGGGAGCAGGCAGGGCTGCCTCGATCTGTGTTCCACCCAGCCTCGGAACGAGGCAAAACTGTAATCCCAAAGCCGTAGTAGCGTAGTGCCCTCAGCAGCGAGGGGACAGCAGCCCCCACTGCTGCAGCGAGCCGCGCACTCACTCTGCCACACCAAACTCTTCAGCCCCCGCACCGCCGGCGCCATCTTGTTCGCGATCCCGGCCCTGCGCAGCTCCTGCCCTGCCCTTCTTCCCTTCTCCTCCTTCCCTTCCGCTGCTCCAGCCCGGCCCCACCGCGCCCCTTTCCGAGGCGGCCCTGGCCGGCGAGAGCCGTGCCCGCCCCTCCGCAGCCGGTGTGAGGCACGGCGGTTCCCGCTGGGGGAGCGGGAGGTTGGCGCACGGGGAGCTCGGAGACCGCAGCCCGGCCCCTGAGGAAAGTTCCACCTCAGCAGGGTGCGGGCCCGGTGAGCCGCGATCCCGGCCCGCCGTGACACTGCCCACTCTGTAGTCCCAAGCTACAGCTCCTCTGCCGGGCTTCTCCGTAAAAACGCCCCCCAGACTCTCTGTAGAAAGTAATCCGACACAGCCCTGTCGGTTCACAACAAGATCCCCTTTCCGAGCCCGTAAAATCAGCGATATGACGTTTTAACTTGAAGTTGCAAAGGCCGTGTCGTTAAAAAATCCCAGAAGGAGTCAGAAAAACTGAGGAAATATCTGTTTCTCTTCGCACAGCACAAGGGCTGAGGGACGATAAAGCTGGTACATCTTTCCACTCAAAATATGACGAGGGGTTAATTCCAGACAGAAAAAAGGCGCTTGTAAGTGGATAAAAAATAGCAACAGTGAGCTGAACAGCAAATTCCTAATTTGTGTTGAGCTTAATTACTTCATGTATCATGTACATTCAATACAGAAACTGTATCTTGAAGGGAAAAAAACAAAAAACAAACAAACAAAACCACCTGCCTGCCTAAAAGTTCCATTCTGTGTGGGACTCATTTCCTGTCACAGAGGGGGGCCTAACCTAAGGCAGCCCGCCCTCGTCCCCGCGAGTAAACCTACCTGTGGCCACAGTGCTGTGAAATATTTCCAGTCATCACAGGCATCGGATTGAACTCATCCAGATGTGAAGCCTGGGACAAAGTTCTGTCACGATGTGCGGTTCAAAAAGTCAGTCATTAGTATTCCTTGGACTGGTTTTCAACAGCCTAGAAATGGTGAGTGCAACTAATTTTCTTTCAAAATATTTTTCTAGAATGATACTGTGCTCTTTGTAAAAGTAAACTAAAAGCTAGAAGCTATTTGATAGAGACTATCTGACACCCGCTTCCACATTCATATTTTGTTACTGTTACCCTTATGCAAATATTTACAAGTGACTGACTAGGTTTTGAAAATAAGGGTCAAACATAAAATAGTGTTTTAGGGTCCTTTCAAAGTCTGTCAGCAAGTGAACACTAAATCAACAGGCAGATTCAGAGAGGAAAATGAAGTAATATAATCTGCACATCTGTACCATATCTCACTGGTTGCGCAAACTGTCTGTGCTTAAAGAATTGGAACAAATACATCACATCAGTAGGATGTGCTAAAAAGTGTCATGTTTTAAGCTGTTACTAATATTATCAGGAGTTTTTTAATTTCCCAAGTAAAATATTTCGCTTTGTATTTCTAATTTTTTACATCTTCCTTTTCAGGTTTTTTCATCTAGCACAGGTAAATCTTCAAAATGGCATTTTGTTTGTGCATGCTTATTTTTGAATGGGTCCGAAGAGAACAAACAAGTTTCTGATATCTAATAAATTCTGTAAGTTTTCACAGTTTCATAAACAAAAAAATGTTTTCAAGTTTGATTGAGTTTCAAAAACAGTCTATGTTGATATATTTATAAACTTGAAATCTCATTTTGAAGAGACCCAGTTCTGTTGGGCACTCGCACAAAGATTCTCACAGGCCGCTTATACCATGACATTGGTATTATCTCCTAAGCACTAAACGTTTTTAATATTTTGCAGCATTTTATACTTCCTACAATCTCACATTTTGTGCCAACAGCTCCTAGTGCCTTAAGCATGCATGCTAACTAGTTTAAAATATGAGGAATGCAAGACTGCAAGGAATGCTTTTAGAATCAATTCATTCTCTAAGAAGGGTGATAGTACATGTTTCTACGTATATTGAACTGTTAGAGCCTTGGTAGAGCAAGAGTTAGATTTACTGATTTTCTTGCTAGAGGTAGATTAACTGAAATGTTTTTCTGACTGTGGTGGGTTTTTTTTCTTTCTTTCTTTTTTAGGTTTCTCTATGTCTATATATGATGTGACATCAAGAAGCATTTATCTCAGATGGCCCAAGGTTTCAGGAGCCTTTTCCTACAGAATCACAGCTACAGCTGTGAATACTGTAGGCCATTCTTTACTGGCTCATTTTAGTGATGTTACATCTACAGGCATGCTAACTTCATTAATTCCCAATACTGTTTATGCTATACAAGCAGAAGCCATTGACAAGAATGGAATTATTCTGGCTGAAACACAGATTATGCAGTCAACAGGTTAGTAAGAGAACCTACATGAAATATGATTTCCATTGACCTCTGTAGCACTGGAATTTCATCCCTGGTGTTTATTGTACCTGTAGGGAATAGCTGCCATTCCTGTTGAAGCCTTTTGTTGGTCCTCATACCAAGTTCAGTAGTAGCATGATTAGCTCATTTGCCGCTCTTCTTTTTTTCATGCATGTTTCCCTAAGCTACCACACACAGCTCGCTCAGATTGCAGCTTTCCAAATCATCCACCTTCACATTACAAGTGCAGATGTGAAGCTGGATATATTTTTCAGTACTGATGCTGATAAATTATATTTTTGTTTCATTTGCAAAAGGACTTGTGGCATAAAGTCATTGATGGATAGTGAAAAATTTACATAAACCAATTTCCTTTTTCATCTCACCACTGAACTGTAATTGAGAAAACATTCTGTTGAAATTCTGTTTTTAAAATACTTTTAACTCATAATTTTTAGACATAGACATTATTTTTATAGTAGAATGTTCATTATAAAAGGAATTGTTACAATAAAAATTAAGCATCAAAATTAAAAAGTAGCAGTGTTTATCCTGATAAATATAAAACCCCTCTAGTGATAGATTAGTTATCTGAGAACGGATGTTAATGACTCACGGTCTATAATTTATTTCTGATATTAATCATATGCTATATATTGTCTACTTGACCTTTGGGCAAGCAACTCTCTTAGATTTGCATAAGGGTTTCCTGCACATATTTTTTAATGAGTTGCTTATGAAGATAATTTATTAAAAGGAACAATAAGATCATAGTGTGGTAGCTGACAATTTGCCCAAAGACAGAGAAAGACACACCTGCAAATGTTCCATAGGTATCATGATATAGAATATATGTTACCATTTTTAAGAGGGGGCAAAAGAGGATGTATGACTGTAACTAAATGAGAAAATGCTTGGGTCTAAGAGTGCAGAGATAATGCTCAAGGGTTGTATACCCATGCCTAATATTTTCTGCGATCTCGGAAATCCCAAATTAGCTGCATTGCTACAAGTAATTTTGCCTCAGGGAGCACACTGATGTCCCAAATACGTGGCCATTTCAATAGTGATTTCAAGAGTACTAGAATATTTTCATTGGAAGATTGAAGATGATCTAGAATACCTGAAAATTACACGTGTTTTGTTAATGTTCGTTTACACTTGTTTTAGACCTAGTGCAGGATCATTTGTCTTTGAGGTATGCAGCGTCTTTCATATGAGGAGAGGCTGAAAGAGTTGTGACCATTCAGCTTTGAGAAGAAAAGGCTCAGGGAGGATCTCAGCAATGTGTATATACTTACTTGATGGGAAAGAACGAGGGAACCAGACTTCTCGGTAGCACCCATAACAGGACAAGAGACAGTGGGCACAAATTCAGACACAAATTCCGTATGAAGAGGAGTAAACAGTTTTATACTGTGAGGGTTGTCAAACACTGGAAAAAGTTGTCCAGAGAAACTGTGGGAAAGACAAGCAGACCTGTATACTAAGAAAACCCTAGAAAGCCACATCCTCCCAAACAGTACCTATCAATCTAATCGATTCAGAGTCTTTCACGCTTGAAAGACAAATGTGTGTCATACCAGCAGCGAGTCTTCTAAGAGTTCCCAAATATTACAATTTTCAGTAGTCATTGTACTGCATGCACTGAAAAACATCTGTTTTATTTCCTGAAACAAAAGTAAATACACTGTACTATTTAACTTTTTTTAATTGAATAATAAATTTAAAACATTAATAGAAAGTGTAGACCATTTGTTCTGATCAGTCTTTGTGCAATGTTCAGAGCACTCTGTTTTAGAGGGCTGAGTTCCCCAATGTCAGCACATCTATTGTTATTTCTGTTTTAGCTCCAGACATACCTGTTATTGATCATGCTTACTCAAAACTTAGCAACAGTATCACAGTGGAATGGAGAGCGGTGCCTGGAGCTACTAGTTATCTACTGTCTGCACAAGATGGAGATACCTGCACTGAAACTATAGTCACAAATTCACCGGGTACAGTTATGGGATTGAAACCTGCCACCTCATACAGAATCACTATCAGATCTATAAATGCAGGAGGAAAAAGCCAGCCTTCACCTTCCAGAAAAGCAAAAACAGGTGGACTTTATTTTTATTTCAAATTCTTTAATATTATACTATAAAGCACTCATGGAAGCATCCTAGCTTAAATATATATATATAGTATAACTTAAATATATATTTTTTATATATACGGAACAAAAAAGAAACAGTGTAGCCCAGAAAAGTACCAGTACAACTTATCATAATTTTGTGTTTTATATTGTATTGAGCATACTCTCCTTGCAGTTTTTGAGGACTAGAATTTGACTGTCTGACTTAATGAGCAGGACGTGAGTCTGACTTGGTGGTTTGCTTTGTGACATTAAGTTAAATGTTTAGTAAAGAAGTTTTAATAGTCTGTATGAATATACCGATTTTATTTTAACAAAAGGCACATCCTGAGGGAATAGAATACATGAAAAAACAAAGTACAAAATAATAAGACAGTGCAAAACTTAGGTGATGGGAAATACAGTA
Organism: Anser cygnoides; assembly: GCF_040182565.1. Lineage (NCBI taxonomy): Eukaryota > Metazoa > Chordata > Aves > Anseriformes > Anatidae > Anser > Anser cygnoides. The sequence continues at coordinate 6,663,875 of NC_089880.1, read as the reverse complement.
TCTTAGTGGTTTTCATTCTTCTGCACCCTCTGCTTTCATGCATTGTATGAGAGTTTCTTTCACTTTACAAAACCTGTTACGTAATGGATCTACTAAATCAGTTTCCTGATTTACTCTGTCAATCTTGCACTAATTTGTCTTTTTGTTGTTGTTATTGTTTTAATAATTTGTTGATTTTGTATTCTGTGTATTCATCTGTAATTTGGACCTTCTAAACTGTATTACTAGCTAACTGAAAGCTAAATTGATGTTCTTTCTCAACAGTCCTGGCTGCTCCAGTTCTGTCTGTTAGTTCCCCGAGCTGTGACTCCATTGCAGTGAGCTGGAAAGCTGTGTATATGGCAGCTGGATTCTCTGTGTCCCTGATGAGATCGGATGGTTTGGGCAGAATGCTGAAGCAGAACACCACCAATACTTTCTTCGTATTTACAAATTTAGATCCAGGAACTCTCTATACTATCAAGGCATATGCCTGGAATGCCAATGGGCTTCCTGGAGATGATTTCACGTACAACCAAAGAACAAGTAAGAAATTTTATTTTCTAAAACTAAGTAAGCATTAAAAAAAAAAAGGTATACCAAGAAGTGTTTGTGTGTGTATGATTGTGTTATGTTTTTCAAAGATACATTGGGTAGATTTTCATATCGTGTAAATCTTAGCCCATCTCAAACTTCATGGAAACCAGATGGTGTGGCTATGTCTAATGAGTATTACTGAGGCAAACATGCCATTAACTACCACTGAAGATTTACAGGCCTGGGTAAGGATTACACAAGCTTAAACTGTTTGGGGGATTTTTCTAACTGCGAACAGCAAGTGTTCAAATAAGGCAAGGAATTTCAACAGAAAGCTTTATGTCAGCGTACAAATAGAATCATTTATTTAGAAAATTATGTTGCAACTTTAATATTAACAAGGGTGAGGTGTGCACCACAAAAAATTGTACTTCATTTGCAAGTTCTGAAAAACTTCATGTCTGTAGGCCATACGCAAAGTTGTACTTACAATTATTCCCAATTGATATACCATAGGTCCTCAGGCACCAGTGGATGTTCAAGTAGTTTTCAATAGCGGTGCTTTAAGAGCTGTTGTTTCTTGGATGCCAGCAGAAGGAGCTCTAACTTACAGTGTGACGGCCTCCAGTGGGCTCCTGAAACTGAAGTGTAACACATCGTCTGCCTCCTGCGTGGTACCGTCACTCCAGTGTGGATCTGAATATTCTGTTTCTGTCACAGCACATAATGATGCTGGATCCAGTAAACCTACTGATGCAGTAAGCTTAAAAACTAGTATGTGAATCATTGATTCTTACATAGCTTATGGCATTTTAACATACATTTCTTTAACTTCAAGTGCTAGTCCAGTACAATTCCTGATTCTCAAATAGTTGTTTCTGCTTCTGAACTTTGCACATGAACTATACCATATACATTTGTACTAAGGGGATAATAGCCTAAATTTTCTTCATATTTCTGCGAGAAACTTACATCAGTGTATATATTGTTAGCTGAAACAATAAGCCTGCATTTTCCTCCTACCAGAAGTACTTGTTCTAAAGTCAATTTTCTGAGTGTAAAACTAATCTAAGGAATAGCAGATCTGTTCCAAATAGATCAGGAGAAGTCTGTGAGGAAAGAGCATGGAGGACTGGCCTTAGGCTGAGAACTGCTCTAGGCTAGATTTAGTTGCAACTTAGAAAGCAGGTTAACAAATAACCACTCCCAGCTAAATGGTGCCATGAAACTGAATTCAGATAGTCACAGGCTGTTTGCAGGTTGCAGCTTTGTCAGTAAAAAAGATTGCTGGTCTCAGCTACTTAGCACCACTGCCATGTCACAGATTTATGCTTCCTGATCTGTTAGATGAATGGCTCAAGTAAGCAAGACCTAAACCATTTTTGTTATGTGCTACCTTAAGGACAGAACTTTATTTGCTGATTTATTTAATGTTACTTGTCTCATTCTGACCTCTCACTGTATCAGTTAGAGATCACCCGTGTGAGCAACTCAGAAGTAGTTCTAATGGGATGAAAGCCTTTAGCAAGAGACACTTTTAAGCTGTGGGATGTAATCTTCTCAACCAACGTTGCTTCAATTAGATCATTTATGTTCTAGTAGCAGCAAGCTATACTTTTTGAACCAGGAGAGGAAAGAAAAATGTTATTTGAGGAAACAAACAAACAAACAAACAAACATGGAGTTAGAAGTTTATTGTGAAATTTTGGTGTGACACCAGAAACGAAACCTGAGCAAAAGACTCTTCTAAGTCAGACAGAGTCAGTGAGTTTCATACCAGTATATAAAGTGTTTTCACATAAAGGTTTCTAGATATCAACAGCTATTCAAGATATTACTCTCGTTTTCATCCAAAACTGCTATTCGTGAGCACAGAATGTGCCAATTCCTTTTCAAATACTGACTAGTGTCTCTTTTTCTTCATGGGGGCTCCTTAAGCAGGTCTCTATTATGTAAAGGATGAAGGTAAGATCTGTTTTGTTCTGTAAAAATCATACTACTTTTCATGTAAATGTAAGTAGCATCCTCTGTAAAGAGGTATGAGTTGCTCTTTTTGATCAAGACAATGCTAAATGTCCAAGCTGAGTATAATAATTCTGTATATTCCTCTATTCCCGATTTTACTTTTTTTTTCCATAAAGTATAACTTAAAAATATTCTGATAAAATTCTTTTTCTTTCTTTTTATTTTTATTTTTTTCAGTCCCTTGTGCACCAGGAAATATATCAATTGAAGAGGATGAACCTGGCAACTTGTTGGTGTCATGGTCCAGTGTCAGTTTTGGCCATTATTATGTGGTTTTTGTGAAGAGTGATGATGGCTTGGAAGTACACTGCAACACCTCACATACTCAATGCCATTTCCAATCAGACTGCGGTTTCACCTACTTCATTAGTGTCTTTGCATACAACAAGGCAGGGCAGAGTCCTTTAGGCGATGTATTCAGTTACACCACTGGTAAGTATTAATGTATTCTTGCAAATTCATTTTGGATCCGTTAACTGTATTTATGATAGAGCTGACTGGTCTTTTTTGTTTGTTTTTGTTTTTTGGAAGATAATGACTTGAACTATTTTTATTCAATTTGGGGACAAAACACACAGAAGTTGGCAGAGAAAAATAACCACTTCACCTTGCAGTTGATTTTAACTTAACTAGTCAAATGCAACATACTTACAAACTTGAAGATAGCTTTACCTTCTACAAACATTAGACAGGAACGTATGAATAACACACAGTCCTGGGATGACATTTGAATTCGAGTCCTGGATTTTTTTCTGTTGCCTTGAGAAGGATGTACAAAAGCGTTAAACTTCTTTAGAGATGGTTTTCGTATTTGGAAAACTAAAAATAACCAGTTAAATGTGAAGAACATTGTTAGAGTTACTTAGAATTTTAATGTTACTTGAAGTTACTTTAATGTTACTAGAGTTACTTGGAATTTTAAATCAAGGACATATATAATTGTATGTATATATAAATACTGTGTGTTACATTAGAACGCCCTCTATTAAAGGAGGGATATGGAAATAATTCAAAAAGTAAGTCTGGAATTCAGTTTGCACAAAATAAAACACTTCTGGAGATTTAAGATATGAAGCACAGAGGTAAATGACAAAACACTGTTCAGTTTAATGCCCAGTCACTGTTCCTGCTGAAGTTTCCACCTCTTTCTTGCCTCTCCCAGCACCTTGCTGCCCCAGTGACTTCCATGCTGTGCTGGTGGCGAGTGACACCGTGGAGGTGACCTGGGCTCCTGTCCGCGGTGCTGAACTGTACGAGACAAAAGCTGCTGAGGGGAGCAGTGCTGTGCTCTGCAACGACACTGCCACGGCCTGCACCTTGTCTGCTCTGCGCTGCAACACCCTCTACAACATCACTGTTTACTCATTCAGCGAGGCCAGGGGCAGCAACACATCATGCACATCTAAATACGTGGCAACAGGTATTATGATCTTTCTTATTTTCCTTTAGAAATAATTAGGCTACAATGATTAATGGATGAAAAGAATTAATAGAGGGAGTGCTAAGTTACTGTAACTAACCCAAATGAAAAAGCCTACTGGAAATATTTAAAAATATATTGTAATTGGGGACCTTAAAAGGGGTTGGACTGAAAGCTATTCAATGCTCCAAGTTTTTGAAACTCAGATTTACAATTCATCTCTCTTTTTCTATGCAAAATACTTACATTGCTATTTCTCTCACAAGTTCTAAATTCTTACCAGAAGTAACTCTTTAAGGATTATATACTTTTCCAAAGTAGTTTGTCAGTTCTCACTGGAAGGTAATTTTCACGTGTAATTGATTTAGTATGCATAAACAGTGTTTAATAACTGTTAATATGAAACTTTTCAGCTCCCTGCAGTCCTGAAATTAAAAATATCTCAAAGGAGGCTCTTTCTGTAATCACTGTGCATTGGCAGTCTAACAATGAAGAAGCTACATATACCGTAACTGCACGAGGAGAAGCTGGACTTTGGCATTGCACAAGCTCTGGAAACTCCTGTACCCTAATTAATCTTCCCTGTGGATCTGCTTTCTCTGTTAGTGCTATAGCAAGGTCACAGGTTGGACAGAGCTTACCCAGCTACAGTGTTCCTTTAGAGACAGGTAGGTGGGAATTGTAAAATATTTAGCATCTTGACATTAAAATATTTCTACTCTGTTTATATTTTGACTTTTTTTAATTACCACATATGTAAATTATATTTTCTGTTGCTGGATGTCTTCTGCTTAAACGTGTTTGTGTGTGTGAGAGAGAGAAAGGCACTTAACTGATACTGAGAAACGTGAGTGCAATCAGTTATCATTTGTCACAGCTAACAACTATAGTAATATCATCCACTAATATATTGCATAAATTCCTTGTCAACATTTTGTTTTCTAACATTGCCAGGAGAGGTAATAAGGTGGTGTCCACCCCAACAAATGAAACAGTCTGAAGAACAGATTAAAGCACATCTTACCACCCTTCCTGCTATTAATTTGTTAGCACGGTTTTGTCCTATATTGTTTGCCCAGATAATTCCCAGGCATAGTTGTGGGATAAATGTAGGCCAGTGTCAATTTTTAGCAGGCAGTTTGTCTGTTAACAGTCATTTTATTTTGTAGAGAAGGAAAATTTAAACAGAGACAGAGCTAGACTGAGTCATATGACTTGACGGGTAAAGACAGACCCTGCTTAAACAAACTATAGGTACAGCCTGAGACTGTTTTTCACTATGCTAATATTTGCCTGAAAAGTATGCAAGCTTTCATTCCTTCACTCTTCAACATGTAATACTGTAGTAGCAATGCCTCAGAATTATTTCAGTTCTACAGGTAAAAAGCAGAAATTTTTTTTTTTTCTTTTTAAGCTCCTTGTTGCCCTAACGACCTGACACTGACTCAAGTGACACAGTCTGTAACAAACATCAGCTGGTCTGCTGGGATGGGTGCTCAGACATATGTAACAATGCTGGAGTCTTCAAAAGGATGGGCAAAGTGTCACACTCCTCTAAACTACTGTCTCCTGGGATGCATCACGTGTGGCACCAACTATACAGTATCACTGAGAGCAATCAGTGAAACTGGTTTGACATCCAGTTGCACGTATCAAGGATACTCTTCCAGTATGTAAATAAAAAAAGCAATTGGAAGACCTAATATAAAACTTGGTATAGCGTTCCTCTCATACAAATGGTGAAGCTGAAATTCAACAAATAGTTAATACACTTGCAGTTCCCTCTTTTACATAAATGCACTTGGGATTAATTTTACATATCATTCAACCCCTGCTCTTATAACTGTTATCAGGGGCTATATAAAGAAGTTTTAATAACAATGTTCCAGAACCAAATATTTAATTATGCTACAGCATAATTAAAATCTGGAGTCCACAAAAGGATCCTTGCCTTTCTAGGTAGCCCTGGAGCCTCCATGAGACAGGCAAGAGCAACAATATTCCAGTGTATTGAACAAGTACCGAATTCCCGCTCTATAATATGAGTCTGATAGAACATTTTCTTCCCTATTCGATATTATTCTGGCTTTCTGCTAAATGCTAACTACTCATTGAAATGCTGGTATTTAGTGTAGTAGTAATGTCACGTGGTATAAATGCACTATAACATATTGTGGGTTTACAAATAAGGTTATTGATATATTGAATGTCTTATTAGGTGCTTGCTGTCCTTCTGGAGTGAAGCTATACAGAATTAGCAGTAACGGTATCCGGGTGTACTGGCGAGCTTCTGCAGAAACCAAGAGCTACAATGCTGATTTACGTGGTTCAAAAGGCAATTTCACCTGTACTCCTAGCTCTGGGCGAAATTACTGTGATATCACTGAGATACCTTGTGGGGATGTCTACACAGCGGTAGTATCTCCAGTTACCGATAAGGAGCCAAAGCTTACATTTTGTCCTAAGAAAATATATTCAGGTAAAATTTAAATTAATTGAACAATATATTTTTGTCAATACATGCTAGATTGTTGAAATGTAATCAGAAGTTATGTGAGTAAAGACAGCACAAACCAGAACTTTTCTATTCTATTGTTGACTCCAGAGTAACCTTTATGGGTGCTATCGTGCAGTATCTGTGACTGGAGCTTCAGAGGAGCATTTTGGGATTAATGCAAAAAAAGTTTGTTTCAATGTATTTCTTGCATAAGGATCACTAGCACTTATCTACACAGATGCCTCTCAACTGGATCATTTCTCTGCATAGTGAACGCAGAGAAGTTAAGTTTCAGCTGGGAGAGTAGTGGTTAGACTACAGAAGCAAGTAAATGAGGATTTTAATTGATTTGTTTTATACTGTTTTTGTTTGTGGAGAAAAAAAGAAACAAATCAAGAACTTTCATGAACCACTCCTAAGGGGATAGGAGGTATTATACATCAAAATTGTAGTAGTAATAGTTGTAGTAATTTCCTTGGGATTCCTTTCCCAGGACATAAGTTTAAACTATTATAACTACAGTTATCTGATGAAAACGCACCGTTGAATAACATGGACTACATTCTACAGCCTACTGTTTTCCAGTTTACAACCTGGTATCTAACATCCATACCACTTTCATATCATTTCAGTAACGTGTTCTGGAAGCTCTGTTGGAATGGGTAAGAACACATAGCACATTCATTCCAAATTCATGATGTTTGTAAAGCTTATTAACACTGTGACCCCAAATAAGTTGCAAATAAGTTATATTAGATAGTTAAGGCTTAGTGTTATGCAGGGTTGTCTCACCCCTGTCTTATAATGCATTATTTAAAAAATTGTTACCTACATTATTGCCTTTATAGCATCATGCCATTTTACCCTGTCACATGACATTTACTGTTTATCTAATAGTACATAACAAAAGGCAGGCTTTTGTAGCACAGCCATATCCAATTATAGATCAAACTAGGTCACTACTCTGGCTATGACTTAACTGAATCTATTCTACCTTATTTTGCAAGTGTTTCAGAGTAGTCTTGTGCTTCATTTCTCTACGCAAAATGCCGAAAACAGTTTCAAAAGCTCTTCCCTCGACAGTTGCTTTACTCTAATTGAAATGATCTTAATTTCTGAATTCTGTTACAGTGATTTATAGAGGAAAGAACAATGCAGAACATGTCTAGATGGAAATTCTGGTTCAGACAGGGAGGTAAGTTCAAAGAGTCCTAAGATTAGGATGTTGTTTGCTTTTTTTCAGCTGCTTAAATCTTTGGGATTGAAGGGATAAACTTCACTAATTCTATCAAAGTTATTTGTTAAAATCCATCATGTTTACCCCTCCTACTATCAACACTCATTTGTCCTCTCCTCCAGTAACCCATCTTTCGCTTCCTTAAGCCTTTTCTACTGATTTTATAATACCCCATCAGAGGAACCCTCCACCAAAGACAAATAGATCAAGCTACTCTCCAGTACTCAATTGCCATGTCTTTCTCCCATCTAAAACTACTCAATCTTCCACAAAGTACTCATTTTCTGGGCAAGTTACTGTCCTTGTCTCAAGGATGTTCTCAAAAGGATGGTGAGAAGTCACTGCTGGCTTTTTTCTTCCCCAAGGTTAACTTCCTCTCTGCTGCTCTCCAAGAGGTATCTTGGATATTAAGGATGTTGCTAACACCATCCTCCCTATTGCTCTTTCCCTGAAGCTGGAAAGATGACATCTATGCTTAATTGCAACAGTCACAGCTGAAGACAGGGAGGAGGGAAACTGAACAGCTAGCTCTACCTGAAATCTAATCCAGAACACTGAATTTCAGCCCTAAATGATGAGATCATTTTTTAAATGCAGTTGAATGTAGATAGAGATATTGGTTACCTTGAACTGTAACTTTCCCTGTAAAGCAATCAGTTGTAAAAGCTGTTCCAAAATGGTTACTAAGTGCATTTTAGACCTAATATACCACTGAAGTAGTGAAGGCCAAAAGAAAGAGTAAAACTTAACTCATTTAAAAAAAAGCAACAGTTTAGGTGCTCTCAGAACTATTTTGAGGCAATCTAAGTATGCTATTTAACTTTAATTAAAAGAGTAAGTTTCCTCTTTGCAATTTTGAGGTGACTCATGAGGGTAAACAACAACCTCTTCAATCCATTTTCTGCTTTGTAGCTAACTAACAAATGCCATTTATTACTAACATTGTTAGCTTTTTTTTTTTAAGGCAGAACTTTTTTCATACTCCACTGTGGTTACTTTTTCAGCCAACGTAGCAAATATGATAAAACATGTTCAAGAGTTCCAGTTATACATAAAATTATTAAAAGATATTTTACAAAAACAGTCTTCAGAAAATTATGGAAATAAGGTTACCAAAGTCAAGAGATTTGTTTGGAACACTTTTCAGGTTATAAATGCCATGCGTTGTGAAAAGTTTCCTTTCTTTGCAGAACACAGTTGTACTGGCTCAGTCACAGCTTCTGCTCTCTTACATGAAACCATCTCATAGGAATCTGACTCTTGAGTGTAGATGTCACAAGAAATCACACTGCTTCTTAGAAAATGATTTGCATTGACTGTCAATCAAGTCATTCTTCAGAAAAGAAGGCCTAAAATTGCCCTGCGTTATTTAACAGTTTAAATTTGTTTATTTTGTTCACAGTTTTCCTGTTATAAAAACTTACATTTTGCAACAGTATTTGATAAGCGTCTGGATTTTCAGAAGTCTAAGGCAGTAAGTTTCTTTTGGAATCATCTTAAATTTAGACCACAGCTTTCCTCCTTTCATGTAAAGAATTCTGATACTTTTGTTCTCTAACATGCACTTGCAGCCATCAAGGAAGTGCTCAAGCATGTAGCAGTCAGTGGAAGTCTTCCCCTTAAGATTTCCTGATGCTTTGTATGCTGTTTTTATTATGAGTCTACAGTGATATTCAGCTTTAAATACTAAAACTACAAGCTCAGTAATATTTCACCAACATATAAAGACAGATGAACACAAGTACTCCCACAAAATGCAATCTGATGTATAGCCCTGCCGTTCAGATTACTTTTTCCAATATAGAGACAATCAAAATACCATTCCTAACGTGTTCAGAAGTCAGATATGCACAAGTAATTTTTTATTTACACCCTTTCCCTGCATAGTTATGTGGCAATAGATATAAATCGTTAGGGTCACAAAGCCTTCATCCTTACTTAAAGAATGCCAATTTGCTTCCTCTTAATGTCTGCAATGATGTTCAGCTAATTAGGTAATATCTTCAAAAGGAAAGAAAAATAATTAAGTAGAAGCGTATTTCTTAAATTAGTATTATTAGTCCAGATAAGTACTTACCTTTGGAGCTACAGGAAATTTCCATGACAGATTAGGCTTCAAGAGGAATAACCACATAGCTGTGTCAATATGTTCAAACACTATGGACACATGGCAAAACGTGGCAACTTCAAATTCACAGTGCTAAACTTGTTGCACCTTTAACCTCAAAACAGAGTAATTGAACAGGCTCTTGTCAGAAAGAAGCTCTGTGACCATGCCTCCTAGGAGAACTGTCACAACACCTCTGATAAAGTTTTACAGAACTTTCTCCAACAACCAGGAGACAAATGCGCGCTGCAGCTTGTACTGCTAGCCACCACATCAGACCTATCAGCACTCCACAGATCTTACTGTTTCTGATCAGAGCTGTTGCGGAAGTTGTTTGGATCTGTTCCTTCAGGTTTCAAGGACAGTCACACAAAATGTCATCAGAAAGACAAAAAGGAATTAAGAGTCCCTGTACCCAAACCCAAGAGCTCTAAGATACTAAATCCCAATAACTTAAGACAGGTGTCTTGGTTTAAATGATTTTCACGCATTTTGGTCAGTCACAAATATCATGCTATCCACTACATTGCTAGCTCAAGTACACTATACGGATCAAATCAAGTCCAAGAGTCAAAAAGTCCAAGTCCTCAAAATTATTGCATTTGTAAGAAACACTAGCATGGGCTGGCCTTCGCACAAGCTGTATCAAAGCGTTCACTATTGTTATTATAGTGAGACAGCTCTATCCACTTTAAGGAAATAGTTTCTCATGTATCTGGATTTTGTCTGCAAATAAACCAATCCTTCACCGTAACTCCCAGCAATGGAAAAAGAGAAGCACTCAAGACATAACTGGAAATCAGTAATTAATTTTCCCTGGTATGATGAACACTTGCCTTACAGCTGCTCTGCCAGAGAATATACTTATTTCAGAAACTCATAGGCTGAAGGTTAAAAGCTTACGAGCCCTCCAGTGGCAAATAAGGTGTTCCATACACATCAAAGCTGTCCTAATTGTTTTGAAGAAATCCTTCCAGACTCTTCTGGTGGACTGCAAAGTTAGTTCTAATCATCTACTAGTCAAGGTATTTCTTGAATGGCCAACATAGCTTTCCTCCTCTGCCACTAAACGCAAGTTTGAACACTGCAAAGAAATAACTTGTTGAAGGATACACTTAGTTTCAAGCTCAGATTTTCAATTCAGATAAAAACATAACGCCACCTGAACAACCTCATTATTGACATTTCTCATACTGCTGATCATGGTGACAAAACAAAGACTAACTCCTTGCAAAGCACTAAGTGCAGAGAGGAAGAAAAAATTGAGTTTGTTATTTTTGCTTCCTTAACTCCTACAGAATGAATGGTATTATTAGAAATCAAGCACTTTTTGTCGTTTTTTCTCCTCGTGGAGGATTAGTGACAACATAAGAATTGTTTTACTACAGTAGGATGTAAGATAGATATTAAGTTAGTGAATACTCAGGAAAATGGTCTAAAGAAACATTAATATTTCAATATATTATACCTAGATGACCTGCATCAGACAGAAGCAAAAAAGGCATAAACATCAATTTATTCCTACCTTCATGTCACTTCAGAACCATAACTTAAGTCACCTGCACATTCTTCCCATTTCCTGGGCTACTCCATTTCTTTGTTAGTTACATATTCTACATAAGGTACCTATTACATAAGAGGCCGTATTCATAAAGTGTCACTTGGTTTAAAATGAAAGATGGAGGAACACAAACACTTCTCAACTGGCAATAAGCATGCAGGGAAAAGCTGAGACCCAATACAAAGGAATTAATTGAGAGTTTATTCCAGATGGTTCTCCTCACTTAGTATACAAGTCAGAATAATCTATCAAATAAACCTGGACTTTAATGAAATGGATTTTGTTTTTCCCTATAATGCATTTTGGTTTTTGCTTTTAACAAACTGTTTAAAAAAATCTGCCAGATGAAACGTTCAGCACAAACTGCAATCTTCCTATTTGTAGAAAATATGACTTAAAAAAGGACGCTATCAGGTAATTCTTATTTTAAATGTTTACACTTAGAAAAATGCTTTGGAAGCTTGAAACTGAAATCTTTTGTAATGATCTTCCTCCTACCTCCCTCTTCCCATCTTAAATGCCTTTATTAGCCCAAGATTACCATAAATGACAGAGTGCAGCTGCTGATTAAAAACATTAAAAGACCACAAATGGATAAACTGTTTAAAAAAACTGGAAGCTTACATGATTTTTTTTCCAAACAGAATGCATAGATGGCTACAGTACTCATCCATCAACCTTTACAGTGTCTGCTTGAGGTAGCCTTTCTAAAGAATTACTAAACAAGCCCCAACATAATCTAAAATCTTTGCATCAAAACCACTATCTCCTTCAAAGTCCACTCTCAGTTTAACACCAGTGGTGATCAACAACATAATACATTTTAAAAGCTTTTGAAAACAGCAGGTACAGTGGACATAAACATTATTCTAAATCTGCAGCCCTCCATGTATGTTGTATGCACATAAATATCTCAGCTATAATACACATTCAAGATCCATCCCTAAAACAGCCATACTATTATGTAAAGCACAGCCATGCTAACTTCAGGATACAAACCATAATTCCACGTCTACAAAATGCAAGTAGAATTAGTGGCAGTTTATTGCCTCATACAAATTTAACCAACATGGCAACCATGCCAAAGGAATTAAAACATTTTCAGGACATATGTACAGACTGTACATTTCAGAAACATCTGAACAATAAAAATGCAAGAACAATCTCTGCATTACGAATTAAACTAAACAAATGGTTTGAAACCGTCAATGTGTTGAATGGGTTTACAAAGGCACTTCCCTACCCAAAATAGGAAATGACAATCTGCAGCCTAGAGGGAGGTTGGAGAAGAGTGCTCATCAACTACTGCACAATCTCAAATTTAAGAAAAAAATAAGCAGGATTTAATCAAACATTTATAGGATTCAATGTGATCCACTTCTGAAAGAGTTCACACAGTCTCATCTTTGTTTTTGTGTTGCTTTTCTTGGCTCTCTCGCTCTGTACTTTGGCTCCTTCGACGATCGTGTTTGTCCGAATGGTCCTTGCTATCACTGGGATCATGTTTGTGGGAACGGTCTTTGCTTCTACTACGCTTTCTAGATCTTTCTTTACTGGGACTGTGGTCTCGTTTTTTGGACTTCTCGACACTATCTGTTCTTCCTCTGCTTCTGCTCCTACTTCGTTTATTTGATTTCTCTTTACTTTCACTTTTATGTTTACTTGATTTGTCTTTGCTCCTGCTTCTGCTGCGCTTACCTGTATTCTTACTTCGACTTCTACTCCTATGCTTTCTTTCCCGGCTTCGACTTCTACTATGTTTTCTCTCTTTTTTGGAATCCCTCTTATCATCCCGGTGTTTCTTGTCATCTTTGTCATCCTTGTGTCTTCTCTCTTCTATATCACCCTTACTTCTCCTTTCTTTTGATCTTTCCCTAGACCGATCGCTATCTTTTTCCCTCTCGCTACCTCTCTCCTTGTCATAATCTCTCTCTTTTTTCCGGCTGCGTTCATTTTCTTTCTCTCGTTCCCTGTCCCTGTCTCGTCTATCTCCTTTCCTGTCACGACTCCGACTACGGCTTCTGTACCGTTCTCTGCTTCTGCTTCGTCTCCGTTCTAGTGTGCGATCAGTACTTCGAGATCTCCGCCTTTCTTTTTCTCTCTCCTTTGCTTCACGTTCTAATCTCTGCCGTTCTCTCTCTCTTTCTAGTTCTCTGTCAAAGCTAGATGATCCATGTGGTTCCCGATGATGACTTCTGCTTCTGGATCTTCTGGGAGACCTCCTGGGACTGATGGATCGCCTTGGAGACCTTTAAAAAAAAGATATTCAGTAAGAAACACACACTTTTAAATGCAGGGGGAACCTCTTTACTTTCCATTTTGTACTTCACATACACGGCCTATATTTAATCTTAAATACCAAGTATCCCGCAAATACTATAATATCATCTGATCTTATCCATTAGCATCCATAAACAGTTTGGGCTGCTGCCCTGAAACTCATCTCATTGAAAAAAAGACATTTCTGGTAGTAAGTCATTCAATATTGAAATTTCAACGTTAATTTTCAAAATAACATGCATATGACCTTGAACGTCTACGTTCTACATGCCGGTCTATTTCTTCCATTCCCTCCTTGCCATCTTTCTTGATTTTTCTGGGTCTGCTTTTAATTTGTTGGTCGATAGTTTTCTGGACTGGCACAGGAATTCTTGGAAACAACGTGGAAAACCATTCCAGCTTAGTGAGGAAGGAACGAAGCATCTCCCCGATGGTCATAACACAGCCCCCACCTGCCTTCACATCCAAGTCCTACAAAATACAAACAAGAAATATTCTGATGGTCAAAAATATTCTTTACTGACTTTCAAAAAAAATGCTGCTACATTACTGCCCTCTTGAAGTCTCATGATTATGAAAGTTTACTTGTCTTTTATTCTAATACATTTCCTTAGAAAACTCCAAACTCTGTACCCTTTGCATTTGACAGTATGTTACAGATAGGGCCTGGGACTTAATACAAATGCATGCAGGAACACACTAATCCTGCAGCCATCTGGGTGGTAAGGGACTGTCAACGAAGAGATTAAGACAAAATCCCCTTACGCAGTCTGGTTACATGGTGTGATCTTGTATTTTATATAAATGCCACAAAGTTGAGAAGTCCTCTCAAACTACATTTAATACTTCATTTTGTGGATGCACAACTGCGTACCATCATACCCAACCCTGTGGCCTAAATCATTTAAGAAATGCATCATTGCCTATCTAAAAATGATCATAGAAAAATCTGTAGTACAAAATGGCATCCTAACAAAATTGGAAGCAATAGCAAACCAACTGCCATGAAGCAGTGAGGTTTCTAATTTAGAAATATGTAAAAAAATAAATAAATGAACAAATAATTGGAAACGCATAATCCATGATGACCATTGTCTCTGAAAAGGGTCATTACCGCATGAAGGCCTTCTTGCTATGCCCTCTCACAGCTCAGGACATGTTAGTCAGCTATTGTCAGTCCCAAACCTATAGTGCAAGCACACAAGGAAAGTGAGATTTGTTATCTAAACAGGAAGAGAAAATCTAAATGTAAAACTGCTTGCACTCACACACATTTAAGTGTTCAGATATACAGTATTTCCAAATATAATCGCTGCAGAGATCTAAAGAAGAAAAAAAGGAGTTAAACGTAGCACCTGGAGAGTACGTACAGTTAAACAAAATAAACATAAGAAGCATTTTGAAAGAAACCCTGGGAAGTTTTTCCTTTTCACAGCAGCATGAGAAAAGATGAACTGCTTCCATATACTTAAGAACTAGAAAAAAAAGAATCCTGTAGGTTTAAATAATTTTATAGATAAGTTGGCTTCATCCTGTAAGTTTGACCAGGAGTGGTAAGAAACTTAAGAAAAACAGCCCCAAAGCACCTTTTCCTACATAATGCAATGCTACCAAAAGCAGCTGGGAAAGAAACACTAATTCCAAAAAACAGCATTCCAATGGGATGTTTTCAACAATAAACAAGTATGTCCTGATAACCAATCTTCCTGTTAAAGTTTAACGCAGCACTGCAGAGAAGAGTTCATAATAACTAGCTCCACCTAGGGGAGAAGGAGGGTATCACAGCTATGCAATCAAGATTTAAATTTATTTTGATTTTGTTATAAACATACAGTAATACAAAGTTACCTGAAATAACTGCCACCTTTGCACATGGTTTTTGAAACTTAACATGACAGAAGCTGTTTAAATACACTGTATTGCAGTCAGATACAGGTATAATTAACACATTTTAATGCAAGTATTTCGATATCATTTGCAACTACATGTGAAGTTTCTTGAAATAGATGCCTACTGTCACACTGAAGAGGGCAAATGGTTTTGCCTGTCCAATTCCTAAACCTGGGATGCAATTTTAAACCTGTTAAATAAATACAAATCGCCACACTACGTAGCTGACTGACTACCTTGAAACCTCATCCACAAGTTCCTTGTCCATTTCTCCGAACAGTAAATAGGGCTAAAGGCATTATCCTATCCTACTGCATAATAATGCCACCTTCTTTACTGCATTTTTTAAGTTATCAATTCACGTTGCTTTTTAGTGTCCCCTTAGCAAAGACAGTAAGGTTAATAACGTCACTTAACACAGCAGTTGTCTGTTACTCCTCCCCAGAAATGCTGCCTTCATTTATTCCAAAAGATAAAAGCAATTACCAGAGAGATTTTTTGGTAATTTCATCTTATTCTAAGGTGAATGTTGGTTTCTACTACATTCTTTCCACTCTTCACCTGAATACCAACTCCCCCTGTCCCAGTAATAAACAGAAAAGAAATTTAGCACTCAGTACTTACTGTACCTTGTTTAAATATAATGATTTTGTCTTGAAAAAAGTGTACAGAACCCACACTCAGCCTACTGCCCGCATTCTGATTTAATAAACCTGTTTTGCATGGCATCATGGTATTTGACACAAAAACATCCTCATCAATTGAAAATTCCATTACATCTTGGAAATCCAAGCAAAAAGACCCAGGTCCCAGCTCTGATCTGCTTTCTGCATTATTTAATGAAAGAATACAATAACATAATATTATTTGCAGCATTCAAACTACAGCAAAACTTATCAAACAGTCTTGAATCCTAAAGTAGTTATACAAAAAGAAACAAAAGAAAACAAATTATTACCCTCGTCGACATACCTCTTCATCATCAAGAAAGGATTCAAACCAGTCCCATAGATCTGTAGGTGGTTGTGTGTACCTTTAAGTACAAAAAGAAAGCAAAAACTTTAATGCAGCTTTCTGTATAGTGAATTTGTCATTAGCTGACTGTATTGACACTTACCTAATATACATAAATCCAAGAGCCCTAATATATGGAGAGTCTGTATGAGTTATAAGGCCCATCACTTGCTTACGGGTGAGCTTCAGTGTAAATAATTTGTAGAGCAGACAAAAGGCAGTAGACACAATTCCTCCAGTTCCAACACCACGGACCTTTAAAAAAAAGTTAAGTGACGACACAGGAAGCCACAAAATCTTTATCCGGTATCTACAAACATATGATAACTAATACAGGATAAATTCTAAATCTACAAACAGAATTATGTGAAAAAAGTAACACTACTTGCCTCCAGTTTCAGCTCCTCTGGAAGCAAGGGGAATATATCAACTCTTTGTAATAAATCCTTGTACATGTAGGGACTTAGCCAACAAGCAACATACAAGAAGTTTCAGCTATGCTTGGGAAATGTATTCTACCAGACACAGAAAAAGTTAAGAAGGCACGTACTTCTACTTACCCCTCCACACATTCCTGTCTGGCCTGCTGTTTTTCTACTCCCCTTTTCCCATGGTTCAACATGTGTAACCTGAAAGGGTGGGGGGAACAAAAGAAAGAAAGAAAGAAAGTGACAATTATAACCTCCATAATGTTTAGCTGCCTATACAAACCTAATTTAGACAATGGGTTTCCTAAATCAATCTTGAATAGCTTGTTAGAAGACAAACTCAAAACCAAGTCTGCTCTGTCACTAAAGCAGAGCATCTGGCTTTTTAAATTACATTAAAAAACGATACCCCCAAATCATGGATGAAGTAAAAACAAAGTTACCAAAGCAAGTGTCTTATTCTATACTCCAGTTTCAAATACTCCATGACTAAAACATTATTATTTTCAGTGGTGACTAAATGACCTTTATTTAAACTGTCTCAAGTTCAGTGATACCTGCTGGTGACAAAAATCTAGTCTCATATTCATAAATCTCATTTATGCAGTGAGCTTAACTAGAAATTTGTTCTGAGTATTACCTACAATTAGAAAAAAATGAAGATGCCTACAACATAGTGTTTTAATCTAAAAGGCTGATGTTATTTTCCTTGTAGACTGCAATGATGATCCTGTAGATAATGATCCTGAAGACTGCAATGAAAAATCCTAGGTAAAATGCTTCCTATATAATAAGGAATAAAGTTTGCCCAATTCAAATCTTCTTTTGAGATGCATTTAGAGTGCAAGAACATAGTTAGCCATCATTCCTTAAATATGACAGTAAGAGTCAAGTTAAGAATCATAAGACTGCCCAAACTATGTTTGAAATAGTGAAATTCAGAGAAGAAACATCTGTGTTAATGAACAAGTGAGATTTCCTAAACACAACTTAAAACCCGGGAAAAAAGTGCATAGCATATAGTTGTGTTATGCTAGACTGGGGATAAAGGCGTGTGGCCAAGATGCACTGTAGTTGAGATATTACAGTTGTTTAACAGTAAAAATTAAAGCTAAGTACACACACAATCACTTGAAATCCTAGAGATACTAATGGACAAAGGAAGCTGAACTGTTTTTGACAGCTGCTGTCTTATCCAAATGGGAAAGATGAGAGATGCCAATACTGCATAATTTGAAATCTACAACTTCCCATGTTATTAGCATCATGTAAGAAGTTCAGAGATGCTACATAAATAATAGTGCATACCCTTCAAATTACTTGGTTTTGCCTCAAACTAAAAAGTACTTTCCATATCCTGTAAAAGGATTAAGTGTGACACTATCACAATAGTAGTTCCCGATTTTTCCTTCTTAAATTACAGTTACGTTTTGATTACACAAGTCTTGATCCCTCAAAGACTACTGCATGTGCTCAACTTGTTGGAAGTACACAGATTAAATGAAGCTGAGGAAGAGCACAAAGATATAAGATCAGGAATAACGAAAGAAGTCACCCATTTTGCAGATACAGAACTAAAACAGATAAACAGAAAACTGGAACTACATGTGAATTAATTTAAGTATCTACAAAGAATCTGTATTTTCAATAATGGATCCTACCACTAGCTGTCTGTGTTGATTTTGAACTTCTTTTCCTACGTCTCCAGCACCCAACGTTTGATTTTTATTTTTATTTTTTTTTTTTATAAAGTGAGCCATTTATTCTGGTTCCTAAAACAAATACACCTAAAAATACTTGTGCTACAGTGGATATTGTGCTCATTAAAAAAGGAGAAAAAAACAGGAAGAAAAAAGGGAGAGACCATCAGTTATTCAACATGATTCAGGAACCTGAAAATATAAGCAGAACTGAAGTCTTCTGAGTATCAGTTAAGTACCTTAAACCATCGGGCCATTTTCTCCCTTACGTCTACTATGTATGAGTAAGTCAGGGTCTGAGTGTTCTCTTCAGCATGCACTTTTGAGTCAAATAACTATCACGTTCAGTAAATCTTATTTATAAGGGATTAATATATTAATATTTAATGATATATCCAAATTCTTCTCCAATTTAAGATGAAGCCACTTAGGGAATGAAACACTAGGACAAGCAAGTAGAACTAGCTGAACTATTGCAGTTGAGCCCTACCAATATAAAGAAGGTGGATCACATCAAGTGTTTTTGACTTCATCTGAAAAGATCCATGTAACAAATGTTATGTTCTCAAATTTTCTCCAAATGTCTTAAACCAATTTTGAGCTCTTGACCTCATTTGCAAAAATAAACTTTGCTGTTTTACATTCCAACAGAACAAATATATTTTTTATCTCATATGCAGCAAGTGCTAAGTTAACTAACAAGCTTCCTCTATAATCTGTTACTCAAAGTACTAAAAAAAAATTAAGTAGTCTACTCAAAGTGCCAAAGTCCAATCAGAGGTATGTTGTCATTCTGAGGAAAAATATACTGTCTTCATAAGTGCGTGCAAACAATGTCAAAAATCTCAAAACACTTCCAAGGAGTTATTTTTCACAATTATGGTGACTTGACTTGCCTTGGTTAAATGGATACCTTTTTTTCTTTCAAAGAACTGAAATCTGTTTAGAGACACAGTAACATTACTGAGCAGAATCAACATACCTCAAAGAAAATCCCCATAATATCCTACATACAGCTGACTGAAGACAGCAACCTGAATTATTTAAGTTTTGCTCTCATTATCAGAACAAAAATGAGGCTGTGTTGATGAGCATTAATTATGCATACCTCTACCTGGGAGAGCGGCTTGATGGAAGCCTCGCTGCAAAACTGATTCAATCCTGGTAACAAAACAAGAACTGAGACAGGGGTGCACTGATGGTTATTTTCCCAGCACATCCACCCTAATGCCAAGAGCAACGCTGTAAAGAAGTCGGGTTTGATTGGAAACAGAGCTAGTGGGGAATTCCTGATCTAACTGAGAAAGAAGGCCACATGCAAGCTCCTGTTGAGACCACCTACTACCATGACCGTACTTTCTGCGAGATCAGGTCCCCTCTCGACTCGGCGCCTGAGGCAGCAGACCTCGGACGGCCATTTCATCCCCTCCGCCCTGACTGGGGCCGCCCTCTTCAGAACAACTCCGCAATCCCAACTCGTACGGGAAACAGAGCTCCTTTAGAAGAGCAAGAGGACAACAGCCTGGATTCCCCATGTCCGCGACAAAAGCGCCTTGCTGCCCCCCCTGCCGCAGGACGAGGAGCAGGGGACGAGGCAGGCCGCCGAGAGGGCCCCCCCGGGCCGCCGACGCCTCCCCCCGCGGCAGCCCCCTCACCTTGAAGTAGATCTCGTCCACCACCTCGTGGTACGTCTTCAGCTCGTAGAGCTGCACCTTGAAGTAGGGCGACGAGAGGATGTTGGTGAGGATCATGGGGTTGAGGTTCATGGTCTTCTCGTTGCCCCACAGCGGCAGCACGTTGCCCTGCTTGCCGGAGGCCGCCGGCTTCGGGGCGCCGCTCTGCAGCTGCTGCTGGCCCGGGGGCACGGCGCCGGGCTGGTGCTGGGCCGCCTGCTGCCCCTGGCAGTTGCCGGCGCCCACGGCGGGGCTGTTGTTGGCCATGGCGGCGGCGCGGGGCCTGCGGGGCGGCCGCGACGGGACGGGCCGGGCGCTGCCTCCGCCGACTGCCGACAAGATGGCGGCCCCCGCGGAAGTGACGCCTGCGCCTTCCGGGGCCGAGCCCGCCAATCCCCGCGGGGCAGCGCGGCGGCGCCGGAGGGAGGGGCCCGAGGAGAGCGGGAGCGGGGAGGGGAGGGCCGGGCCGGGAGCGCGGGCCCCGCCGCCTCACGAGCCCCCGGAGCTGCGCCTCGGCGCTGAGCTTAAGCGCCCGTCTGTCTCTGAAGGTGGTGCCAGCGCCGCGGGAAGAGCCGGGACAGTCACGGCCATTTAACCGTCTGGGAGGGCAAAATGGCTGGGTTTAGGAATCGTGTTCCTCTTTTACGATAATCGGTAACAGGAAACAGAAAAATTCTCCACTTTTGCCTGGAATATCTGAGAGACAAATTCAACTTAAATTTTCAGGTTATATTTAACTTATTATTCTGGGGTTTCCCACAGTTTTTTGATTGCATGTTGTTGTAAAAGCAAAAAAACCCTACCACCACCTAGTCACATCTGTGGGTTTAATATTTTAACCTTAAGTACAAAAGGTAGACAATGCAAGATTTAGGAGAACAGCAAAGACTGCAAACATCAAATGACTGCAACAAAACTGAAATTCCACCAAAGTTACTGCAAACTGCACGGTGGAACAAAACAAACTGGGTTGTACACACAGACATGAGATCCAGGTTGCTCAACTTGTCAGGAAATGAGTGCAGGGAGAAGCTGATATGGAAGCATCCATGGAAATCACCTCTCTACACTTCTGCGATTTAACACCAATTTAGATTTTGAATTTAAAAAACAGGAAATTAATACCACTGGAAATAGCAATACGCTACCTTCACTCTTCATTACACAGTGAAGATTCAAGACCTGAGAAACAGTACTTCATTACTCTGGTCTTTTAATCTACCTTAGAGCAGTGCTCATACTATAGCAGAAAAGCATTATCAGACCACGGCAGTTAACAGTTTCTCTAAACTGCCTGCTCTGCTATCTAGACTTTTCATTCCTGTTTTCTAAGAATAACTTCACCAGCCGCCCTTCGGCCTGCTCCTCCATGTCATCTAATTTCCAACAATTGCAGGACTCTACTGTCATCGTCATCATTGCTTCTGCAGTAAACATCCACTTAATCTTCTACAAAATTAAAAGAACTAATCACAAAAATAAATTCTGAGATAGAATCTTCATAGCAATAAAGTAATCTTATTCTGCAGACAAGAGTAGTAACTTTACTTTGAAGCTGAGGGGTTTTTTTTTGTTTAGCATAGCCTTGGCTCTTTGAGCATGTCCTTCATTTTTCTTGCATAATCACTTCAAGACAGCTTGCATTTGTTATCATTTATATTACCACAATTGTTTATTCACATATTTTTCTTTTCCTCTTGGAATATTTAGTATGTTCCAAAAACTCAATGTTCTTCCTCTGTAAAAGTTATCATTTTTGTAATTCTTATACAGTTCCTCTTTTGTGGTGATGCCGCAAGCTTAACTTTAGCTGGAACCTATAATCCATTTGCTTCAAATTAGATTTTCTTCCCTCAGGCATCCCAGCTGGTCTTCATACAGAATCAGAGCCAAAGAAGAAAAAATCAACAAGAAAGTGATTTTGACTTGCAAAGAGTAAGGAATTACATATAATTACAAAAAAGGAAGATGATGGTGATGTGTGTAAGACCTCACTTCTCATTCACATAGATTAATTGAGAATTTTTCTGGAACAGGCATGATCTGTTAGTTGAAGCTGAGAAAAAAGACGGTAATACTTAGTCATAAAACATCCTTAAATTTGGTTTGAGTGGAATGATTGTTAGCTCTTGAATGATAGATTAAACAGTACTGATATGTGGATTTTCCTGTCAAATGTCAGTGTGGACTAGTGTCTTCTGGCAGCGGCACTGCATTAGCTTCCTTTTGCTATTGTATTTAATTATATGTATTGCAACTTTAAAGGGAAAGTACAGGAACTGCACACGGTTGTTTTTCTCATCCCAAGTGCATTAAATAAATGTCAACAGTTTAGGATTTCTTAATTAATGCATTTCTACTGTGAGATGCATTTCTTTATTTATAACCACATAATTTGTTGCATTCTTTGTAGTACAAATAGAATTAATTTCATAAGAATAACCCACATAATTTTGCTGGAATTTATTTTCTGATAATTTTGAAGGATTCACAAACAGCAGTACATTTTGGAGTACTATTAGAAAATTGTACAAATTCATAATGTATTATTATAAATAACAGAATCTATAGAATATTTAAGCCAGGCAACGCAAGACTAATAGTGAAATATATAATCTCTCTCTGAGGTAGAAAAATATTATGTACAGTTTATAGATGGTACAGTTGAAACGGAGATACTAAATGATGGTTCAAGGCTAAATAACAGCCAAAAAGAGCAAACGCGTTATAAAACACAGAGCTTTCATCAGACATTCTGAGTATCAACCTATCACATCTTGCTCACGTGTCCTTGTTACAGTGTGTTTTCTAAAATCAAAACTTAATTGAAAGGTAAAATGAATTTACTAGATTAATCAGAGGGATTTCAAGGGAATTACTGCCCAGGCAAGTGTTTCTATGCATGGCCAGCTTTGGCTGTATGGGTCTTTAAGCCTTCTGGGAGGAAAAATCCTACAAAAAAATGACTGGTCAGGTTTTGTATATCCTTTAAAGTAAATTTTCTGTATGATTAGAGATTGGTAATAGTGCAGCACTTATTTAAAGCCTCTTTGCAATCCAAATTCTGTTTGGCTTACCAGCTCTCAGGCTGCCTTGCATATACTGTGGTTAGCACTTGAGCTGTTATAACGAAAGGAGTTGTAAAATTGTAGACCTGCTACTCACACCAGAAGTGAGTATGAAGAGGCCACTACTGCTACTCAAAGGTAACCAAGGGACCCCTTCCACTAACTTGAGATCCCTTAAGAGCTGTCAAGACAATCCTTTCTCAAGTATCCTTGCATGACGTTCCCGGCCGTTCACTACCCCAGGTAACTTGCTGCTAACTATGTACGCTCGGTCTAGGCCAAATCCTGCAAATCTTAAAGACGTTAGCCAAGGTTCAAGGTTAAGTCCTCAGAGGCAAATACCTATATATTTATATATGAATATCTATTTCTAGTAACGGGAAGCACTGAACTGTGCTGTAATACAATTAACAAACGCGGTGAACGCACACCTCAGCAGGACCCTTCCTTCCCCCAGGCCGCAGCCTCCAGCCCCGACCCCCCGTCGGAGGCAGCCCCACCCTGGGCTTAGGGGAAGGCCCGGCAGGCTCGTTAACGCCGCGGGAACACAATCCCTGCCTGCCTTCGGCTTCGCCGCGCACGCAGCCGGCTCCCTGACGGACGAGCTCCACCCGGTCCCCTCTCCGCGAACGGGGGCTCCCTCCTGCGCCAGCGCCGCCTGCTGCCCCCGGGGGCCGCCTGCGGGAGGTGGGCGTTAGGGGAGAAGATGGAGGGCGAGGCGCCGGCGGGAGGGCGGCGGGCGCTGAGGCGGCTCGGGACGGAGCCCGAGGGCGGGCGGCGAGGGGAGCCCAAGGGGCGCCCCGAGGTCCCGAGCATGTAAAGGCGGCTGCTCTGGAGGCTGAGTGCGTAGACGAACAGACATATGCACAGCCGTGTTCGGGGACCTTTACACCTCCACAGGGAGCGCCCGCAGCCTGGGCCCAGCCTGCTGCCCGGGGGGCGCTGAGGGGAGCCCGAGCCCCCCCGCCCTTAGGGAGCAGCCTGCCCTGGGCCGGGTTTGTGGGGTTGGTGGGGTGAATCCTTGCGTAGGGTTCACGTGTGCTAAAGCAGAGGTCTTTGTAGAAGATGGGAGAGTTGGAGTTAAGACTCCAGTGCCATGCTGAATCGCTTTATACTGCGTATAAAATGCAGGCACTAATAACGAGGTCACGGCCATGCTAAACCTAAAGGCTAAAGCCCAGCATAACGGGCCCTCTTCAGCGTTGGAGTAATTCCAGGTATTGCCTGCCGGTTATTACGTTGCACAAATTGTAGTGAGCTGTGCATACGGAGATCTGGATATAAAGTCATCTGAATAGTAAGAGAAAACATGTAATAGGTGAGGGACTGTCCTGGTTCCAGTTAGGACAGAGTTAATTTTCTTCCTAGTAGCTGGTAGGGTGCTATGTTTTGGATTAGGATGAGAAGAGCGCTGATAACATGCTGATGTTTTAATTGTTGCAGAGCAGTGCTTACACCAGGCCAAGGACTTTTCGGCTTCTCGCCCTGTCCTGCCAGCGGGCAGGCTGGGGGTGCAGCAGGAGCTGGGAGGGGACAGACCCAGGACAGCTGACCCAAACTGGCCAAAGGGGTATTCCATACCATCTGGGGTCATGCTAAACAATATATAGGGGTGGCTGGCCAGGGTGGGGGGCCGGCTGCTCGGGGATAGGCTGGGCATCGGTCAGCGGGTGGTGAGCAATTGCATTGTGCATCACTTGTTTCATACACATTATTATTATTAATACTATTATCATTATCACTATTATTATTATTGTTATTATTATATTCCTGTCTTAATAAACTGTCTTTATCTCAACTCACAGGCTTCACTTTCCCGTTTCTCTCCCCCATCCCAGAGAGGGAGAGGGGAGGGTGAGCGAACGGCTGTGTGGTGTTTAGCTGCCAGCCGGGTTAAACCACAACAGGGACAAAGAGGCACTGACCTGAGCGAGAATTTTTTTTTCTGTCCTTGATAGAAAAGTTAAGGAAGATTTTATGTTGTAGTCATGTCAACACCATGTAGGATGTCCGTGTTCTGGATGGAGAAGCACAAGAAATTATGAAACCTGCGTTTTTAAAAATGTATATAATATATGATTGTCTTATAAAAAGGTTATTCACATCACTATACGTGGATGGGGCAGCTACAGTCCAATTGTGCTAATTCCCTTTTTTTTGTCATTCTCTAAATAGAACAGGGATCAGGTCTTCCCCTGCTTAATTGTGAATTTGTTGCCACTGAAGACAGCAAATTCTGTATTTTGGCATTATAGAGTACTTAAGAAACTTTTTTTTATTTATTATTTTAGACTTACCAAAATACGATGGATAAGAACTTTCAAGAAGAACAGTGTACTGGCGTGATCAAATTCACACCACCACTGTACAAACAACGTTACCAGTTTGTTAAAGACTTAGTGGGAAAATACAAACCTAAGAAGGTTGGTATATTTTGTCTTTTTGCATTATAAATTTGAAAAAAATATATTAAGTATCTCAGAAAGGTGGGAAATGACTAGGTAATCTGGTGACTAATTAGCAAGCAACAGTACTGGAGGAGCTGCTGTTAAAACCGAACTGCTTTAAGAGAAATCTTATGATCTGGTTTGTTTGTTTTATCAGGAATTAATATAATTAATGCTAGTTGATGGGAAAAGGGGAAATACGAACAAGAAAAATGTCTTAGCCTATCCTGGAGAGTAGTTAGCATTCTGGTTGTAATTTAATGTGGAAGACTTCGGTTCAAGTGTCTTTCATCATAGTGTTTTTGTTTTTTAAAAAACTTCCTTAAGCTTTTAGGTCAACGAACAGTATTGGGTTTACATTATTCCCATAGCATAGTTGCTTTCAGATGAGAAGTGACATTAACAGTGTAGGAATATGTAAGGCTAACTTTTCTCCACCTAAAAGTCTAATTGATGACTCCTGTTCCTCCCCCAAGCTATCCTGGGGCTGGTGAGCCTACAGCTTTAATACTTACTCCCTCAAATCACTGGAGTATGATATTATGCCTTCATGTGGAAGGCATTCTCTGGAGTCAGCGAATGGTGTACATGTGTTTGTTTTATAGCTGTAATAACAAAAGGTCAACCCACTTTAAGCATCTTGTAAGATCCTCATTATTTTTAACATTTTCTTAACTTTGTCACGGCTGCTAGAAGTTAGGATCGTGAAACTTTTTATCATTAAAATATTTTGATTATAAATACAGAATTATTTATGAAAGCCTCAAATTATTTAATGTGCAAGTGCTCCATATTTCTAATATCTAATTTACAGGTGGCAGATTTAGGATGCGCGGACTGTACACTTCTCTGGATGCTGAAATCCTACAATTGTATTGAAGTGTTAGCTGGGCTAGATATCTGTGCAAGTGTGATGAAAGAGAAAATGTAAGCTTTTGCATTGTGTTTTTTTAAGGCTTATGTTTGGTTTGACCTACTGGCAAGATACATAATTTATTGTCAATAATTTCAAAATGAGGGTAAATGCAGAAATACCAGCTTCGCAAATGGAGAGCTATCCATTGCTAATTGGTTATGATGCAGGCTGCGTCAGATTTGCTGGGAGGACTGCTGGGCTTTAACATCCCCTAGTGCAGCAGAAGGCTATGCTCATGGAGTGGCCGTGAAGGTGTGTACATCTAAGAAATACACTATTTGGAAAGGTACAAATACCTTGTGTGTAGCTGTTATTCAGTTTATGCTCACACATGAGATAATTGTATGCAAAACGTATCTTTTTGAAATGGGCATGTTACACTTCTGGTCACTGTGGTGGTGCCTTCATTTTCGTTCACCCATTTGAAATAGGAAGGCTAGCTCAGTGTTTTGTGTTTGACTTATAAAGCTCTAAAACTTGAAGTTTATATGATGCTTGAGGCATGGGGCAGACTTGTGAAGAACACGAAAGTTTTTTTCTTGAAAGCTGTTTTCAATTCAAAACTTGATGTGGTTTCAATGAATATGTATGATCTAGATGCTGACCTTGTCATTTACTCTTTCCCAAGAATGAAGAAAATAAGCCTTTTATTAAGTTTAATGTTTATTTGTATTTTTTTCTGATGTAGTATTTCAGAATTAAATTTGCACATATATTTTACTTTACTTCTTTTTACTAATTTTTTAATTTGAAAAAAATATGTTAATATGCTTGCTTCATAACTTCTCCCAAAATCCTGTAAAGCAGGTCTAAAACAGACTTACTGTGTTTCTAGAGTTGAGCTATTGTCAGAATTTACAGTATCTTCTCAGTGCAAGCGCACAGAATATAGTGCAAGTTTTTGTAAACTTGAAGGACAATTGCTGGCTTAATTCCTCTGCTCTTTCCGTCCTATTGCAGATGGTCATCAAACATGCTTGTTGTTGTTGTTCTGTAAATATTTAACTTTTTGGAGATTTACAAAGTATCTAGGTAGGGCATTTGCTCGTAGAGTTGCATGCAAAATTTATCTCCTCCTAAGGTCCTTTGTATGGTATCACGTTTTTAATGCTTTTGTAGGCATAGGTTGTATCCTCTTCCTGGTGATTATTTGCAGCCAGCTGAAAGGTCCCTAACTGTTACACTGCATCACGGCTCAGTTGCTCATGAAGATCCCTGCATGCTTGGTTTTGACTTGGTAACATGCATTGAATTGTGAGTATTAGGCCAACGTGCTGTGTTTTTCTGAACTCATTAGGGTTTAAGAATTTTGTTCATAATCTAAACAAGACTTGGATCAAACCTCTCAAACAGAGGAATAGCAAAATGTGCTATCTTCTAACTTGCGCTTAAAATTAATTACACCAAGAAATTCAAGTGGTGCTAGCTCATTGTGGCAAAAGATGTGTAAAAGAGTACATAATGCAAGAGGGGGTCTACTCAGACAAAAAAAAACCTTAAAGTTGTCAGTCAGCCACACTACCAGTGCTAATGTTGCAGACCTAGGTTTAAAATTACAAGCAATGGTTATGTGTTTTTCTTTTTTTTTTTCTTTCTAATTTGACTGGCTAAGAAAATTAAAATGCAGTAGGGTCTTTTTTAAGGACATACGTAAACATGTTTGCAGGATAGAGCACCTGGAAGAATCAGAGCTAGAGAAGTTTCCTGAAGTGGTGTTTGGTTTCATGGCTCCAACCATGGTGGTTATCAGTACTCCAAATTCCGAATTTAACCCCTTGCTTCCAGGAGTGACAGTTTTCAGGCATCAAGACCACAAATTTGAATGGGACCGAGCACAATTTCAAAGTTGGTGAGTTTACTAATCATATGCAGACAACTTTGAGTGCTAAGTAACGTGAAAGAGGAATATAGATTCAGAGTGGTTTGTATATGTGGCTTGCTCTCAGAGTTTGACACCTACTGATTTAGTGAAATGTTTCTTGGCTGTTGTAAATAGTATGCTCTCTGGGTTTTGTGTTTCATGATAAGTTGGCTTGCTTTTACTGTAATTGCTCTGCAAAAAAGTATTTAAACTTTTTTATACATTATCGTTACAGTTAATGCATTTCAAGTGTAAAGTACTAAATAAGCCCTCTCACATAGTAATACCCTGCTGTAGAAAAGCTTTATGGAAACAGAAGGGTTCTGCTATGTATGGTGTGTAATCAAAGCACTCAATTACTCTGGGCCTTTCTGTAATAGCACGCGAGCGGATTTATGAAATAAAAATTTCAATAGAAGAATGGCGTTAATAAAGTTAATGATGGTTTAGTGTATTGTTGCACAACGAAAGACTTGATGCAAAACATGCAACCATGAGAGGGTTGAACAAGATACAACAGTAAGTTTTGGTTGCCTAAGTTTCTGATACTGAATGATTCAGACTGGTAGAAATATGATTAAGGCTCTGATCCAGCAAAAGCTTTTATAGTGTTTATCTTCAGGCATGTATTCTCTCATCTGTGGGAATGCATCTTTATCGCATTAAAGCTGAATATGTAGTATGATCAAAACATGTTTTCTTTCTTAGGGCTTTAGATGCTGCTAAACGCTATGATTACTCAGTGGAATTTACTGGTGTAGGGAACCCCCCAACAGGAGTGGAGGATGTTGGGTTTTGTACCCAAATAGCCGTGTTTGTTAAAAAATATCCTCAAACCAGTGAACCAGCACAGTCTAAGAAACCCACTGAAGCAGCTTACAAAACAGTAAGTATTCTTTTTTTCCTTTAGGAAGAGGAATATAGAATCAAACTTCCTATGACCTGCTGGTGAAGCTGTTCTTGCTATAGTCTACTGTTGCTATCTGGTCTTAGCTCCAATTAACACACACCAATCACCTCAAAAAACTCGGAGCCTACGATTTGTGTTTCTAATTGTACGAAGGCCTTTAACTTCTCAATTATTTGCTAAATAGCAATATGGATAATTATTCTTGTTTTACCGGACTGTTATCCTTAGAATGAAAATTCTCCTTTCTTACAGGTATACTCTGACACTATAATTGTTCCTCTAATCACTTTTTACTTTATCATAAGGCTGTTAAGACTGTTGGCACTGATACAGACTGTTTCAGATGCGTACAAAATAAAAAGCATGAATAAGTGTTTCTAAAAGTGTATGTTTTGAAGAAGTGCATAGCCTTGTCAAATTTATTACTTAAGGAAGGCATTTTCCTGAACTTGCATTGACAAGACCTGTTTTCTGTGGTTGGCCTTACTGTCTAGTGTTTGTTACACCCTGACCTCAGGGTTTTCAGGTAACTGGTTTGGGCTTTTTGCGAAGTCATAGGATCTCGCGAGGTACCCCATTCTCTAGCGGTGCACAGGAAATCTTCCTGTTTTTTGTTGTTGTTTTTAGCACTAAATGGTTTGAAGTTTTGTGTTAAAGGTTTGTGTATACCTGTTTTTCAGAAAACAAACAAACAAAAAAATACTGGAACCAACAAAAGACCTTTTTAGACTGATTGTTTTATGATTAGATAGATACACGTAGTTCTTTGTGACTGAGAGACATTGGTTTCAGTGACACACTTCTGTGTTCCCTTGCTGTGCTCTTAGGACTGGTGTAGATCCAACATTTTTATGTAGTTGTGTAACCATTTTGTGGGAATAAATCAACAGTTCAAGATCTCATCAGAAAGTAACGAGAAATTGTTACAGACTCCAACTTCAGTGGCAGTGTTTGGTAGTGTTTTGGTATAAAGCAGTTACTAGTAAGCTAGTGGGAATGAGGTTGTCTACCAGGTTTCTTTAACTTCTTGGAGTATAGCTCAACATAGAACATAAAACATGTTCAACGATTTTTGATGTCATAATGTTTTTTTAGCATTCTCCGCATCTGAGAGAAACTTGTAATGGATTGCTCTGAAAACAGAATAAAAGGCATATTTGCAGTCCCAGTTTCTAGATTAATTTAGAACCTAAGTAGCTGTGGAACTGTCACCAGAGCCTCATGATCAGTAACGTGTGAAGAGAGTGATTAAAAAGAATTAAAGAATTGCAGGGCTTTACCTGGCCTGATTTAAAAGTACAACTCGCAGATTAAAGCCTGATTTTTATTTTTTAATTTATTACCTTTTCTAATCACCATTGTAGTTGTGATAGATAAAATCAAGTCATATTGTCTAGTTTTTCAGTACCTGAAAATGTTTAAACTCCAAAAATGAAAAAGGACTGAATCAAAGTGGTTTGCATTTTAGAAGCTTTTTGACGAGTGTTTAAAATCTGAATCTGTGGTAATAAGTGTTTTGTATGTTCCTGCATGTTGTAAAGGTCTTCAAAGCAGTGTATCCAAGTCTTAAAGATGAGAAGTACCTGCAGAATGCAGTGGTCACTGAAGTTATGTTCACAGCACATGTCATTAAGCGAAGTCTGCTGGACCATTTAGTGTCAGAACAGGAGAACTATAATGATGATCCTACTGAGAGAAAATTGCAACTCCAACGTTCAGTGAACTGTTTCTCAGAAGATCTTGAAACACTGGCTGTTGAAAAAAGCGTGGAGCCACTTACCAATGGAAGTGTGGTTTATATACCTCTAAGAAAAATATTTTCTTTTCCCAAAGTGAATCGACTTTGTGGCACCTTTGAGAAGTTATGCGAGCTTATTACTGGCAAGGTCACACTGAGCAGTGATGGTTCTGCTGTGGTGCTCAATACTGAACATGAAAATGAAGAGAATTAGATCACATGTTTCTCATTTAAAGTTAAATTAAAGTAATGAAAGCACTGACTTTAGTAGCTGTAGAATGGTATGTTCTGTATGCTAACTATAACCACAAAATCATTCTTAAACTTCCCAGTTGTGTATCCCTCAGCACCTCTCTCACTTAGTGATAGATGAATGGTTCTGACAAAGATTCATAATCACACTTGGGATTTTGAGGTGGAGTATCAGGTGCTAAAAAAGTTCACTTCATGAAGAAAAATTAATTGTGTGTTTGCCATTACCATGTTGAAGCTATCATGACTAGACTCTTCTTGGTAATCTTTTGCTAGCTTCAAGGACAGTTGATAACACAGAACTATGTTGTCATGCTGAATAATAGTGTCAGACATAGATTTAGGGCAAGGTTGTTTTTTGTTTTGTTTTTAATAGAATAAAATTTATGAATGCCTTTTTCAAGATGAGCATATGCCCAGCCTTGGTAAAAACCAAATGTTATTCTAGGTAGATGTCTGTGACATTCCAGTTTAAAGGTCAGTAAATTCAACAATGGAAAAAAGTACAAGGATGTTGAATTTAAGGTGACAAAAAAGGGAGATTTAGCCCTATTTCTTTATCCAGTCTCTTGTTAACTGCTGGTTGGGAAAATAATATGCATCTAGCAACTTTCCAGAAGCTGAATTTCAGTAATTTGAGACTGCTATCTTTGACTGTTCTGTTTTTGAAAAAATAAAAACCCCATCATTGTGAATGCCAACCTGGACCCAGTTATGAAAAAAATCTGCCTTTTCATGCACATAGAGATGGTTTATTAAAAGGCTGCATTTATCTTTCACAATATCATTGGCACCTTGGAATAAGCTAGTATTATTGGAACTGATTGATGTTTTTGAAACAGGATTTTTACAGCTTTCTGAAAATAAAAAAAAAATAAAATATGTAAGCCGTGACTGTTTCTTAGAGAGGATGGTTGCATACTACCTTACAATTTTTTTTGAGTTTGTTAAAGAGTTGGTCCAGGTGAGAGACTAGGCATAAAAGGAAAAGGCAACTGTAATTCTTGGAATTGAGAAGTGGTATGTAGTCTATAGCAGGCTGTGTTTCAAGGAAAAAAGAATTATTTATAGTGTTCTGTCTGAATAATTTAAAAAAAAAAAAGCTTACTTAAACTTTCCCTTGTGGGAGATTGTTCTCCCACAAAAGATAGACATGGATTATTAAAAGTAATATACTAGTTAGAAGTATTTATTAGAATTAATTAAAATTAATCTTGAATACAATATTTAGAATGGTTTCACTTTTGAAAATGAACTTGCCATACTTTCTATGTTATAAAGTAAGCATAGCTGTTCGAGAGTGGGCATAGTAGCACTGGTTTGCTATTAGAAAATCTCCACAATTCACTATATGCTTTAGTGTAGTTAGGTTTTTGTACCACGGAGCTTCTTCCCGTGTAGTCTCTTCTTGAAACATTACTTCTTCAGTGTGCTTTGTAGTATGGTCAATTTAGAGGATCAATCAAGAGGATCTGTCAGATTTGGAATGATAGGTGCTTTGAATGCTGTATTCAGGTAACATCTAATTACAGGGATGTCTTGTGAACAGCCAAGAGCGTATACAAGTACACATCTGTCTTCTGCAAACATCGTACCCCTAAGTCTTCATAGCTCTGTTTGGAAAATGGATTAGGTGAACTGAGGGACACAAACAGTAATCCAGTTTGTAAGGGCTTGATGAATTCTATCTTCCTTCTTTGTAAAAGGGTAGAGGTGTTTTTTTCGTTTGTTTTTTTTTTTTTAATGATAGTTCGGGCAAATATTAGCTCTTATATTCTTGCTTATTCCTTTCCTGCGCAAAAGCCTAAAGTCAAATTACAGATGTTTGGCCATATCTGTTCAGTGTTCCTTAGTACACGTATGTGTACTGAAACTGAAGAATCTATTACATATCATATACAGAAGACCTATTTGGAATATATACGTTTTAATTGAGACTGCTACCTTTTAGTGAAATAAGCAATATCATTTTGTGTGCCAGCTTTTCAGGTTTCCACTGGCTTAAATCAGTTTTAATCAAAGCCTTCTTTAAAGGATTGAGTTAATAGTCTTTTCAGGAGCAGTTAAGCCCTCTCACAGAACTCATCGTGCACAGTTCCCTGTTTATCAGCTTGATGTTTCTGTTATTAGGCCTTCACATTTAAACTTGTAGTATGAAACCGACCAAGGTCAATTATGATGTCTGGAATCAAGATGCTGAAAAGAAGTTTATGAAGAGTAGATTTTTTTCAAGTTGCATGTGGCAATATTACCAGAAGATGGCACACGCATCTCAAAACAGATCAGCCTTAGTTTGTTCAAAACTAAAATCCAAACCAGGTAGATCTGATCTTGACATTTTGATAAAACATTCTGATATAAGAAATATTTATCTATTACTATCACAGGAATTGTAGAAAAAGATTAACAAGTATAACAACTGCTTGCTCCATTTATACTTTGCATCAAATAGCTTTATGTTAAAATTTTGACTTTGGGCTTTACACAGAAGTGAAAGTGCTCTGGGAATTGCGTTTAGTTCCCTAGAAAGCCCAGTTGCTGTATAGGCGGAAGCTGGGTCCGAGAAGAATTTGGTCTGCTTTGACTTTTTTGCATTTATTCTTTAATAAAACTTTCTTAATGAGGGTTGGTAGGTTGGTAAGCAAATTTCTATATACTGCACTATTGAAGGCTGTGGGGATGGAATTGTTACTGATCTGGCAGAAGAAAATCTCAGTGAAAGCCATTTGAGTTACTTCAGCAATTTTGTGTTTAATTAGGTGTCAAAGTGAATTAAGAACATCAGAAGGCCAAGGTGTTGTATGAAATAGCCAAATTTAGTGTTGCGAAATCTTAAAAGTAGAATGAGCTCAGACCCAGAAGATGTGTTCAATGTATTGTGGCATCAAAACCAAAGCAGGGAAGTGGAGAAAGCGCGCAAAAAAAAAAAAAATCCAAGATGGTAAAAATTAAAATGGAGTATCCTGAATATAAAGAAAAGAACTATTTAGCAAGTTAATAAGCATTGATTTTGGCCAGAAGGGCTCAACAGAATGGTTGCCTAAGTCTGACAGCCTGGAGGCATCTAAGTGTCTATTTCCCCAAACCTTTCTCAAACAGTTTTCACAGCTAATAAACTTCTGATCTGTGTCAGTCCCAGCACAGGTGGGCTTCCAAGATATTAGGCTCTATTTCACACTCATTACCATTATATTGATAAATGAGGTTTGGATCATTCAGTTAGGTTATGTGTAACTCGGGTAGTTTTTAGGACGTTCCTGTTTTTCCCTTTAAATTGAGTTGAAGGAACACAGGCTTCTGAAATGACAGAAGAGTTCTTATGCAAAAGTCCTTTGCGTTTTCTTCCTGATACACAAATTGACCACATTTTACGCAGTAATGTATGCAAGCAATTTGCTGGGAACATTCCAAAATCTAATGCAGTGGCACTAGTGTATATTTAAGTGAAGATACGGGGGAAACATTAGTAGATCATAAGAGAAGGCAATTAAAAAACAAACCCCAAAAATGAGGGCCATGTTTACAGCTGTATGATCAGTTTTAGTTGGTGGAAGAGCAGTGTGTACAACTCTGAACTTGGACAAAGCTTTATTTGATACCATGCTTATGGATTCCTTCACTCAAAAAAAAAAAGGTGGGAGGAATGTAACTTAATGATTATTAGTTTCTTATAGGTAAGCAACACAGTGAAAATAACCTGCCCCACAGAAATGTTAAGAAATGTATTAAGAATATCTGTCTCTCCCCTTCTCATTGGCAGATCCTGCTGTGTGGTGATACAGGGAATTACATTGTCTAAGCTGTTTCAGAAACTTGTACTGGTGCAACAGGTAGGAGAGGAGAGCAGGCAAGAATGAGCAGCTGGCTGGGCAGAAGGCAGAACTACTTACATTAGAAAGAATTTTAGAAAGTCATTTTTCTTCCATGTTTATCTTTCCCTCTGTGTTGTTAGATCATGTCAGAAGGTCCATAAAATGCACCCAAGTGTTCAGTGATAGCATTCATAGTGTTGAGGGATAGCATGGGTAGTTCTGGTGCTTTGTATCTCTTTTTGTTTAAAAGGAAAATTGTTTCCCATACTACAATAATGATTGGGTCTTGATATACTACATATGTGTATGAAACAGTGGTGCACAGCATTATTTTCATTATTTTCCTTCCAGTTTAAAAAATAACTGTGTGTAAATGGCACATTTTCCTTGCAACATGAGTTTATTGCATCTGAGACTTTTACATTAAATACAGTTTAAAAACATAACCCGAACAGTTCACAACATGTGTTCAATATTCTTACAACACAGTTTACAAAAAAAAAGAAAATACATCCAAGTATGAAGGTTACGTTCCACTTAAAATATGCACAATTACAGAATCACTACATAAAGAGTTTTAGCTTGAAGTGTGAACAATAAAATGGTACAACACAGCTTTATTTAAAGCTTGATTTCCATGTAAACTTCCTTCTTACTTAAAAGATCTTAGGCAAGAAATAGCAGTTTCTAGTAAACAAAATACCTAATCTATGGCAGTTACCTGTGTATTTTAACACAAAATACAAATCTAGGCTATGGAAATTTCTTTAAGAACTATGTAAGTAGCTGTACAACGCTTTTTTACATTTCTTCTTACTATGCCTATTTTTCCTAGTAAACTTAAGTAAACTACCATCTAACTACTACTGTTTTTAACAGATTTGTCCAAGTGTAGCAGTGTCTAGGAGTACTGAAAGCAACATAATTCAAATTTCATGCATCTTTTGGCTTGCAGTAGGATATTTTTTGTACAAAATAGGTATATAAAAGGAAACTCATGCTCTGACAGATACTATACTAATAGTTATTTGTTTTCTGTTTAAAATTCCTGTGAAGAAATGGATAGATAATACCACACTTCTATTAACAGCAGCTAAAATAGAATCTTTGCATTAATTCTTTTTACCCATTAAAATGCTTACAGATTATGGTTTCCAGTAGGAAATAAGTGTTGAAGTACCGTAACTGAGAAACAATTCATTCATACTTAGTAACACTACTCAAGCTTCAAACTCTGAAATTTCCTTAAGAAATTTAAGAAATAATTTCCTTAACAAATAAGAGTTTAATAACGACTCTGGATTTATGGAAAACAAATAAGGCTTACTTATACTTCAATAAAGGAATGTCAAACATCAATTTTGGAAGAATTTAAAGCTTTCTAAGATGGCCATGCAATTTTTATTTGTATTTAATCTAAGCCTTACTGATTAACAGTACAATTAATTGTAACAAAATACAGGTCATATGCATTTTGCAGTTAAAAATACAGCAGATCCAAGCCTGAATTTGAAATGTGTCACCTAGCACATTACTTGAAAAATGGATTCTTTCATAATTCTCTATGAAAATTTTAAGAGATCTTTCATCTTTTCTGTCTGGCAGGCAGATGGCTATTTGTGCAAATTTCAATACAGTACATTGACCTTAATGTAACAGTGGACAGATAGCGAAGGAGTAAGTGTTCAACATCAGAAGACAGATTTGTTGCACAGTAATTCCTTTTCAGAGTGCAGAATACGTCTACAATAAAGTGCTTCTCTTAATAAGTTATACTGGTAGCAGTTTAGATGTTTACCTAGTTTTAAAGCTTAAGTTGTTTAGTAAATATTTTAATATCCCTGTACCTCCCCTATCCCTCAAGGCACCTTCAAAACCCAAGCAAAACACTAACTGGGAAGGGTTAAGCTACAATAAAAAGTTCAAAGTGGTAGTAAACTATTGATAAGGTTTGTAAACAGTACCATCCCTCTGAATCTCAAGGCTTGTGCATTACTGAAGCAAGTTTCTGTTGGAAGAAGCGTTTGAACTCCAGAGTTAGCAATCCTTAGGGACAAAGCCAGCTTTCTTGATAATACACTACTGTGTCACATTTTCACGTGGTATCCTGCTTCTTTTGTTACTTGTACAAAACCATCATATTTGATGTACGTAGGCCTCTAGACTTCAAGTAACACAACCTATTACGGGCTGGTTTAGATCTATTGAGTCTTTTTTAATGCATGTAAACTTCACCTCCACCAATGCAACCTTATGAGAAGGTTTTGGTTATGTTGAAAATATAGTTGGGTTGTTCTGTGGAAGCCATAACCTTCACCTGGTACTAACTTTTGACTGGATAGAAGGAGTTAGCTTCTTTAAGACTTCAGTGACAGGTACAGTCAAAATTGAGGCTAACTGGTTTCTTCAGGTCTGTTTAAGGCTTTCTGGAACTTCTTTAGAAAAGAAGTTGTGGAGCACATGACCACATGTGACCTCTGTGGTGAAATACTGAAATAGGACCCACTTAATCATGTTTCTAAAAAGTTAGGGAACAACTTGAAAAGTAATTCACTAACATCAGATACAGCTTACAAAAACAGTCCAAGTGCTTTCACAACATATACAGAGCTTTATCTTCTATGGTATCAAGGCAATGTTTAGCTATATGAGCAGGAGGCATTCCATTACTTTTCCAAAAGAAGTTCACACTGAGTTCATCTTGGCTTTCACAGCTCTTGCAAGAGAGTGAACTTGAAGAAAAGTGTCAATGCCAGAGTTCCACATTCTCCACTTCTGTTCAAGTCATTCTAGTCTAGCGTTTTATCACCACCTGCTCATACGCTCCAGATCCAACTCTGAAAATGTTTGTAAGAAATTAGATGAGTTGCAATTAAAATAGAAGTTAAAGAAGTTAAGTTTGAAACATTGCTCATAACTGAGAACTTTGGAACTAAGACTTCAGGACCTCCAAAAGTTACAGCGTTTTCGGCTGGCACTTCAGTTTGATTTTAGAACAAACCTTTGTGTTCTGCTTCACAGCCTGACAATCTAGTTCTTTTGGTGCATTTGAATGATAAAGAATAGAAAGATGAAAAGATCACGAATGTATACACAGAATAATTGCTATGTAAGATACATTTCTGTTTAGTGTTACTCATTGATTAGTCATTCAGGCTACATACCTGTTAGGTAGATGATGGCTTCCAAAAGAAGTGCTTCCACCAGGGCCCACAAATAATCTTAAGCCTTCCTCTAGAAAGCAAGGCAATTAATTTGTTAGCTTCATTTCTAAAACTGACATTTTACACCTACCAATTTTGTAACTGATACTTTGCAGGTTATAGGTTGGAGGACCTAACTTCCTTGTAGATTTGTCCCTGCTGTTATCTTTTTGAGAAAAGTAATTCACTGGGAAAATTACTGGAGTCATGCAACAAGGGTCTTTTCAACTTCTGGGAAACAGGATCAAGCATATGCACAGTCCTTACAATTACAAGCAACAGGCACTATGAAGAGAGTCAGTTTTCTTAAGGCCTTTAATGTGCATCAACTTTCCCTAAGCTTCCTTATTTCTCTCAATACCTTCTGCACTTGAGTCTAAACTGAAGTCTTGACTCTGGAGTATTTTTTCAACTACATCATCAGCATCAACTCTGGTAGCATCAACCCTCTTCAGCTGTGACTCCACAGAGTCTTGTTTTACAGGATGTCTGCAAAAATAAATATATTTAGAGGTCTTAGAAGTGATACAGTAAATTCTGTTTTCCTTCTGCTAGGCAAGGCTTTCAAGTTGAGCATACCTGCAAAGTTTTTCTGATGATGCATCTTTAATAGATGTATCAATGTTTGTTTCAGTTACTTTTGGATCCGTCTCTTCACAGGGCCCTAGAATACTTCCAATTCCTGTTGAGGTACTACTCTCTGACGTGTTTCTCCTGTGGCACAGTTCAGACATACTGGATGACCTAGAGTGAGATGTGCTATAGCCTGTTGGGAGAACACAGGAGAGCTAGATGAGATATGTTGTTGACAGCCACGGTCATCAATTATCTTTTACAAAGCAGAATTTGTGTTTTGTCTTCTTGAAAAGGAACTTCAAAAGCCTTGTGAGTATATATGCATACACCGAGTAGACAATCCATTTTGGTTTTTGTATTCTAGCACATGCTCTTTTCTTTTTATTCTAAATAACTTTGTTTCCTAACAATTACAATAACTTGGTGTCATTCCTTCCTCTTAAACTTTCAGAGCTGAGTCTCCATTCATAAGCCATTTATTTTTATGCATGTAAAAGTTAAAAATCTTTCAGATACGTTAATTGGAGCAGCAAAGCTCAGGGAAAAAGTTGCCTCACATTTGAACAGATCATTTACAATCATGCTTTTAAGAGGAAAAAATGTTACTTTTCCTCCCAACCCCTCCCACACCTGAAACTCCTAGGGAAAGGCTTCAAGTTCACACCATTTTTTAAAAACATAGAGGTATACTTATTGTCTACAGTCTAAAAGTATGGAAGCTAATAAAATGCAACAATTCATGAAGAAATGGTTAACAGCTACCTGACAGTTTTGACTGCTGGCTTGCATAGCTTGATGTTCTGGAATGTCCGCATGCACCAAGTTCGTCTGGGACTGAGGCACTCTTTGATGAAACATCTGCAAAACATGCAAGTCGGACAACGGTCCTAAAGCCAACCTTATTATCACTTTGCCCGTTATTTTGATTAGACTCCAATGTCAGATTCCCCAGAGGGATTTAGTGATTTCACACTGTTTTTCTATGAACCTAGTCAAAGATGCAACTGTTCAAAAAATACTATGCATTAAGGAATATTCATTCTCTTAAAAGAAGAATCTATTAGAAATGTAGTAATATGGTTCTGCTCCGATAAAATTGAGAGTAGCATTGAGTTAAACTGTTTTCTAAGAAGTATAGTTCTAGATTTGTCTGTACTGTGGATGTTAAAGAGATTGCCATGCTTTTCGTAATAGAATAGCGTGTCAAGTGTTTTCTAATAGAAAGTACAGAAAACAACTGTGGTTAAGTCGAATTAAGCTGTTTAGGGTGGAAATTAATAATCCATATAAGGGCCTGAAAGTTGTTTAGAAAAAATCAACCCCTAGTACAGTATTTTCATAGTAACTATTTTTTCATATTGTTTACATACATACATTATTTCAGATGAATGACTTCAATTTAAAAAAATGTATAGAGCTTTCACTATTGAAAATTTGGGGATAGGTGTATCCCTAAAGACCTGATTCATAAATTGAAAATCAAGGGCCAAATTAAATGTACTGTTGAAACACAAATCCAAAGCAAATAAAGAAATGTGTCACACAGAAAATGAATGATTTTAAATATTAAAAAGAAGACAGGCCACCAAGCCCATTTTCTTTCTGTCTTTCTGTTAAAAAAGTAAAAAAGAGGGATTCTACTGCTATTATTTAAGAGAGGGTATCTCAGCAAATAAACCAAAGAAGGTCCCTTTGTGAGACAACTGACAACATCCTTTTAAGATCAGAAGTATTTCAAGTATCTCCTTGAAGCTATGAAGCCAGTTAAAAAAGAATTAAGAAGTTAAGAACATTATTTTATACCTGCTATACCCAAATGTACTGTTAAGTTTTCTCTGCCTTTCCTGTCTTCATGCAAAGATTCTGATTCTCCAGCAATTGCTATAGACATTGCTGTGGAAGGAGGCCTGTAAGAAAAAGGTGGTTAGAATTTGCTCTGTTTTTGCTGATTCCTCCAAATTGATCAGCATATTTTTTTCAAGTAAACAGACATAATTTGTACTGTGCTTCAAGTTAGTCGTCTCATAACCTTTTTCTGAGAACATGCTGTCTAGCCCCCTTTAAAAAAAAAAAGCTTTAGCTATTGAGCTTCAGGACATTTTACAGAATCCCTCTGCTCAGTCCTTCAGGCTTCTGGGGATCTGTGGAAGAGTTTTTCTTTTATTGATAAGCCTTTTGATAATTGGTGGAGTGATATGTGTTAATTTTGAAGTTTTTTTGTCTTTTTTTTCTGAGTGTGAATTGCAGGATCATTTATCTGTAAAGAATGTGTATACCTCAATACTTCATGGAATACATGACAAGATGGTAAATCAAAAAAAGAAAGAAAGCAACCAAATATACAACTACAGTTCTCCTACTTGGCTTGTGCACTGTGGTGTACTCCTGGCTTTGTTTCATCCCTGTTGCAGTATACAAGCAGACTCTGGGCTGACAGCCCTCCCCTCCTAGCAGAGGGGCCTCTGTTACTATCTCCATGTGTTCCCCTCTAACTTCCAACGCCAGTGAATTAAAAAAAAAAAAAAAATCAACAAAATCGCATACCACATAATTTAAATTTGGATCACTACTAAAAAGCTTTTCATACAGCTTAAGTGCTTGTTTCAATTTATACCAACACCCAAAGAGATATTTTATTAAAAAGAATAAGCCTTTCAAGTTTGTGTTTTGCTAGTGCAAAAGACTTAGGAAATGAAAAAGGGAAAGTAACCTGCACTTGCAAACAGTCAAATACAACTAAAATGCATTTCAAGACATTGCCTATGTTTTTTTAATGCTTTGTTATTTTGACCTTGAGATCCATACTCTTGCTCTGCATACAAATGGGTATTTGTTGACATTTTTACATTGGATATTCCATAAATTAGCTGCTGTCTTTATATACAGTAGCATGTCTCCTCTTACGTTAAGTTTGAAAGCAAGAGAGAAAGACAGAAAAAGCACTTCTGGAAATAAAATGCTTGTATGACTTAAAAGCCTAATATACTTTTGAAAGCAAGAATTGAATGCTTTAAGGGATGTCACCCCAGATCAAATGTCAAGCTTTCTTGACGGCTTCATAAAATATGTAGCTGCTTCTAGATTGTGCAACTGTTTTAAGGCTTATTTTTCCTTCTACGAAGAACATCTGTGTTGGATAAATTATTTGTTCTGTTTGTGTTGAAAGTTTGTGTTCTGGGAAATGGTTATATCATCAGTTTGGAAGAAAATGCCAAGACTGAATAATTTCAATCAGAGAGTTTTTCCTAGGGATGCAGAAAACTATTTAGTTACTAAGTTCATCTATATGAGTACCTGCACAGAAATACATTGTTCCATGAGTATACAAGACCAATTATTAGTTAATTGGCTTTGAGAAAATGTTTATGTGTACGAGTGAGATATTTGTTAATAGGTCTCACTCAAAGTAAATGAGGAGGTACTCAATAACCAGCAAAACAGAAAACCTTTGCCTGAACAAACAGATTCAGATAGTACCATCTGACTAGTTATTCAGTGAGCACAGGACAAGA
The DNA here is from genome assembly GCF_040182565.1 of Anser cygnoides. Classification (NCBI taxonomy): domain Eukaryota; kingdom Metazoa; phylum Chordata; class Aves; order Anseriformes; family Anatidae; genus Anser; species Anser cygnoides. Next base: position 6,621,232 of record NC_089880.1, on the reverse strand, counting down.
TTTCACACTGCTCTACTCTTCTTTTTGAAAGGTTAGAAGAGGAGAAAGACACCTTAGTGGTGCAAGCGGGTATCAAAGAGTTCCTGCACTGAATCATCTGAGCTTTACTGGTGCAGGCCACATTCTCAGATCCCTTCAGAAACAGTGGTAAGGATACAGCCACAGCAGTAATGCAAAGTCTGTAGCTGGTATAGAAAAGTTTTCAATTGTCCTAATTACACCAGAATATATCTCAAAACTGCTGAGACATTACTTCATACTTGTGCCTCAGAATAAGTTAGGAGTTCAGTGCTGCTTTTCTTGGAGCTGCAGCTTCATTTTTTATTTTTTTTAAAACTTCAGATTTCAGTATATGTTTATTGCTATGTAATATACCTGTATGAGACTGGTATCCCACTCTGTTTTATTATTCAGAGGGACACTGATTGCCTATATTCATCTGATAAAAGATGAGTTCAAATTCAGTTTATAAGAGTATTTTGAACAAAAACTATGTCCTGCTGAAGTAAAAGTGTGTCTGTACAGAGTTAGTAAGCACTAACCATATCTTTAGAAGACATTTTTGATCCAGTATAAGGTTTGGAAGTATAGATTAAAGTTGAGAACCTACTGAAAAAGATGAAACTGACATAAGGGTGAAGCTAGCAATTTTTTCCAGATTGCTTTTCTTTTCCTTAAGCTGGTCTTTCCATGTTATATATAATACTTCAAATTGTCTTAGATTGTTTTTGAAAGTGCTAGTAAGAGAACAAGCATGTTATCTCAGAACATAAATTCATAACTGAAACATCCTGTTTCTGTCAGCAGCAAACAGGTACTGAGAGAATAGGGGGCACATATGGTAATTCACCTCATTATTCTTCCAATGTCTCATCTGTAGCTTAGGGATTTTCTGAGTCTTGTGTGATATTTTATATTTAATATCTCACAATAATTTTCATTCAGGAATTTCTCTTAATTCTTTCTTGAACTTAGAGTTTTAGTATTCACGAAATGTAGTAGCGAGGAGTTCCACAACTTAATTGATTTCATCTCCTAGTTTCAGTATAACAACATAGCAGTCAATGAAATGAACTGAAGAAAAATTCGAGTTGAAGTAGGACTTAAAAGATCAAATTTATTTTGAAGGAATTATTTCATTAACCCGTCCCCCAAACATCTGTGACAAGTAAAATACAACTAAGTTGTTTTAAACCTGTTATAGACACAATTGCCATCTACTGTTATATGAAATTAGAAAAGACTGGCATTAAACTGAAAAGCCCATCAAGACAGCTTACCAGTTTTAAGAGATGGAAGATTATCAACATCCTAAGTTAGGGAAAAGCAGTGGCATTAAGTATCTTAGCAAGTATTGAGGAATTTTTGACACTCCATTCATGAAAGCATTCTATATATTTTTCCAAGTCTGTCCTTAGAATGAACGGCTTTCAGGTTCTTGTAAAATATCTCTTACAATACAGATGCCATGTAAGAGTCCTTCATTTCCTATTGGTCAGGGTAACTAGGTCATGGCTATGTTCATGTAGGGTTGCTGTATGAGTGACTTCCCTTAAGTGTTTCTTTATTTTTATTATTATTATTATTGAAGATGTACAGGCTAGTACCTTTGCTTGAAAATATACTGAGTATTTAACTGCAAGAAGAACTGTGAGACTTCTGGTATTTTTACCATGTTAGCCATTATTCAGCTACTATCCTTTTTTATAAAATACTGTTGTCAGATTGGAGATGTTCACGTATGCAAAATAGAATCGTAATTCTGAACATGGACTGAGAAACTTACGCATGACAAAATACTATCCAACAGCTTTTTATAAACTTACATTTTAAAACATGGGTCTCCAGACATTAGCTGCATGTTGATCAAAACCTACACAACAAGAAAACAAAACACAGAAAAAAATTGAATTAGTCTGTGATACGTAGTCATGTCACTAAGTTAGATTTGCCACAAATCTTACATTTAAGTAAAGTAAAAAAACATCATATATGCAAATAAACACTTCTGCAAAAAAATACTTCTTGTTCTTTGTACACATGCAAACGCTTGCAAAAAAAAAGAGCATGTAGACTAACATTAATGCACTTAAAGGATTCTCTAAAAGATACGTAGATCAAGAAGAATCTTAAAATTATTAATAGCTAGATAGATTTCCTGTCTCTTTTGTTTTTCCCTTGAAACCAAAAGATTCATGAGCAAACAGAATTTGGTTTGAAACAGTGGATGCTGATGTATGTTCTTTGCTTGATAATAGTGTTTAGCAAACTGCCAGCACACACAAACTGTACATGCAAACATCAGACATAAAATAAACCCACAAAATGTAAATAATGCCATAGGACAATAATGCATTGAGAAGGCTTGTTGGCTGGGACAAAGCCATTAGTTTTAAGTTTTCTGGACAAAGTCAATGACTATCTTAAAGAAACCAGAAAGTATATGCTTAGACAGTATACTCAGTGGTATGAGGAATTCATCCTAGTGTTTTAGCAGGACAATTTTTAATTTTTTAATTTGCTTGCAACATTCTGTAATTAATTTCAGTTTTATGAAATGCAGCTTACTTCATTTTTTAATCTCATTGGACTAATGAGGGAGAACAGCAGGATGGGTTTCTTTCAACAGTTCTTAACAATTGTTACACATTCCAGGATTCATGGAGGTGATAAAGCTGGCTTACACATAAATAAACCAATTAAGAGAGTTACTTGTAGGAGAGCTGCACAGGAATTTGCCCACTCTTAAAGATATAATTGCTACATTTATATGAATGTATTTACTTTTTTATTATACTTCACTATTCTCTTTTTCAATTCCTGTCAGAGTAGGAATACTTTTTGAACACTTTTGTTTTACAGCTTTCCGGCTCTATATCCAAGAGTAGGACAAACTCTATTGTTGAGTATATGGATTTTAATGATTCTCTAAAAGCAAAGCCAATGTTTGCACTTTTAACTAGTTTTCCCTCTAGAAAGAGGTTCAGCACATACATTTTATATCTCATTAAATGTTTAATCATACCACTTGTTTTCTGTTTTATTAGTTTAAGTATGAGAAAAGAAAAATTACCTTGAGAATGGAGTTATCCTGTCTTGTATTTTTGGTATCATAACCTTCTAGTAAACAGCGACGAGTGGTATTTCCTGATCCAGCAAACTCTGCTAGATTTAGATCTGCAAAGCCCAGCTGTTAAAATGACAAGTTAGTAGTAATCATATTACTAAATGCAGGCGCTTGTTACATGCACAGTATTGAGTGCCACTCAACACTAGTTTCTCTCCAATGTAAGATGATGCCCATTGAAGGGAGAGGCCCAAGGCAAAAAGCAGAAAAGAAATGCTGAGCATCAAATTCTGCATAGCTTTATCTTCAGTTATAAATTATAGTCGCAAGACAGGAAAAAAAAAAGAAAATTTATGTATTTTTAAAAGTAAATACATGCAAAAGGGTTTACTTTCATCAACCCTTTCTATATATTAAATTTAAAGAAAAAAACATTCCAGTGATAGAATGTTATACAATAATATTAAACTTACTAAACACACTGATCAAGAGCTCAAACAACACTGTGTCACTATAATGTACCTAATGAAATTATGGCTGTTACAGCAGTACTATTCTGCAATTACTTTAAAAGGGTATAAATACATTAAACTTACCTTTGCATATGCCTTTCCTCCTTTTAACTCCTAGGGGGAAAAAAAACCAAACAAACATACTAGTAATTATGCAAGCCATCCATTAAAGATAACAACTTTTTTTTTTTTTTTTTTTAAGAAAAGCAAATCACAGAATCACAGAATTGTAGGGGTTGGAAGGGACCTTGAAAGATCATTGGGTCCAACCCCCAAATAATAATCTTAATTTTAAAATAGCTCGGCACACATTTGCTAGGTTATACTGTGGTCATTTAGAACTTCGTATTAAATCAGTGCAGGCCACCAGGAGACTGTCATCTTGTAGGAGGGGACCAGGGGAGAGGTGAGTGCCTGATGCCAGACCAGCATTTGCCTCCTGTAAAGTCTAGCCCCAGGGGCAGGTAGTGCTTCATACAAAATTGTGATACTTAGCACAGTTCAAGGCTTCTAAGTTTACTCATGCATACCAGCAGTATCTATCAAGGGCTAACTTTATGAAGACCGATGAGTGCTTCCTTACCTGTCCTGCTGGAATAACTTCTTTTCAATAAGAATGTAAAAACTCGTGAATTAGTCAAGATAAGGTAATAAATAGGATTACTATGTAAATGTTTTTAGAATACCTGACATGGTTGTAGCTAAAATAGATTTTACGAAATTTATCAGCTGACTAAAAATACAATCAAAACAAGTGATGAAAGAGCAGGGGAAGAGCAGAGGAGAGAAAAAATGCTACTTACCTTCCGTACAGACACCCTGCAGATGCAAGTATCCAGAATTCCTGTTGTGGCACTGGCACTGATTTTACACATAAATAGGAACTTTTTCTTCCAGCGGACACAGTTTGCCTGTACTACCTCCCTGCAAATAGGGAAGATATGCTTAATGCCAGTTGCATATGCGCTCAGGACCATAAAACGCAATAGGATAGCTTAAAAACAATCGCTTCTGTTTGTGAAGTGGCCACTTCAAGCAAAGTCTGTTCCAAAGCCTGAATAACCATCCTTCACTCTTCTCTTTGTGTAGCAAGACTATTAACTGCTTCAAAACCTGAACACAGTATTAAACCTAGAGAAAAAAAATGAACAGCCATGTGTTTTTGCAAATGACTCAGATCGTCATTTCTCCAGTTTGCCTCCAGAGAATGTGAAGTCCTTCTTCCTGAACATTAGCTCCCAGGCACTCTCTTACAAGCTGCTGAGCTTTGGAATGTACTCAGGGATACCATCTTTGATAAATCACGTTTCAATACAGGCAGAACTAGATAAATTTGAGGCCTGCACCAGTTCAGAGGAGAAGACGTACAATAATCAGATACAAAGTCAAGCACTCGAGGCATAGAATAATTTCAACTACATTCTGGGTATTTGTCTTTTGAGAGCAAAATAAGATGACTAATATCTGAACGGATTTGTTCATCACAAGAGAATTACAAGCCAGCAAAATGACTTAGCTAAGAAAAAGGCAACTGTTGGATGCTTTCAGCTATATTAATGTTATTATAAAAGTCTCAAGTGGCACACATTTTTCTATTAGGGTAACTCCAGTTGAGAACGAATAGACTCCAAAATAAACACATGCAGGGAGAATAGCTAGAAGACTCCTGTATCTTATCAGGAAAAAACAACAACAAAAAAAAAACGAAACAAACAAACCAACAAACAAAAAAAACAAACAATAAAAACATGGTAAGTGATTCAAACACGGTAGACACCAACTAACTTTTTAAGCTAAATGAGAAGTGGCTGGGGCCAAAATAAGGCATAATCAAACACATTTAAAACTGAAAATTACAAGGTCTCAAACCAGAGAGCAAATTTCTAGAACAGCTTTCAAATAACAGAAATAGAAGCAAAGAAGTCTTACTGTATGTAAAGAAAAGGTTGGCCAGTTTGTCATTAACACGATATAAGGACTATGATTCTGGGGAACCTGCCTCAAGGATCAAAAAGCTCTTTTCTAGTCCCATGTTCCTAAACACAGACCTTGGGAGTGTGGAGAATCTGATAATTTCTTCTACCACCCTAGTCATTCAAGTACAGTCTTCACATATTAAAGCAAATCTGTCCTTCTTTTACTTTTTTTTTTTCTAATGCACATATTCCTGTGTTTTATATTAACTTCCTACAGCACTTTATTATTGAAGACCCAGTCTGACATCTTTAGCACAGAAGAATTCTTTGGTTCCCCATAGGCTGGAGTCAGAGTTTATCACCTATGGAGAAACAATGATTCACAAGGCTCCTATTCGCTGTGCTGGGGAGACTGCCAGCTGCAGCACTCACATCCACAATGACTTGCTAAGGTAGGAACAAACTACCCTGTCTAAAATGAGTCAGTTTAATTACGACAACAGACTAACGGATTCAAATGATGCAACGCTGAGTCACGTTCAAGCATGTGACCTAAGAGGAACAAGTTCTACATACCACGATCTACCTTTTATCCATTAAGTCTCCTCTTGTAAACTTGTCTATGCTGTGGGAAAAGAAAAATCCAAACTGCTAGTATATGAGTTATTTAAATCCAGAATAAAAGCAGAATTCAAAAAAGGCAAATTACAAATAGCTACTACATCCTCTACTGGGAACAGGCTCAAGCAAGAAGGAGCCAAGTCAAATACAACCTTTAAGGGATGTGTGATAATTGTTAACATTTGTTACACTTAGAAGGGTTTAATTGCTATCGTAGCACTTCAGTGACAGTTGCCCATCTCTCAGGTAAAGCAAACAGTCAGCTAGATGTCCACTGTCAGGCAGAACACAGCTATGCAAGTGCGTGGGTATCTGGGATGTGCATATTTAGGTTTCATGCACTGTGCTCTCTAGACAACACAACTCCTGAGAATGGTCTGGTTTTCTGCCAATCACAGTGGTCCAGGCTTACTCAAAGTAATTTACAAATGAAGTCTCTAGAATTTATTTCTATTTTTCTTGAAGCTATTTTTTTCTGAGTAATATTTTGATCTTGTCCTAAAAATGAAAAAATTAAAGGCCTTCGTCTTTTAAAAATACCACCAGATCAGAAGCAGTTCTACTATAAGCAGGTGAAAAGCCTTTTTTCCTGAGCTGCCTAGCTACAATATTTTGCTTCAAATAGAGAAGAGATCTTAAGTCACTAAATTCACTGTAGTACTCTAGTCCTTCTGTGAACAGTACTATCAGTACATTCAAGAATTTAAGAAACTCATATGAAACAATACTAATGTCCTCATGCGAGCACTAGAAGCAACAGGCCTCCACTGATAGTAAAAGACAGTAGATGTGGTCATGTCCTTAACCCTGATGGTAATTAGCCAAACTTTTGGGAATTTGTTAAGCTAAAAAGACTGAGTGGGAAGGTGAACTTGAATGCAGGTAAACTTAGTGATATCATTTGTCAAGACTTCTTTTACAAAAAACATGATATTTTGGCACACTGGTAGTATTCCTCCCCCACAGAAACAAATGCACAGACACAAAATCCCAGAATCAGATTTTGTTTTGTTTCATCGCAGAGTAAGAATCTTGGTTTAAGCACAACACTGTATTTAAAAACCTATACATTAAGAGGATAACTGAAAATGCGGTTCCTTAAAATAAGTGATTTTTGTAGCTGTCAGTTGTGCTGCACTTCAAAGAATTCCTGAAATTAAATTCTAGCAGAAATATCTAATTAATACTGTAACACATAAAGTTGTGCAAACTTGTATTGAGTTTGCAAGAACTCTTGCCAATCCTTTGACCTCACCTCCTCCTCCATTCTATCTCTAGTCTCAGATCAAGGCATGTCAGCTATGGCCACAGGGAACCTGCATTTATACATTACTATGCATCAAATAATATCTGGAGAAAAAATCAAATGTCTTTTTTGTAAATAGAAGAAATGCAGACTTTTGCTGAGTCTCTCACTGTCACCCATAAAGGTCAGAAAATGACTTCCCCTAGTATCTGCTCATCATACAAGTAAGGACATGGTCATTGCTGTCATTTCAAGGTCTTTGAAACATTTATCTACAATGTGCAGAAACAACAACAACCACAAAAAGTGAATTGTTCTTCTTTTAATTTCATTATACAATTAAAAAAATTGTCACATTTTAATAAAGGTATTTTTTGTGTGAATAAAAGCACCAGCAAGTTGTTCCCTTTATGCTGAAAGGAAATAGATTTCTTTATTTCTAATTTCTATCTTTAATTTCTAAATTTCTGAGAATCTTAGTTCATATGCAAGGCCTTTAGAAAATAAATAGTTTTATTGATTGGTTACTATGGAAATGAACCGACATAACTTCTTGGCAACTGTGCCTATGTTATGGGGCACGCTGGAGAAAGCTTTCCGTTATGAGTCAGTTTCCTACGAGCCTCATAGTCACTTTACCACATGCAAAGCAAAAGCAGTTGTTTTATGAATCAAAATGCATCTTGGTTACTAAGATACATTCAAATATGTACTAGGCTGTAGTTTAAGAACAAACACTGTTAGAGTAAGACCTAGCCAAGAATAACGCAAGATAGGCAGATATTTTAAGATAAATTGATTCTAAAGTATAGTTTAAGCTAACCATCAGTTTAACTAATTGTTTTTCTCTTCAGAGGGTCATTTCCACTTTGACTAGATTTGAAATGCCTGATTTCAGCTGTAGACAAGGCTTCTCCCATATGTATTTTATGTGCTGTACACAATTCCCATTTAGAATAATAAACTAGTCTTCTATTTTCTCTTCTCATCCACAAAAGAGAAAAATCAACGCAGCAAACAACATAAGAGAAGCAACAATTCCTAATCCAATCATCATCTCATCCTAATTTTTAACAAGTGATAGGCTTTTTTTTTTTTTTAGTAGCATTTATGATCACCAAATTGTTAGTTCATTCCCACATGGATAAAGGATCTGAATAACAGCTTGTTTCAGCAAATAGCCACAAATGCAAAAATAAATCACTTCTAAAGACCTTAAGTGTCACATGAAAAATTCCTTTTTGCCAAATGGAAAAGCTTAAGCAGGAAAGGCTTAGAAATAAAGAAGCTAAAACTCTTTAGGACACTTAGAAAAATATTGTGTTCCATTAATTAGAAACTTGTTTATTCAAGTTTTTATTTTAATTATTCTAGACAGCTAATTATAACATTTAGCCATATGCAATGATCATGGTAAACGGATTCTTTTCCTAGCACAATTACTTTAGAATTATTAGTCATCGAGGAAGTAAGAAATTGGGGGCATTTGTTTTTAGTTTTAAGGTGCCATTCAGGCTTTATATTAGGCAAATTTTATATGAAACTCAAAAAATACTTTCAGAATCAATTAAGTAGGTAGTCTTCATTATATTAAGGAATGGAAGGGTTGTTTAGACATCTTACAGCTTTTGTACAAAACATGAGTTATCTAAAACCTCACTCTAAATACTTTGTAAAATGGCTTTTTCAGTCCACAAGGTAAATAGGAATATTATTTTGACTTATTACTATTTTTAAAGCTGGTGATTTTATGCAAATATTTGCTTTAGACTTTCAAGAATTTTTGCGACTGGGCATTGACAGTCCAAAGTACAGTGAATAAAATGACTTTGGAAGAGTTATCTCTGAATTAGTGCAACTTTTCCAATATTACTTAAGTTTTGCTTGCTTCTTTCAGGAGAAAATATATTATGCTGGATCAAGGCTGCTACAGCTCCACATCCCAGGTCCCACCAGTAGTGAGACAGAAGATGCATTCCCAGTATGTACGTGAAAACACCACATATATACACAGCCAGCCACAAATCCCAGACACAGATAGCACCAACAGCCTTGTTCCGCTCCCCTCTCTGGCTGGACAGGACAAAGGCTCACTAGCGAGGTCTATATATACATGGACTTGATCAGCTTGATTCCTTATAGTGCTTATGTTACCATAAAAGTCAGTCAAAGAAAATGTCTACGACTCAATTTGGAGTTTTAGAAGGCAGGCATTCTTTAATTGCAGCGCTGGACACACAGGGGATCACTCCACCTAGTATGCGTGTCGAATTGTTCAAGCTACAGGGGTTATATACAATCAAAACATATTCATTTGATTTCCAAGAAATAACTAACATATCCACACTATTTCCCGGCCCTCGTTAAAGTATGTAAATATCCCTGACCTATGCACATTTGTTTCTACTGGTGGTCTTTCAGGGCCCTGATAGTCAACTTAGGCATGCATACTAAGCTTAGTCATTTACAGGTCCAAGGACATAGGCATACCATGAGTTCCTCACATAATCTTTTCAGATACATCCTCCCAGACTGCGTTATCATTTAGACATAGAAAGTTTCCCCTGTTTTAGTGTAGAAGGTCTTTTAAAATGTAAATAATATCATATTCATATATATATACATCTATAAAATATATATAAACATACGTTTCTTCTGCAGAATGCCGAAGCACTTACAGAAGGTCATCCCATTTTTCTGAGGCAGGAATGAAGAAGGCATTAGCCTATAATCTTAACAGTTTTATCAGCCACACTTCCAGTGCCCTCAGTGGTTCAGGTATGTTACAGTAAGACTTGATCTTTCCTAGGCTATCTGCAGCATTAGGAAGGTATTGTTGGATACAGCTCTCATTTGTATAAGGGAACACACAGTGGCTTGGCATGCAAAAGAGGAATGCGGACATCCCGCTTGTACGATCTTCCCCCTAATTTACTTCTATTTCAAATTAGTGAAGTCTCACTGTTGAGGAAAAAATGGAGGTACCTATGCAGCTGTCTCCTGGAGCAATCAAATGTCTGTTTCTAATTAGTCCACTTTAAAGCAAAACATCATATGGTTAAGATCCTTGAAAAAAAATTACTGTACAGTTCTCTCTTCTTGTTTGGTTTAGATCCATGCAGCTGCAGTGTCAAACAACGGGGTTTACTCATGATTTTTCATTTAATGTCTCTACTGTATACACAAAAATATAAACAAGATCACGCAACAGAGAAATCCTTTACTTTCAAATTAAACTAAAAGCCTTTCCATTAATTCGATGGAACGGAAGTAAAAGCAAATGCAAATAGACAAATAAGAAAATCACAAGAGGTATTATAAAGGAAATAAAAAAGATCTATCACCAACTCCGCCAGGACCAATTTTATTCAAATACATTCTATGCATCTAATACAGAACAACTGTTGACTACATGCTGCCCATGCATGCATTCCAAATCCAATTTATTTCCTATATTCAGGAAGACAGGTTTACTTTAATATTCTGTTTCCTCCATGCCTGAGTCATAGAAGATGCATTCTCTCCAACAAAAACATTTTTTTCCTAAGCACTGCAAAAACAAACAAAACCAGTCATTTACAAACAGAGCTTCAATGTTTCCTTAATGTTTCACAAATTTCAGCACTAAGCAAACCAGCAAACAGCAAGCTCTGCAGGAAGAGCTCCACTTGTTTATAGTGCACTACTCCCCATTTAATTTGCTGTTATTGCAAGCAAAACTAACCACTTTCTATTTCACATTTTTACTCATAGTAACCAGGTTAAATCTTTAACTAGCAGTATTTCACGTTACGTATTCCATATAAAATGTGTATAAACTGATCATGACATGGAAGCAGAGCTGCTCTCGGCTAATTTTTACTTACGAAAAACTGCTGGTTACAAGCAAATGCAGAGACCTAAGAGAACTGGTGAAGTGAAGGGCAAACTGTACTAGTGAGACTGTAGCCAGCAGTTCAAAAGAAGTGACTGTTCCCTCTGTTGAACATTTGCAAAGCTTTATCTGTAGCACTGAATCCACTTTGGGGTCCTCGAGTGAAAGACATGATAAACTGAGGCAAGTCCTGGGAGTATGAGGTGAGGATCTGGAGTCAGAGCACCAGGGCTGAAGCAGGAGGAGAAATTGGGAGAACTGGATTTTTACAATCTCAAGAAAATATGTAAATGGATTTAATTGCTGTCTTCAGACATCTCTACTGAGTTAGAGAGAAGATAGAGCAAGACATTTCTCAGTGGGGAGCAGAGAAAGGACAAGGGGCAGTGACAGTGGCGAACCCGAGGTGCAGGTTGTTTACAAAAACTTACCTCCATTCTTGCGGGTTGCATGAAGTCAACTGGACGAAGCTGAGATTCCTGATCTGAGCTTAGTCCTGTTGGCCTACATGATCTCTAGCAGTCCCCTCCATCCTAAATTATTCCACTAAGTAACAGAAATAGTCCTTAAAATATGAAGGCAATCAAGCATTATAGTGCTTGCAAATAGCAAGTTTATGACAGCAACATAACACAGCAAAATGTGCTCTGTGTCCTGTGCTGGGGAAAAAATTCTCCTGCATAAACCAAGGGACACGTTATGCTTTTTTTTAATAAACAGGCACTTTTAGTAGATGTCTGTCATAAACCTATTTCCAGGAACCTTTTCCTGAGAAGTTAGCTGTTGCTGTATCTCTTACCAGTTTTTACAGTAAGTCGTCTCACAGGGATGATCCGTTTCCATCTGTATTAACCAATTAATTCCATGCAAAATGTAATCAATACAAACATTTTATTCTCTGCTACTATGGACCAGAGACATCCCTCCTCAAATCTGATTTTATTTTCTTTCTAATACTACTTTGAATTCCTGCCCTTCTATTTCAGGAACTTGATTTTTTCATTCCTCTTGTTTCTATATCGTTATTCTTCCACCTGTCCCCATGAACTCTGACATTAATGTTTCAGCCTTGTTTGCTTCTCCTTCAGCTCTGTCTGGAATATCCATACCAATCCTTGCACATCATGTGACCTTCCTCAAGCATGTTCTCTAAATCTTTCATCTAAACCCATTTTATTGCACCTCTTCAGCCTTTCATTAACAGATGCAAAGAAACTACACTTAAAAAAGCATCCTGTAATTTGTGTACAGAACTTCTTCTTACCTTCTTCCCCATAAGGTCCCTTCTTACCTTACCTCCCCTGACAGAGAGTGACAGGGCCTGAAAGCTTCTCACTAACAGCCTGTTTGCAACCGAGACAAACTTTTAAATGGATTTTCAGGATATGAAAAGAGCAACTACAAAACTGCTAGCCCGGATTTTTTTGCCTACCACTTTCTTGCCTCACAGCTTTTGAAAACTTACTTTGTTACATTTTCTCTATTGGCAAATCAGGTTGCAGCTGCAGAACTATTAGAATAGTGCTAACAGTGCTACTATTAGAAGTACTATATCTAATACTATAATATTATATATATATTATACTATATTATATATAATACTATAGATAATACTATATCTAATAGTGCTACTATTAGAAGTAGCACTGCCGACTACCAAGTATGAAGACTGCAAACAGAATTCATACATAGTGCAGGAAGGTGAGACTGGGAGGGACAGTAGTTTCATGTGACAGGTAGATCATTCTAACAAGTACTTTTGTTTAAGAACAGAAAACTGTTTAAGCTGTCTTAGTATCAGGAGAAGTTCTCCCTTTCAAACGTAATAGCAGCAAGAAGGGAAATGATGATTAGAAAGCAATTTGAAGAGTCCAGTGAGGCAGAAGATGTGCTTACCAGAGTCAAAAAAGCAAATGTAGTTTTAGTCAGTTGAGCAGGAAGCAGGTAAGCATCACTAGAAATAAGAAACACCTATTATCTGAAAGATAAGAAATCAAATTCTACAGAACAAAATTACTTATTCTACTCAGTATCTGTTAGGAATAAGAACATATTCACACAAGTAATGCAAGAGCTCTGTGACTGCCTCTCAGAACTCAAAAGCTTGTTGTATGCGAACTTCTCTGGAATTTGCCAGAGAATAAAATATTTTGATGAAAAAAGCTAGTTTTCAGCCCCCTCCCCCCTCATCTCTATCAATTATTCTTGTCACACAGATATAGATCATAATCAGCTTCTTAGTTTTGACTGTGTTGAATGTTGTATTGTAACAGAATGAAGAGAGAAACATCAGCAGTCTAAAATACCAGAAGGCAGAACTCGGAGCAAGAGGAATATGACCAAACTGAAGACTGCAAGCGTAAGAACACAAAAAGCCACTACTTGTATTACGTGCCAGGGGGTGGTGGTAGGGAAATCCAAGCAAAAAATGTAACTATCAGGCTTATAACTACTGTAGCCTAAATTTGTACAGTACAGTGTTGAAAGCACCCTCTTAAGAAATAAGATGGTTTACTTTCCAAAAGTCTTAGAGTTCCTCATATCCACATCTTCCCTTTTGCTGGTGGTGAAATAATTCAGCCTATGAGCACTTATCTACCTTAGGGGGCCTATCAATTATTTCTTCAGTCTATTTAGGTCAATTACAGACAGCCTATGATTCCAGTATATTTGTCTGCATTGTACTAGCCTTAAGGAATATGCGTAGTATTCCTCCAAGTCTATACCTTAGAATACTATTCTTTTCTGTTCAAAATATTCACAGGTGTAACTTCTACTTTGATGTTTGTATCAACACAAACTGGAGAACTCAATAACTTCTCCCTCAAAAGTTATAGTATACTAGACCTCAATCAGTAACAAAAATAAAGCTATTAAGGAGATATGGTCAGTTTTTTCATGTATTATACAATACTTTGAGTATGTATATTATGTTTTGAAACACAATCAAGTTTTTCAAGCTTTTTATGACACTTCAAAGATCTCGACTTTCAGAAAATGACCACCAGTTCACACTAGAATAAATGCATGCATGCAGAAGATGACGGCAATTAAAAAAAAAGTTTGTAACTGACAAGTTTTGAAATGTTGCCACCCTTGTTAACTTAATTTCATCCTTATTTATTCGGACCTTTGCTGAATCACCACTGTGAAAATCCATCTGTTAATTCTTAAGCCAAGAGCAAAGGCACTCCCTAAATTGGCATTGAAGGATCACTGCAGAGGAATGCTATACCTTTCTATAAACATACCTCGACGCTTTTCAGTCCAGCAAGAATAGACCAGTTACACTCACAGGGATTTTGATACACCAGCAAGTTTCTCTGCTCTTATTTTGAAACCATACCCCAAGAAAAATAGAAGGATTGTAAAGCTTGAGTCCAAGATAATATTTCTTCTGCTTCTGTCATGCTTCCACTGACACTTCTTAGAGACACATATCATACACATTGCTCACATCAGCTCATCTAAAATCAACTTCTTTGAAAGAGACTGTCCAGCAAATGCAACTCAGCCTGTGAAAGTGACTCCAAAGCAGTAAGGGCTGCATTAGAACAGTAATGGCACATCAGTGCCTAAACTCATGATTGTCATCATCTGTTACTCATGATGAAGTTGCTCAGAAGAATGACAAGGAAAAGAGACATGAAATGAGAACAGAACACCACTGAGTTGAAGACCCTCCAACCATAAAGAGAAAAGATTAATATTTGACTATACATGCAAGTATATTAGAATGGTTAAATAAGGAGTTTTTAGTTCTGTTTTGGTGCTCTTTGTTCTCTTTAATTCAATTTGCAAAATCAAAAGCAGATACTTTAGTGAGCTCTATAATAGCAGCATCTATTTTAATAAGAAAATAACTGAATAGTCATAGATTTGTGACTAATTTCTGTCTACTCCCGGAATTCCATGAGGCATTTTTCAGTAAATCCTTCTAGTAATAACATTACAGTAACATAATAAGCCATACAGCACCAATAAATGTAATGGGAAGGCCATTCTCTCCCCACAGTGGAGAGCTGGGCAATGGTCCCGCACATCACAGCACACCCTTCCCACTGCCAGGAGTCTGCCTCTGCCTGACACCTGGAAAATGAAGCCACCCGCACTCGGCTTGGCCGTCAAGACCAGCAGGTCCGGACGCTCCAGTCACCGCAGATGACAGCTCTATTGCTGATGCATGAAGAAGGAAAAAGGACACCTGTGTCTGCTGCTGTGTTTGCACTGCAGCATTAAACACGAACAAAGTCAGTAAAGCATAAGATCTGAATACGTACAGGAAATAAGATACTGCTTTTCCATAAATCTCTTATGTTAATTCTCCACGTAAGGATCCACAAGCCGAAGCGCAGCGAGCCCAACAGAGCGTTGAGGCCACAGCTCGCAGGCACAGCCGCCAGCCACGGCTCCAGTCCCGGCTGCAAGAAACCCCTTGCCCTCCTTGTACCCACACCACCGCGAGCCTCACAGCTCAGGACACCCCGGCACGAGCGACCTCCCCGCTGCCGGACCCCGCTCCGCTGGTATCAGTATTTACGAGCCCTAACGCCTGTGTCACGGCGTTCCGCCCTGGGGCGGCGGGCAGCCGGCGGCTTCTATCCTGCGGCCGTTGCCGCCCGCACCCGCCTCGGCCCCGGCGCCGCCACAAGCCCCGGGGCAGCGGCCCCGGCCGCCTCACAGCGCCCCTCACGCCCGCCCCCGGCCCTCCGGGCGCCGCCTCGGCCGCCAGCGGGGCCCCGCCGGGGGAGCCGAGGAGCCGGGGAAGGGGGCGGCGGAGGCGGGACGCGGCTCCCCCAGGAGCGGGGCCACCTACCGGGAGGACTCCCCGCTGAAGCTGCCGCCGTCCAGCAGCCGCACCTTGCAGAAGAGGATGCCGTTGACGAAGGGCACGGAGGAGAGCTCGTCCAGCTCCAGCTCCACGCGGAACTTGAACTTCTTCTTCTTCATCAGCATCGCGAAGGACGCGGGCCGGGGGCCTCCCGGCGGCCGCCCCCACGGGCGCTCAGCGCCCCGCGGCAGCTCCCCGCCGCGCCGCCCGCCCCGCTCCGCGCCCATACCCCGAGCGCGGGCGGCACCGCCGCGACGGGACGGGACAGGGCTCGGCTCCGCTCCGCTCCCGCCTCAGCCCCTGGCGGCCGCTTACATGGCAGCCGGCGCCTCCCCCCAGCCCACCCGCCCCGCTCCGGCCGCCCCCGGCGCCGCCTCCCCGCGGTCCGTAACGGGAGCTCGGCCGGGGCTGGGGCGCGGCGCTGTGAGGGGCCCGAGCCCCACAACCCGCGGGGCGTAGTGGGAGACTTGAGCCCCGCAGAGCTCGGGACTTCAGCTCCGCCTTTAGGATCCTTCTGTTGTCGTTCAACCCCTTTCGGGGGCTCTTACTGCAGTTCGGCTTGTGGTTTACAGCGCTGTTTTGGCTCCACTTTGATTCAAGGAACAGATGGTCATAGCCTTGTAGAGCAGCGTGCACATCTGTGTTTACACTTAGCAACAACGCTACAACACAGATGATCACAGCAGCACGCACACAATACTTTTTGTATAATGAATAGTTCAGCACGTGATCATCGAGGAACAACTTCGTCTCACCAGCCCGATCCGGAAGACTAAAACATAAAGCAAGCTTTGATCAGCCTCTCCCAGCACATCAGTTTCCTCTTCACAGAATGTTGCATAAGCTGACCCTTACATGCAGCAAGTCTGCCCACAACCAAGCATTCGTTCTCATGAACAGAGAAGGAACTTGTAAGATTATATGCGGTGTGTGATGCTGAGCATCTGAAATCTTCAGAAAGTTCATGAAAATAACTGCTGCCTCACAGACAAGAAGAGTACTTTGAAGGTTAGATCAATATAATACATACCCCGTGAATGCAGACATCAGAAGTGATGTGCATGGCTAAATACACCAAAATATCAACAACTGTCCTGTGGCATGATTTTAGAAGAAAAACAGTAAAGAGGAAAAAAAAATCAGACTGCAGTGAGTGGAAGAAAAATGATTTTACTTTCTCTGTTTTACAATATCCTGAGCATAGAAAGCATTTTTATACAGAGCATTACAGTACTTAAGAAAAAAAAAAGTAGTTCCGACCCCATTATCTGTTTCTATTTGTAGTAAAGATACCCCTAAAACACCCAGATGTTTAGTAATGTCCAGTAATTACTGTGAAGACATATTTTAGAGAATACCTAAATATTAGGCCTTGACATAAGAATTCCCCCCTCAAGAATATTTCTGTGATATACTCTAAGATAATTCTGGAAGTCTTTTTAATAGTTTCCAACAGCCTAAAGATCTCACATTATGGCAATTCCTTATGTATCATATTCATTAGCTCTCAAAGGAGCTAGAAGAGCTTCAACATCTACGGAGAATGAATTTGTACTGTTCATTAAGCATGAAGTAATACCAGAAAAGCACTTCTTTCCAAAACACACAACTCCAGAGTTCTTAGAAAAGAGTTTCAGATTAATGAAGAAGTTTTCATAATTAGCTTGAAAGTTACACAGAATAAGCACATAAAGAACTATTAAGAAATGAATATATTGAGATATAAAAGAACTAGAAAAAAAGAGAGGTACCAGGTGGACAACCTGCTGAAAATTTGACAAATACAATTGGCACAACTATTAAGTAATACCTTAAATAAACTCTGACTATGCTTAACTTTTCTGAATACACTTAACTTTAGTTAAAAGACATGAAAAATAGATGAACAACCTTCAAAGATCCTCTCAATATAACATTAGCAGCCCCCAGTACAAACAGACCCTGCATACATCCAAGACTCACAGGGCGGTGTGAGAGTTTATATGCCCAGTCAGGGCCCCAAGCACACCAGTGAGCTGTTCTGGCCCTGACCAGCCACACCTGGAGCCTCACCCACACCCTGCCCAGGGACCTAAGCTCAGCTCCAGGGCAACAGTTTTTGTGTAAGCTCTGATATTGCTTGGTCTGGTTTAGTTTTTTAGTTTTTTTCCCCCTATATGCTGTTGTGGCCTCTGATTCAGTTTGATCTTAGGTTTGTATTGTCACTGTAGATCTATTCCATAATTACTAGATGGTGGATGATCAGCAGTATTTGACCTGGCCTTGTGTTATGTTCCTGATATCACCTCAGATGTGTCTTGTTGAAAGCTAATTGCTGTGGATGCTGATGCCTGTTCTCCTTCCTCAGGTGTTGCAGGGTGGGTTCTAGCCCTGCTAGGTATGTTACTGAACCCTTGTTATATTTCCTTTAAGAGAAGAGCTTCCTTGAGGAAGATTTCTCTTGCTGTGGCTTTTTATCCTTAGATGATCCCTATTAAAAGTAAAGGGGTGTTGCTCAGTTATTTTAGAAGGCTTTGATTTAAATACAGTCCTTACTTTCAAATACCCCTTACTACACCAACAAAAAAAAGGTTATGTGTATATTCTGAAAGTAATAACTTTCAGTCTTCTGTATCAAATATAACCTTTTTGGTCAAAGTCAAAGGTGTCAGATGCATGGGTTTCTAAATATATTTAGGATCTTTAATCAAAACATTCTCAAAATAGCAGAGGACTTTGAAGAAAGATAAACACTATGAGTAATGTAAGAATTCTGCATTGTCATTGGTGTGAAGCTTCTGCAAACTTAAAGCCCTGAATTTTATTTTGGGAGAGCTTCATACATTTTTAAACAAACTGGATGTTTCTCAAGCAGGTATAAAATGTTTCAAGGGAAAAACACTTTTTGAAATACCATAGTTATATCAAGATAAAATAAATAATTCCAGTGTTGTGTATTATCTTACAAGTAGAAATTTTCACTTGCAAAAGGTCAGGAATTAAGTGTTTCTTCATGCACAAGTGATTTTGTGGGCAGGTTATGTCAATATCTCTGGGCTTTTAAAATCCTCTGAAGCATCATTGTATATATCATCATTGGAGACAGAATAGTAATGTGACCTGTGTTTATCTGCTCACCTACTTGCCTTCCATAGCATTGTTTTTCTGCTGGGCGCTCCTGTTCCTGACTTGTATCACTTTTTCCTGAGAAGAGTATTATTAAGAAAAAACTAAATATGCCCTTGCTTTGGCTTTAGGGGACTTAATGGTATTGATTCGATGTAATGTCTGGGCTACCACCTGTACCCAGACTAGCACTTCCAGTGGCAAGCACTTGTAAATACTCTATCTTGGCCATGGAGTAGATTAATTTTGATGTCTGAAACTAAATTAAAAAGTGGGTTCAGTGGGAGCTACATGTAGCGTGGGTAAGTAAACTCTAATCATGATGCTTCTCATAGAGATTTAAGAAATGTATGTGAAGTCTCAGTTCTCCAAATATGTTTGAACATATTTAGTATTAACCTACATAAGTAGTTCCTCTGATTTATCTACTGAATGATCGCTACCTTAGTGTTGTATGCCTGTTTCAAGCTGTATGGTAAATGAAACTCAGGTAACAGCCCCAGTCCTACAAGGTGTTCTGTGTCCTTCAAAATCATGATGTGTAACAAGAAAACCTGTGCCTTTCAAGTCAGAACACAGCTAAAGCATCTCTAGCTTAACTTCCACTGACAGATAACAATTTGACTTACAGATGCTTCTGTATTACAGTTAAGAAAAATGTGAAAAACAATAATAGAATTTGAATTTACCATTGCATGTTGTCAGAAGGTAGTACGATTCCAAAATGTTTACTTTGATGAAATCTATGTTGATAATATAAGGCTGAGCTAATTAAATCTATGTATTAGAGCAGGTATTTATTTTATCCCAAAACAACAACAGAAAACCTGAACGTTGACTTTTTCCTTTAAATATGTATTGCCTTGGTCTTTTCTAATTTTATTCTATGTATCCTGATAATTATTTCAGGTGCAATAAAATTGCTGGAGGTACTCACATTTCTCAATTGTAGCAGAGATGGATATGATCTCATTAAAAATTACTCTACTTCAAAGCAGTCCCTAGGGTTAAGCCAGAAATGATTTTTGGCTCATGAAGTAGTCAATTTTCATAATTTTAAGGGTATTATAAAGTGTTTCTCTTTCACAGAAAGAGCTATATCTAGAGTAGGTACTGAATCATGCAATTCAGCTGAACTATCTTTTCTTTCAGTCTATTAATAAAATATATTGTCTGTATCTAGCCTCTTAGGGTCTGTGATATTTATAGCACTTCCCCTAAGTGGGTAGTATTGATGTAATTTGAAATGTATTGATATACTAATTAAAAGGTCTTGTTTTAGTAAAATGTATATATGATGTTTTTCATGTTCTGATACTATTCAGTGTTGATATAAGTAGTCATATAATAGAATTTTTGTTACAATTTTTAAAAAATTGTTACAGAATTATATTTAAATCTTGTTTTTGATGCATATCCTCAGCAAACATATCTCCTGATTCACAGATGTCCTCTGTGGCTATGCAGTTCCTTCAAGCACGGTAAAAATTGCCAAACTTTTTTTAATAAGACCTCAATAAATAATGCAGTCTCCAAATCTGTCATGCAAGACCATCTGCAGAAGAACTAATAATTTTGGTATTGCTGTCTTCATAATGGGGAAGACTTATTTACTGGTTATTAGAGATGTAAATGAAGCAGAGTTGTGGAACTGTATTTGTGGTCACTATCTTGAACATCCCTGCAGCAGGGCACTTCAGCCTGACAAGTGTCTATCTTTTAACAAGGGTAATGGCTTCCTCACAGATGCAGAGCTAACAGTTTATCTGTTGCCACCTGCAAAGTTTGAGACCTTTACCTGCTTTTCTTATTGGTATCATCTAGTTATACTACAGTCACAGCACTTAAACATTTGGCACAGACATGTGCTTACTCCATTTTCAGGGAGACCAGTGCAAGTCTGGAGTCAGTCCATGAAATAAGTTTGATATTTGTTTCACATCTTAGATAAACAGTTGGGCCAATAAAATACAACCTGTTCTTTCAACCTTCTGCCCTGTGTGCAAGTCAAAGCAGAAACTGTTGGCAAATATGAATTCCTGAAGCATCAAGCTTTATCTGTTCTGTGGCCT
The DNA here is from genome assembly GCF_040182565.1 of Anser cygnoides. NCBI lineage: Eukaryota > Metazoa > Chordata > Aves > Anseriformes > Anatidae > Anser > Anser cygnoides. The sequence goes on along the minus strand of NC_089880.1, from coordinate 6,599,988 downwards.
GTTTTCCCACACAACTGCTGATGGCATAATGCACAACATAGTGCTTATAACTATGTATGATCCATTTATGAAAGTCAAATCTGTCAAAACTAGCTCGTCTTGCTTCAGGAAGAACAAGTATACCTTTTACCTTTAGTTTTGGACTACTGACACTAACATTCACAAGTGCAAATGACAGCTACCAAGTACTTTTTAAAACAAAGTGTCACAATGAGGTTCTCTGTCTTGATTTTTAATTCAAGTAAGAAGTGGCATAAATCATCCCCTATCAGGCATTACTTTTAATCCATACTTCAGGTAAATTATAGCAAGTTCTCAAGCTACAAACTTGTATTTCCACTAAAACAATATTTTTATATTAATAGATAAATATTTGTGTATGTGTGTACATATATACATCTGTATGTATGGCTCTGAAGTTTGGGAAATTCAACAAAGATAAATGTGAAGTACTGCGTGTGGGAAGGAATAACCTTCTGCAGTGATAGAGGTGGGGGACTGACTGGCTGGGGAGTGACCTGCTGAGAAAGACCTGTGGTCTTGGCACAGAGCAAGCTGGAGCATGCCAGCAGCGTGGCTTGGCAGAAAACAAGGCCAGCATTGTCCCAGGCTCTTATCAACAGAAGAAGGGAAGTAATGGTCCCTCTCTAATTAGCACAAATTACGCTGCATTTAGATAGTCTGGGTTGGTTTGGGGCTCTCCAGTACCTAAAAGATACAGACTGGAGAGTTCTGTAGGGCGTCGCTAGGGTGTTTAGAGGCTGGAGCATTTTCTGTGAGGGGAGGCTGAAGAACATGGGCTGTTTCAGCTGGTACAAGAGATGTGTTTTCTGGGGGCCTAGATGGAGGCCTCTGCCCCACCAGTACCTACACAGATGTTAGAAAAAAAAATATGAGTCCAGGATCTTGGCAGTGGGATATGGTGGGAAGATGAGACACCAGGCACAAAATGAAACAAAAGCTTATACTGGGTTAAAGGGGAGAAGTGTCTTAGCCACGAGGAGAGAGAGGTGGTAGGGCAGGCTGCCTGAGGAGATTGTGCAGTCTCAATCCGTAGAGGCTTTTAAGACTGCTTCAAGTCTTCAGCAACCTCTGCCGACTACATGGCTGAGCTTGCTTTGAGCAGGAGGTTGGAGTAGATACCCCCAAGGTCTCTTCCCACCTAATTTTGTTGATTCAATAAACCTATAATGCAATCATAGCTTTTAAAAATGCAAGGTTACTTATTCAATAGTGTCTAACTCGATAAGTAGTCTATGGTCAGACAGTATTCCAGATTAGCTTTATTGATTACTTTCTGAGCAAGGCTACTAAGTTCATGCTGTAAGGCTGAAACACTCGCCCTGGGTGTACGCTGCCTGCCTATTGCACCACGAGAACGAGACTCGGTTCAGTTGCTTTGTTGTTCACTGCAGCTCTCTGTGCGGACAACGGGCTCTCAAATGAACAGCCTTCTTGCTGGCAATTTTCCATCCATTTGTTCTCATACCAACCGTGCCCTTTAAGTAGCTCCTTTTGCATTCTGACGTTTATGCTGCTGATTTATGTATGAAGCAAGAGTTTCCTCTTTGTTCTAGTGGGCTAAACAAGCCAAGCTCTGTGAAAGGCTGGCAGTTGGGTCTCTAGATTATCCTAGTGACTGTTCATCTGGCTTCAGTGCTGACCTGACTGTAGCTGTGTTGGGGACTGAGATGATCCAAAGTACCCGAATTAGATCTCCGAGTGTATTGTGCAATGCCATGGGTATTTCTGCACTTGGGTGGGAACTATTTAACTTGATACAACTCCGACAGTGCACATCCCCTCAGTCAATTCGCAGCAGTGCGATCGAGCACAGCCAATCCGCCATGTAACGAAGAAACACATTTCCTATTCGTAAGAAAAAGAGGCACGTCGTGAAAGGAACCACCCCCCTTTCTCCGGGGCCGGCGGAGGCACGGCCGCGCCCGCCCGCCTCTGGCCGCCCCGCGGGGCGGGACTGGGGGAGCGGCCATTTCGTGGCGCCTCCCGCCGGGGGCGAGGCGGTGATGCTGGCCCGGCCCGGCCCGGCGCTCCCTCCTCGTCGTTCCCTTTCCCTCCTCCTCTCCACGGGCGCGGCCCCAGGCGTTGTCCGTGGCACCGCGGCCCCTCCTGCGGGAGCCGATCGGCGAGTGCCCCGCCGCCCGTCCCGCTCAGCACCGCGCCATGCTCCAGCTCCTGCGCCTGGCGCTGCCCGCCGCCGCCTGCGATGGGGGCCGGGAGGGCGAGTCGCGCTACGCCAACCTCTTCAAGAAGCTGGACCTCAACGAGGACGGCCGGGTGGACATCGCCGAGCTGCAGACCGGCCTCCGCGCCATGGGCATCCCCCTGGGCAAGGAGGCGGAGGAGGTAGGAGCGGGCAGGGCCCGGGGGCCCCGGGGCCGCCCCGCACCCAAGGGTGCTGCCGCTGACTCCGCTGCCGAGGGGCTCGGCCTGCTGCTGCCGCGGGCCGCCCCCCGGCCGCGTGGGCTCTGGCTGCGTGGTGTGTGGTAGTGTGTTTCCGCTCCGGCACGGCACGGCGGGTGACTCGCGGGTTTTGGATGCCGCTCCGTGTTTTGTACGGTCTAGGTCGCAATACGGGAAGGTGTATTTTGGGCAGCGGGGAAGCGAATCTGCGCTTCAGTCCGTGTGGCAGCCGGCGGCACTGTCAGCTCCAGCTCGTGAAGCTGCCTTCCTGTGAGCACGCTGATGTGGGATGGCACAGGCAGTGTCCCATAGCGAGGCTCCTGTGCGTGAAAACACACTGTAACTTCGGCCATCAGACCACAGACCAGACAGCTGTCACTGGGCTGTGGGTTCTGCAGGGATCCGCTTGGACTATTGCATTCTTTTGTCCTCTTTTATTAGCGATGCCTCCTGAGTCAGTAAAACTTGAGTCATCGAGTGTCTAAGTGCTGTTACACTAGCAAATCTGACCTGTACCTAGGAGAGAAACTTCCGTTTTCTAGTTGTCATCATTGATGCCTCAGGATCAGAACATAAAATCATTTAATGCACAATTCTATGGGTGTAAGTAATTGTGTGATAAGGCAAATTGTGCTGAAAAGGCAGCTTTTAGGTTGAGCATTTATCTCTTTAAAAGGTATTGCTTATGGAAGCTGGTGAGGTTGTCTTCAGTGGGCTCAGTTAATTTTAAAAGTCGTAACACTGTCTTTGTGGTTAGTAAATTGAGAGCTGGCACATTGAGATGTCAATTCATTTGCAAAGAAAGTAGGCTGTATCTGCAGTCACATAAGACGTACAGATTGGACTCGTGTTAACAACAGTGTGCATTTGTACTTAGGCATGTACTGTTTGTGTCTGTACATCATTCAGAGGGCACGGGCGTGACATCCAGGTTTTATGGAAGAATTTGTATTTTACCTGCACTTCTGAAAATCAGACGTAGCTGCAGTTGGGCTGAACAGGTACAGCGGAGGTCTGTGCTGGAGCTGTTACTTTAACAATGCTGTTCTTTATTTCAATATGATGACTGATCAGCATTCCACTGCCATGCCTGCATTAGGCACTGCGTAGCTTTGGAAAGAGGTTCAGAAAAGTCAACCTAAATTTTGACTGCAATGTTCAGGTGTGTTGGGTAAGGCATTCAGTGTCAGTGACCTTATGCTAATCCTGGGACGCGGCCTCTTCTTTCTTCATTACTTGGTCTCTATTTTACCTCTTTATATTTAACTCAGTCTCATATACTCAAGGAAAAGTATCCAACAGGAGTTGAATGATGCTATTGTGAGAGTATAAATGAAAGTCCTAAGCATGCATTCACTTCAATATTGCTTCTGGTCAAACATCTTTACGAGCGTATCTTGTGTTCTCAGACTTTGGTCTGTAAAGGAGGGACAGTCTGGTCTGCTTCCCCGTGAGAGCTGTCAGTCATGTCATGTCACTAGTTGCAGACTTCACTCAGGCATTGTGGATGCATTGTTGAAAACCTGTTGTGCCAGTTTGACTGTAACAGTGTGTGTTTTTAACCTAGAGTGAACAACAGAGGAATAGGTGCCCAGTTTTCTGACAATTAATGGGGATGGTCTTCCAACGTAATTTACTGAAAGCCCTGAGACACGGTGTATATCTTAACTTTTGAAATTTCACTTACAAGTTGTTCCAATGATTTTTTCTTATATTCAGCACGATATTTTCCATTCAAAGTGCAGATCTAAGTATCTGCCAAAGCCTCGATTGCTGCAGGATAAACTGGAAGTGAAACCATGAAATCAATTGAGATAAGCTACACTTTCGTGGATGTAGTGGGGAGCCAAACTGGCTGTCTTGGTTGCCTGAGAAACACAGAGGAAACAAAGTAAGCCATGAGTCATGCTGCATGTCTGAGATGGGTGGAAGAATTATTGCCGCGTACTGCAGCATTTATATGTTCACCGTTTTAAACTTAACGATGCACGTGATTTTTACTTGAAATGACTTGTTAGAATGAGACCCCCATTAAGACTTGCCTCCAGTTTCTTTCCTGTCTTTACGTAGCTAATCTGCTTCCTGTACTGTTCCTTGAGGCTAGAAGCTGCCTTCTACAACTTGCTCCACTTCAAGCTCTAAACTGATGTTTAATTCAGTAAAATATCTTTTTACTACTTGGTAAAAAGGCATTTTATTAATAAAATTATGCATGCAATTGTACTCCTTGTGTTTGTGGAGGCAGAAATAGTCTTATAATTGCTAACAACTAATGAGTAAGGAAATAAAACCTGGAAATATACAACGTGGCTACACATTCAGCACTGCTGATTCAGTGGTTTTATGGGTGTGGGCAGACCTTTGGATGTGCTGAATAAGAGTAGACTTCAGTTCCTAGTGGCCGGGTCAGGGTTTCAGGCCTTGCACTCTTTTGTTCCTAGGTGCAGGTGGGGGTTAGGTTTCCAGAATAGACGTGCTGGGCAGTCTTGGTCACTGTACTGGTGGGGAGCGCTGCTCACCCCGGTTAACTGTTGGTAGGCTACCAGGTGGGTGTTGTGTGTTTTCACTGCCAAGTCACTTGGGTCATCCTCAGTCATCACCTTCACAGTACTAGAAATTAGTGTTTGTGCTACTAATATGGCTTTCCTCTTTTCTCTTGAAACAGTATGTAATCCCTTTCTGGAAGGAACACGCATGCGTTTAGAAGTTAGCAAGCTGCTATCCATTTGGGTAGTAGACAACGGTATGCTCTTTTCGTTTGACCTTTCATCCATTTTCTTGATGGCTTTATTAATGCTTAATGTGTGATGAGACACTCTTCTAGGTGAAGTAATATTGTAGACATCAAATAGATGTGGTGTTGGAAGTAGGTCACGTTCTTCTTGAGGGAAGAATCTTTTTCTCCATAGAAAGACTTCATCGCGCAAAGTGGCAGAAGCTTCTGACTCTGGTCTGCTTGACCTGCCTCCTGTAAGCGTGTGACAGAAAAGTAAGCCACTAAAAAGTCTAAAGTGTGTACTTCTTAGAGGCTGCCAGGATGACTCCTGTTTTATATTTTAGAGTATATTGCTTGCTAGGAATGGACAACTTTGCAGAGCTTTATAAAAGATTCCTGACTTCGTATATTAGCACCTACAAAGAAGGAGTTGATTGCGATGACAGTATCAAATGGCTCTCTACAAGCCCCGTTAACAGCTATTGTACAGTCAATTTTGATTAGCAGAGTTGTCTGGTAGAGATACAAAATAGATGCTGGGATCAGATCTCAAATGATCTCATCCTGTGTCTTCAAAATGCACTGAGTCTCTTAGATGTGAGTACCATAAATGGTGTGAGTGGTTATACTATTTTTATTCCCGCTTTCCTTCTGTTGCAATCAATCCTTACAGTAAACCTGCAGGAGGCAAACTCCGTCTTTCACGCTTCAGTTTGTGGTAGAAACAGCCAAGCATTCACATTCAGGTACTATTTATACATTGAGTCCCGGAGCTAAGAGCAGCAAGATGTTACTGAAATGAATAACTACATTCTGGAAACAATATGATGTTCTTATTTAGACTGACTGTCAGATTTAGACATAAGTCTTGTCATTCCTGGCTACAATAAGGCTTTAAATGAAAATAAAACAGTGTGATGAGATAACTCACGTGAAGGTACAGTGTGATGTAATGGAAACAAGGCCCAAAGAGACTAAATTCTCAGCAATCGGAGTATGATCTGCTTGGAGTAGTCAACTGTGTTTATGAGAATTGTAGGCCAGCTATGTTAAAAATACTTGGAACACTTGAAGTGTGTTGCTGCATTTAAAATAAAAGGAACTAAGAATTTTGTCAAGCAGACCAGATTCCTGTGTTGTATTACAGTGCTGCATTGTAGTGTGAGACCACAGGTGAGAACAGAACCAGGTGTGAATGCTGAGCTTTTCTCTGGCCTCTTCAAAACTTGAGCTTAGTAGTGCTTCAGACCATGAAACTTATAGCTGTTTTTAGCTCAGAAGCATATCCCTTTACAGATATTTGTTTAGTAACTAAGCTAAACATAGCTGTTAATATTTCTCCACTGTTTTATTATGTTATTTGCGCTCTTCTTACTTTTGATAACTTCCCTTATATGGCAAAATTAGAAGGCTAGTAGACCAAATTAAATGAAGCCTCTTCATTACGTTGTACTTTGGTTAGGAAAGTATAAAAAAAGCGCCAGTTGCATTAGCAGCTTCTACACAGTACCTACACTTAGAAATCATTACCATACGTGACATGAAGATTCAGTCTGTAGAAGCAGAAATCTTTTCCACTTCTATGTCTCTCAGTGCCATTTTTTTGTGAAATGAAACTTTTTTCTTAGTTGTATGCCAAGAACTAATACTATAGGTTTAGAGTGGATAGACACCTTCTGCTTTTACGAAAAACAGATGTCACGTGTTTATTGAGAAATGGCACTACTTAGTTACTTTAAACCTTGCTTTTCAGGTCATAAGAGGTGTTAGAAATGTGTCTCATTATGGGGACTTAATTGTGAAATACCATAAACATCTTCAGTAATATATCTGAGTCCGGTTGTAAGCAAACATTTAAGTTATTTGATTTCAACATGCACAACTTCAGAAGCTTTTAACTGATGCATGCTGTAGTCACCAAGTATCCATATGAAATAGCAAGATGAATTTAATTTAATTTTCATAACACTTTAAGCATACAAGGAGGGAAAAAAATTGTTTTTCTAATACTAACTTGATAGTTTTGTTTTGTTTTTTTTTTTTTTCCCCTGAACAGGGTACAGTGAATGACTCATTCTTCTTGTTGTGCAAAATACAAGAATGCTAGGTACCAAATATGTGAACCCCTCTGCCCACCCTGGAAGATCTCTTAACCACATGTTGAAATGCTTTGCTAAATCACTGCTTTGAGACAGCAGTGTGTCCCAGGTGACAATGGTACACTGGTAAATCTTCTAAGATGTGTGCAAGGTAGGGATGCCTGTGCAGTAGAATAGTCTTATTTGTCAGAAAAGTTAGTCTACCAAGTATGTTCAGAGTTTGAAAAAAAGAAGCGTAACTTGCAAGGAATGCTGAATGAAGTTACAAGGGAGGATAGTTTGCATCTCCCATTTACGCTGTTTCAGATTCTTGGAATCTAATTCATAGTTGTGAGTTGAGAGTTTATCCAGGTCCTGTGGAAGCGGCTTCTGCAATGCATGCTGGAGAGCACACTCACAGCTCGCATCTCTTCCTTTTTAGGCTCATTTTATAGAGATTGTTACCTGAAATGAACCAATGGGAAGGCTGTGGCTGGCCCTTCAGTCGTGCTGAGAAGAGAGGTGCTCAGGGCAAAGAACAGGAAGGGGAAGCTACTCTGTAGCTGATGGAACAGCTACATCTCTTAGTGCGAAAGTCTGCTGTATGGGGGTGGGAGGTCGTGTCAGGGTCTGACAGGTCACCTGCTTGGGTACTGTTTAAATGCTGGTAGCATCCTGCGGGAAGGAAGTGAACAAATAAGAATGGAGCATTTCAGTAAGCTGAGGGTTCTTCAGAGGTAGTGCCAACGACTGTTTTGCTCACAACGCAGTATTGTGTAGGTGTTCTTAAACTTACCAGCAGTCTCCCTTGTGTGTTATTTGGGCTCATTGGTTGGGGTAATGTGTGGGCGCATCCTGGGACTTTCAGCCTTTTCGCTTTGTTTTGGATTTATCCCTCAACTGATGCAGAATGACGAGACTGATTTAAACAATCTTTACTACTGAGTTTTGGGTTATCATTGTGTCCTAAACTTCTGTAGTCCTGGCATATATAGGTAGGAAAAAAACACCATCATTTTTCAATATTGTAGGATACATGTTCAGTAAACAGAGTTGCATGTGTTTGAGCTGTGGCTGAATTTGGCTTGCAGCAGGAGTACAGTCCACAAATTTATAATGGTAGAATGCAGAGTTATATGAATGACTGTCGCTAATTATTTTGGCTCCAAAAGGGGGAAAGAATAGGAAGAGAAGAGAAGAAGGGAATGGCAAGGTTGCCGTTGAGATAACTACGTAAGATAAATATCAAGTTTTGAAAGAAAATGTGAACTTTCTGAATGTTCGAAGACATGCTGTTCTTACCTTGGTGCTGGTGGATTTTCTGTGTGATTTTTGTAACTGTGCCCTTTGGAGCTCTATTATTAGATTACAGAACAATGAACTCCTAATTGCACCAATTATGAGTCTTTAACTGCTGTTTGTTTTTATTGTGTCTTGTAGGTAGATAGCATGATAGGAAGCCAGAAATGCCCAGTAACTTCTTGATGGATCACTTCCTGTTAAGTACTCTTTACATTGCTTTAATTAGCTGAAATAACAAGCTAAAGAATAGATGAGTGGCAATCATTTGTACTGAGTAGCCCCACCTTCCACGTACAATTGAATTTTGTAACCAGAAGAATGGGAAGGCTTATACAGAATACAGAAATAATTGCAACACATAACATAAACATTGAACTGTGAATTAAAAAGAAAAGTGTACGTAAAAGCATTAAGACTTGTATTATCTTGCATTCTCTTTCTTTGCACTGTAGCTATGAATGTTTTGAAGTTCATAACTTTAGCACAGAGTAATGTAATAACTCATTGGGACGCTTATATGTGTTCAGTATCTTTAGTATCTTCAGTATCTAAAAGTATCCTCTTAGTATCTTCAGTATGTAAAGCATGTCCGTAATTTTCCTGATTTTTGTCAACAGACCTGCTGGCTTAGGTTTATACAGCCAGAGGACTTCTAGAGGAGTAGGAATTAAACACTGCAGTGTGTTGTATGTAATACAGAAATTGTAAAATATTTTTTTTCTGTGTTTCGGCTTTTCACATTGGTGTTGCATTGCTGTGCAAGACTTAAAAAGCAGCTGCATTAACTAACTACAGAGCAGAAAACAAAAGTAACAGAGTTGTTTTTAAAAGGCAGCAATGTCATGACCAAATAGGTCAGCATGAGTATTCTAGTCCGTACGTGTGAGGGCCCTAAGTGTTAACAGGAGAGAGAATCTAAATCGTCGTCTTAGTTCTGTAATTCTTTGTGGTCACTGTTTCATTGTATGGTGGGTTATATTTATTGCCTCAGGGTTAAAGTTTTCGCATGAGAAAAGAAATGGCACACCTTGAAAAAATAAACCATTTCCTTTTGGGGCTGGGCCTGCCTAAAGGTGAAGTGATTCCACGGTGAGTCTGTAACAACAAATGGCAGGTTTTAGGTGCCAGGCACACTCAGTATTGTTTCCCAGGACTTCAGTGCAAGGGCTGGCAGCTGGGTTGGTTCCTGCTCGATTGTTGTAAACGCACCCATGTTACAAGGCATCCAGTTCTCCGTCAGAGAAGTTGGTGAACCAGGAAGTGGCACAATGACAGGTGGCTATAACTGCAAATCCTGGTATCTAGCAGCAGATTAAATGCAGAACAGCAGAGTCTGGTTCCTTGCTGAACTTCAGTGAGGGTGATCAGCCACTGGAATAGGTTGCCTGGGGAGGGGAGGCTGTGGAACCTCCATCCTTGGAGATGTTCAGGACTCAGATGGACATGGTCCTGCTCCCCCTGATCTTGTTGGACTGAGTTTTTCCGTGATGCTGTGGATGGGCGGTTTGCATCCGGGAGGTGGTGTCAGGCTACCCACACAACCTAGCGTCTGCCCACTGGCTGTGCCCGTGCAACACACAGCCTCCCATGAGGGAATTTCTGAGCACCGAGTGGAAGGCAAGCTCTTTGAGCATTCCTGTTTGTTCCACAAATTGGCTAATTAGGGGTTTTAATCTGAAGCTTTAACACCCACGTAAATAGTGCATTTTTTGTACTGTAAGAAGCTTTTGTTTGTATGAACTTTTAGGTTCGTAGTGTGAGGAAATAGGCGCGTGCCTGCTGAGGTACAGCATACATTTTGTTCCCTGTTCCTTTCTTCTGCTGCACTGAGGGTGGTTGACACTGGCTTGAAGTGCGGAAAATAACTAGAAAACCAAAAGTAGGGAATGGAGAATGGGCTTGTGCTCATCCTTTTCTAGTTGTTGCAGGGTAAAATCTGCTTATTTGGCAGATAAAAGGAAAGCTGCCCCCCTTCACACACACTAATCGCCAGCTCTCTAAACCTCCTAGGAATTTCTGTTTTCTTTGGCTTACATCATCCTTAGCAGTGGAGGTTTTGCAATTGGAATTTAGCTAAGATTTTGTCGTATCTGTGAGCCAGAACAACGCTTTCCTTGTTTTATATTTTTGTGTACTTCAGATAGCAGCAGGGAATGGCAGCAATTCGTGTTGGTTAGAATTAACTGTGTGCGTGTGACTGCCACATAAACTGCCCCTTCTCAGCTGCTTGTGGGAGCCTAGCAAGGCACAAGGGTCCTGTGGTACACGGCGCTGTGCATGCAGTACAAGAGGGGCTGGGATGGCATTTTCTTGGAGTTGGGGGCTCTTTCTGCCCAGAGTCATTTTTAATGGATTTATTTTTGAATGATTAATCTATTTTTTTTTGTTTATTTTCTTATTAGAAGGACATAGTCAGGAATGCATCCATAAACTTGAGTGCGCATAAACTATTTTTTTTTGGTAAGGCAAGAGCATGAGATAAAACTGAATTTATGAGTATATTTGTGTTGACAAGTTATTGGTAGAACTGGCAAGCTGGACTTGAGAGCATATTAAGATCAGTACTGCAGAAATATTCTTCTAGGCTGAAATCAAACACTTATCTGAGTATGCAGTATCTTGCATGTATTCTACTGTGCGTAACTTGCTGTATTATGGGAGATAAATAATTTGCCTTGTATTTCACTGTGTAGTACCACCTAATACTCCCCTTTTTAAACGGGAATTATTTTTTTTTTTTTTAAGATTAAATGTTAAAGTACTCTTTTTAGTAGAGGAGTAGGAAAAAAAAGGAGGCAATATAAATATATTTAGACGGTTTCAAAAGTTCTCAGACACCTACAACATGTACACCAGAGTTTTTAGCTTCCTTTATGTTGAGTTTTTGTAGGCTAGGTCTTCTTGGACTTGGTTCTTTTAAGGACTTAAGCTGATTATAGTGGAGTAAACAAAATTATTTAAAAACAGATGTTGCAAATTAGAACAGCAATGCAAATCTTTATTCAGAAACTACAGCTGTGCAAGGCATTTGGAAAAACAGAAGGTATTTTGAAGACTTTTTAATATATGCTGTAAGCATACTCTGAAGTGCTCAGAAACTTGCAGCAATTCAGTGGAGAAATTCTACTCTCAGGTTTCTTGTACCTTATACAGCGCTTGTACGGTATCCTGGCCCCTTAGGATTTCACATACTCAGTGACAACACAGGAACTAATGCCCAAGTGATGAGATGGGGCATAACATCCCGTAAATCTTCTGGTTTAGAGCAGGGCTTTTGTGGTGGCCTTGCCTCCTGTTTCCTTGTGTCCTGCTGGACACTGGATGTGTGAGAGAGGACGGGAGGTGCCTGTTGCGGTAGTGCTGCTGCGCCTTTCCTCTCGTGACCCCAGCTGCCGTCTCTGCAGGGCTTTCTTTACGGAGTATCTGTTGCTGTGGCTTAAAGCCCCCGCTAGTAAATCCTGTGGAGCTTACTATCCTCGGCTTCACTATTCTTGGGGCTTTACCTCTGAAGACCTACTTCAGTGGTTACAGACTGATGCTCTGAGGGGTTGCTGTATTTTCCCTTTTTTCATAAAGTATGTTTTCACACACAAAGATGATGGACTTTTCAGGTGCTTTGTTGATGAAGGGAAAGTATATGCCCAGGCAGTCGTGCCACACCCCTTGTCTGTATTTCAGGCTTGTTTCCTGCTGTGCTGGCAATCATTTATCATATTCAACTCATAGTTAATTTTATACGTAGGCGTTTCTGATCTGCAGGGCTGTTACTAGCAAATGCATGCATAAGTGGAAGATAACTATTTCTATTTGCTACAGGTTTGTTGTAGAGTGTTTATATGGTGTGTAGTGTTTTATGTGTGGTGTGTGTGTTTTGTTTGTTTGTTTTTTGTCAGGGCTTAGGCTTGCCTTCCCAAATGCTTAGGGGTGGAAGTGCTAGTCAGGTAAAACCCTAGTACTTTTTGGTCAACACTTAAATAGTTAATTGCTATTTATACCGTTATCTTTATAATTAGGACAGAGCACTCGACTGAAGAGGACAGTTAGAACTATTTAATTTTACTGGAATATTGTCGACCCAGGTACAGCTAGAAAGTTGGAGGCCTAAAATTGTTCTTTTTTGTGATTTTGTCATGTCCACCAAGCCCTCCTCCACAAATAACTTGGTCCCTGTAGGTGTAACTTTTCATTGCTAGTAAGAAACCTTAAAATCTTTGAATAGAAAAGTTTTAGGAATAATAAATAATGCTTTCTTAAAGCTATCTTTGCTGCTGAGAGTTTTCTGTCTTCAAGAAACTGTTGAGAATGTGTTTAATGCTGGAAACAAAACATGGTTCTGAAGTGTATGCTTAGGTATCTTCCTGATTTGACTCTCAAAGTGACTGATATTATACTTCGTAAGCCTGAGCTTTTTTTTACTTTGTGAGTTTCTATAATTTGGAAAATCGAAATGTTAAATTTTCTCTCAACAGAAAATCTTTAAGGCTGGAGATACTAACCAGGATGGGCAGCTAGATTTTGAAGAATTTATGCAGTATCTTAAAGATCATGAAAAGAAAATGAAACTGGCGTTTAAGAGCCTGGACAAAAACAATGATGGTATGCCTTTATTTTGTGTGTTGAAACATTGTTTGAAGAAACTATGTGTTAAAAATTAATTTATATTCTTTGTCTAAACTGGAGACCAAAAATTGTGTGTGAAACCTCTACTTCATCCCTTTAATAGGAATGTAGTTATTGTGTGCTATAGATTGAAATAATTATTATAGTCATCTTGCCTTTTTATTATCTTCCAGGTTGGTTGATCTGGGGATCTTTGCTTTCCAGATAGGAACTTCCTTATAGTTTATCCATGTATCTATTAAACTATTAGCTATTAACTTACTGGATGTTTGCATCTCATTTAGCTGTATGATTTTAATTTACTTACCTTTGCTCGGTCCTGATAGTGCATAATAAAAATGCATCATCTCTGTTTAAAATTTAAATCATCTTTGCTATTGTGTAGGTGGTATGATTTAATTCAATGAGCTGCAAGTGTATGAAGTTCCATGTTTTAAATATGTATTACTTTTCTTTTAATGTTGTAAGGAAAAATTGAAGCATCAGAAGTTGTCCAGTCCCTCAAGATACTGGGTATAAACATTTCAGAAAAACAGGCGGAAAAGATCCTGCAAAGGTCAGGAATTGTCGTTTCTTAAAATATTTTGATCTTCTTTGTATTCTTCTTCATAAACACATTTTCTAATTCACAGAACATAATATTTAAATGGGATTATAACTTGGAAAGATTGTTGGTAACTTCAGTGGCACCTCTACAGTAATTCTTGCATATTCCATCTATTCTTGGGTTATACAAAGTCTGACCACTGTTTTAGCATCTGGTTATAGGAGGGGAATGTTTATACCTCAGTTCTGTGCAAATGTTGTTGATAGAATCAAGTGTTTTATATTTTTAAATGGAGAATGTTAGATACGCTTGTATAAGAAACACATGATATTGAAAGACAGTGGCAGATTTACCCTTTAAGTCTCCATGTCCAGTCTACAGACGGTATCACTGTGATGGCCAGTATTTAAAAACAAACACACGCTCAACACTGCTGCTGTTGCCTTACCTGTTTTGGTTCAATTTCTTTTAGTATTGATGCTGATGGGACAATGTCAGTAGACTGGAATGAGTGGAGAGATCATTTTATGTTTAACCCTGCTACAGACATTGAGGAAATAATTCGATATTGGAAACATTCCACTGTAAGTTGAACTTCTATTTTTAATTCAGTGCAGCTCTTAAATTAATTTCTACTGTGATAAGTTGCAGTGTTGAGTATAACAGCTTCACTGTTGTATTTCATACATTTAAAAGATTGTTTGGTTTTCCGTTTTGCTTAATGCCCTCTCATTTACAAGCAGGATAGTATCATTTGAGTTTCTTTAGAAGAATAACTCTTTCTTCATTTAAATTTTAATGCCAGTATTTCCTAGGAAGAAATCCTCTTCTTCCTTTGAAGATACTCCACAGAAAGATACTAACCACAATATTCAATCTTTTTTTTTCATATTACAGTACATTTGTATTTTCTGTGCTTTTGATGTGGTGAAACACATGTAGATTTCATTACCATGAAATCGCAAGTGTCATTATTGATGGCTTTCTATGCTATATGTTCTCACATCTATTATGTTATGGAATTTGATTGAAGAATGACAGGGTGTACAGCAACAAGGAGGTCATTATTTTAAGTTACTATTGAACAGAGCTCTTAACGCCTTAGTCACTGACTTTTAAGAAGCGATAATATAGTAAATAAGCCAATAATAATCGAGTTTGCTTAATATCCTTCCTGTAAATGAAAGGATAAACCGCATAGTTATGGAATAATTCATAATGTTAGGTAAAGACAGATTTGATTATAGTGAGACCATTTATATCTTGAGGGATCAGTCAGCATTTCTGTAGTAAAATTCAGTTTGAGACATGAAAGTTTTGAGCAGTTGACGCTGTACAAACTCAGTTCAGAGATGCTTGACAACAGGGAGTCAGCTCCCTGTTCGCTGAGGGAAAACCCTTGGAGCACTGCTATGAGATAAGGTCGTCCTGCTCCCAGCTTGTTTAGTGAAGCATACTTTTGCTGTAATAATATGCTTTCTACCACTATTATTTTTTTTTGATACTACAGAATAGCCTCAGTTACCCCCAAGGAAAACGTTTAGGCATCTCTTCTGACTGCGACACTGGAAGATCACTTGACCCGGTTATCACAGCAAGCAAAATCCAGCCACACAGTAGCACAGCTGCTGCTTCAGATAACAGCAGATGTGAGACTTCACATGTCTGGCTGTCATTCACAGTTTTTTTTTTTTTTTTAATTGTAAAATTGCTGTCACTCTTCTGAGCAGACAGCTACGTTGGCATAGAAGTATTATGATAGCTGTGGTCTTCGTTACAAATCCCCCCTAAATTTAGCTTTAACTTTTGATTTCTTAGACTTCGTGTTAAAGTTGCATTTAGGACTAAGTAGATATAAGGTTTAAACTCTGGTAGGTATGTGTAATATCTGTAAGAACCCTGAATCTATATTTTAAGTGTTCTGATTGTTCTTTTGATGACTCCATTTGTGGTTGAGTAACTGAAGGCACCTTGCTTGGAAACAATGTCAGAAAGATGAAAGGATTTTCTCATTAATCTATTTTATGTTCAATATCCAGAAAAGTTAGGTCTTTCCTTCTTTGTACAGTGAATAAATGCATAATCTGCATACTGCAATTCTTAAATTTCAAGTGAGCAAGACAGAATAGTCTACTTAACAGATAGGGAACTCAGCATAAATAAGGTGTAGTGTCCGAAATCAACATTAGCCATAGTTTAAAACAAAAAGTTTGTCAGTTAACATACTTGCTGGTCAGTACTTGTTATCAGTTATTAAAACATTCTTGCTTCTTTATAGGCTTAATTTATGTATAATACTGGCTTTGCATCATCTAAGGTGCAATTTTTCTCTTTTGTCATGGTTATAAGTTACATGGAGAGCAAAGATTACTTTTAAGAGATATATAAAATTACTACAGGCTTTAGCAATAAAGCTGTCCAAGGCATAAGACTGTGGAATGTTCTTCTCTGATCACATTGAATAGTCATACAAACATGTACCTGTTAATGAAATGTCAAACTTTTATAGCTGAGTAGAAGTCATTAATATGTATTTCAGAATAATTGATAATGAGAGGCGACTTAGTAAAGCAGTCAAATTCATCATTTTGTAAGCTAATACACAACAGCTGCTGGGAATTTAATATTCTGATATATCAGCTATAAAAATGTTACTTTAAAATGTCAGGGTGAGGGGAAAATTCCCACATATTTATTCATAACTTACCATGAGAGTGAAATCTCTTGTTAGCATCCTTAAGAGATTACCAAACTAATCCCAGAAGACTGTCCTGTGAAAGGTTAGAATCAGCATGTAAGCATTAGTGCTCGCTGAAGAGATTTACAGATCATGACAGGATGTCTTCGTTTGGGATATACTCAAGACGGAAATTTGTCATAATTTTTAATGATGATGGTGCAGTCTTTGAAATGGTGGGTCTGTGGTGTTATTGCTTGGTAGAAGTATTTAAAAATGCTGTTAATTGGATAACAATAGCAATCCATAGCAAGTTGATTTTAGAATGTAAATTATTTTTTTTATTTATTTTGTACTGGCATTTTTATTTACATATTCTCAGGTTCTAGGCCAGTTTGCAATTAGAACTGTTGATAAAATTGAGATGGTAGAATAAGATGTTTTTTTTTTTTTCAACCTGTTTGCTTTGGATTCTAATAGGTGCTGGATATTGGAGATAGTTTGACTGTTCCAGATGAGTTCACAGAGGAAGAGAAAAAGACTGGGCAGTGGTGGAAGCAGCTATTAGCAGGAGGAGTGGCTGGTGCTGTCTCTCGAACAGGTACAGCACCGTTAGATCGCCTTAAAGTGATGATGCAGGTAGGTGCAATATTTAAGTTCTTATTAGTCTCCATTGTATCATTTCAGTTTTTAGAAAGTTGATAGAGAAAGATGATGGCCAAATACAATATCTGAATTCTGGAGGTCTAGCTGTGTTTCCACAGTTTCAGTACTTTGTGTCCATAAGACAGTTTTGCACAGCGATATTGGCAAAAATATAAGCAAAGTATTATACTGCTTGTGCAATTAATATAATATTTCCAATAGTGAATGTGATTTTGCTAGTTCTTATAAGCAATGATAGGCTACTTAGGTGATGAGTTTTACAGCCTAATCAGAGCACTGTTCCTTACTGTGATTTTTTTTTTTTTTTTTTAGGTTCATGGGTCAAAGTCAAACAAAATGAATATAGCCAGTGGTTTTAAGCAAATGTTGAAAGAAGGTGGTGTCCGATCCCTCTGGAGGGGAAATGGTGTGAATGTTGTGAAAATAGCTCCTGAAACAGCTATTAAGTTCTGGGCTTATGAACAGGTAAGATGCTAAATCAGGAATGAAAATAATGGTATATAAAATACTATATAATTCTCACTGTTTGTCATTTGCACTATTGTATTGTACAGGAGGGAGTTCTTATGGGTGGAGATTTTACCATAGCAATTTAGACTGACTTTCCAATTTCAAATAGTCTATTTTTTCTGTTAATAGAATACTTACTTCGCAGATTTTGCTATTATATTATAAGCAGTATAAATAAATTGTCATTAATTTTTAACTGTCCTCCCATTTTTATAACTTTATATATAGTGAGAACGACCAAAACCCTGACGCATTATACTGACTGAACTTGTACAAGATTCTGTTTAAGTCAAATATTCTGGTTCTATATAAGGTGCCCTTGTCCTGGATTTCAGAGTTATATTTACCTCTGTTAAGGCCTGATCTTCCTTTGGAAAATGAACTTCAGTTCTGGTGTAGCTAACCGATCTTTGTTTTTCATCTATAGGACTTGCCTCAAATAATACTCAAGTAACATATTGTACATTTTTGTACAACTATGAAATCAAACCAACAAAAAGTCAAGTAAATTTTGGGGTATCGCAAGACTGAATGGCAGAATTCCATAGGGAAACTTCGAGCACACTGTTAATCTTGCCGAGCCTTTTGGGAGCTGATGATGGTGCATTCTTGCATGATGGCATCTGTCTTGATTGAAGCAATATGTAAAACTCTCTAGGTGCCTCTGTGAACAAGTTAACCTAATGTAAAGGATCGTTGCATGTTAGTGTTTTTGTGAATACCTGATGACAGAGTTGGAGCAAGCATAGTGCTAAGTTTGCTGGTTTAGTCAATACAACTGTTAATACACACACACACATAATGCAGTTTGGAAAGACATTTTGTGCTGTACTCTTACCTCTTGAGGTAACTCCTGCATCTACTGAAAAGCATGTGATACTTATTTAATGTACTTTATCTTTACAGTATAAGAAGATACTCACTAAGGATGATGGAAATCTAGGCACTGTTGAAAGATTTGTATCTGGTTCTTTGGCTGGGGCAACAGCACAAACTTCTATTTATCCCATGGAGGTTAGTAACAGAAAATCTGCTTCCATTGGAGACGGCCAAATGTCTGGTTTGGCATTTTTACTCTTGAAAGTATTGAAATTCCTATATCCTAACTTATTTTTACTTTGCACTTCCTTTCAGAGTTTCAGTGCTAAACACTTCAGAATATGCTATGTTCTAATTGATACCTCTCATTTTTTTTGTATATGTGGATGTCCTTTTTAAATTAAATTTACTTCTTAATATATATGGGGAATTCAGGTGATGGTGTCATTTACCTCTGTATGTGAGCCTGAAACTTGGGTTATTGTATTTTGTGTGATTGCACCTTTTGATATTTGCTATTCAAGTATGTCTCTCCATAGAGCAATGTTTAAATGTATCTTTGCAACCTTGTCCAGGAAAAGAAATCCTGTAATGCATTTAAGATTAAGTACACATTAAAGGCAGTTTCTGAATTTGGCCTAAATCTTTCCCACTATGTATGTAAGCAAGGAGCGATCTTCCCTGTAACAGGTAGGAAGTTGTTGCATTGTAATTGGGAGCTGGGTCAGATCAGGAGATCAGTTGGGAAGGAGAATAAAACAGCTACAGCTGAGGCTTGATGGATTAAATGGTCTTTCCTCTGTAGGACATTTGTATGTAGTACTATGTATGTTGCAATTTAATTAGGATTAAAATATGAACTGCTGTAGGGTAGCTATTTCACATCCTGCTTTTTTAATTAGAAGTAGAAAGTATTTCCTTATTTTCTTGTTCCTTAGAACATATCTTTTTGTGCAAATAACTGGAATGTATGTTGGGGCAGGCATTAAACCAATATCAACATCAAAATTTTGAATTAATTTAAAATCTAACCTACATACTTTTCCATAAGGAAGGGTGTCAGTTGTAATAAAACTTACCTGTTTTTATTGCTGGCAGTGATCAGTTTTTTTGTTTTTTAACTCTATCCTTGTCATCAGAGCTGCTGAGTCACAGCTAGCCTGAGTACAGAGATGGCTACATTAACTGAAATGTTAGGTTGAACACTAGGAATAGGCTGGTCAATAGAGAAGTGAACTGTTCTACAGGTAATATTCCCATCTACTGTCCTAGAAATGCTTTTTAGGGTGCTTCTAAGCAAAAGAAAAAAAAAAAACAAAGCCTCGGGAAACTCCTGAGGAAGCGGCAGTCCTAAGAGGTTTTAAAGTAGGCCAAATTCTTGCTCATAAATTCTATCTGTGGTTTCTTTTACATACTGTTTTTTATTTCTTTGTCCTAAGATGCTGTATAGACTCATTTTATTATTAACCTAATGTTGGGTTTCATTAGTGAAAAGCAATCTTTATATCCCTTAAGTACTTCTCACAGGGTCATGCCTTTTGAAAAACTTTCTTAATGTGCTTTGCTGTTTCCAGATCAGAAGTAAGACCTGCTAGTATGTGAATGCTCTCACTTTTTATTTGGCTAATGCTTATGTTAGATATTGTCTACACTGATGCCTTCAAATTGATTAAAATCTGCTTGTTTTAATCAGGAAGATAAAGGTAAAATGAAACTTCAGAAAACCATGTTCCATCATATTTTCATTTTTTTGGCTAAGTTGTAATCTAGTGTATGTTAGTGTGTGCTATTCTGCGTTAATGATAAAATCTGAAGAAACTGCTAGCCAGGCCTCAACAGCAGCCACAACAAAGGAGACCTGAAGTACCAAAATGCAAAGCAATTCCAACAGATACATTGTGTTTCTCTGTATTTATAAACTACAGTAATGAATAGGTATGTAATTAAGGCCACTGTTTTTTCCCTTTCAGGTTTTGAAGACCAGATTGGCTGTGGGTAAAACTGGGCAATATTCTGGGATGTTTGACTGTGCTAAGAAGATCTTGAAAAGAGAAGGTTTAAAGGCCTTCTACAAAGGCTATATTCCTAACATTTTGGGAATAATTCCTTATGCTGGCATTGACCTTGCTGTTTATGAGGTGAGTTTAATCACTGAATGTAAGCTTTTACTAGTTACTTTATGAAAAGTGTGAATATTCTTTAGTCAGATCTGTATTAGTCAGATTTGTGATATGCTTGTAGTATTGCAGTTGCCATCAATTTGAAATAGATAAATGAGGATTTCCATTGGATTTAACTTATAAGATTTTTCTTTTTTGCCCTTGCTGGAGGGAGTGCCTGTACAGATGGGTCCTTACATGCAAGTTTCATTTAGCATGCAGGGCTCCTTTCTTCCACTGGATCAAACAAGAAATCTGCTAAAAAGGAGGCATTGCATAGACTTGGGTGATACAACACTCTTGCGTAACTAAATGACCCAGTTGGCTTGGAACGTACCCCTTATATAGCAAACCTGAGTCAGATTTTTACCTGACTGATAGGAATAGTATGTTACGTATTTTGCAGCTTTGCACATTTTTTGCCATCTTCTCTGATTTGTAATTGGATTATAGTAACTTGTATTATGTATGCATCTGTTCCTGCCACCAGAATTCTCTGTGGCTGGTGTGTAGTTCTCCTGAGGAGTTTGAAATACTGCTGTTTCCTTTAAAGATGAACTGACACATCTTACACCCATCAGCACAAATTAAAATATTTTTATCTACTTTAGGTGCTAAAGAGTTGTTTCAAAATGTGTTAAGTAACTTACGTGCATAGACTAAACTTTTTCTAGTCTAGACAAATCTTGTTGGGATATTGCAGTAATACTAATCAGCACAATTTCTTGTGCGAATGTTTCAAAGCAGTATGGGAGTTCTGTCCTACAGTTAGCATCTGTACTTCTGCATGGAGTAACATACCCAGCTGTGTGAGCTTTTGGTACACCCTGTGGAGTGCTGGGTCATTCCCACCCCTTTTCCCAAAGTCTTAACTGGTTTAGAGCATGGGCACTGCTGCTGCCTGTTGCTGTGGCTGGATATTTAAGGATTTCTCTTCTAGGCACTAGCTATTGCAGTCTGGTTCAAGTCCATTCCCGGGTGTGAAGGTATTTACCTGTACACTTTACACCAGCCCTACAAGTGTATTTTTAGTGAGTTTGATGCTTTTCTGGTTTGAATCCATAACAAGTCTTATAAATAAACATGCGTTTATTTACTTTCTTGAATGCAGATATCTCGTCTTACTATTTAATCTTATATCTTGACAGCTCTTAAAGACTACGTGGCTAGAACACTATGCATCAAGCTCTGCTAACCCAGGTGTTTTTGTATTGCTGGGATGTGGTACTGTTTCCAGTACATGTGGGCAGCTAGCCAGTTACCCTCTCGCTCTTGTCAGAACACGCATGCAGGCTCAAGGTGAGTCCGGTTGTACCGAAAATATTTTGTGTGGTCAGATCAAAATTGTACCATTTGTGATGGCTGCAACAGGAATGTGGGAGTAAAGGAATAATAATCGAGGCAGGAAAAAAAATACTTGAAAAAGCAAGGATTATCTGGAAAAATCTTAACAGTAGGTGTTTGTCCCTGTTGCCCATCAGTGTTCTTTAGCATACTGGATTCAAACGTAACGTTACAGACACCAGTGTTCTGTGTGTTTGGAGAGCCACATTCCATACAAGATGTAGAGCTCCTGCCATAGTCTCAGAATTCTGTCATAACAGTTAGGTTTCCTAAACTTTAGAGGCAAAATGAAAAGTACTTTGACTATGCTGTGAAGGTTGACAGCAATGTTTGCTCTGGAGTAAATTTCATGAAGACAATTTCATAGTGGAGATTATTGCTTGATAAGTTTGTGCACAGACTAATAATAGCAGCAAAAAGAATATAGGTGGACAGTGCATTTCAGTTGGATCTAGATGCATGGATCTCTCTCGAATGTCTGGATATTAAAGAGAGATCTCACTGTGAGCATTGAAGTTCTAATCGATGACCCTGGAATTGATAGGCTCACTAGCCAGGTGTTTAATACTTAAGAATTTTTAATGTTACTAGAACTGTTGTATAACACTATCTTCTTGTTCTAGCCTCAGTGGAAGGAGCTCCACAGCTAAACATGGTCGGTCTCTTTCAAAGAATTATTGCTACAGAAGGAATCCAAGGACTTTATCGGGGCATAGCCCCTAATTTTATGAAAGTGCTTCCAGCTGTCAGCATCAGTTACGTTGTATACGAAAAAATGAAACAGAATTTGGGAATAGCATGAAATGAAGGAAAAAGGTGAGATGTTTGTAATGTTGGAAACACCAGAAAAAAAATGATTTCTCAAACAGTCTCCTCTTACAGTTAGAGACAGATCTTTGTGGAGAGGTGCTGCAACTTCTATTTTTGCCCTCAAGAGGGGAAAAACTTTCTTAATTTGTAATTCACCGTTTCTAAATAACATTTCTAAACCTATATTGCACTTTAATGTCACTGAATTGAGAAAAAAAAATCAAGAACCTGTATCTTTAAATCAATAATATGTTTATATTTTCAGGAAATCATGCATATTTTACTCATGGGC
The DNA here is from genome assembly GCF_040182565.1 of Anser cygnoides. Classification (NCBI taxonomy): domain Eukaryota; kingdom Metazoa; phylum Chordata; class Aves; order Anseriformes; family Anatidae; genus Anser; species Anser cygnoides. The sequence goes on along the minus strand of NC_089880.1, from coordinate 6,577,024 downwards.
TTTTTTTCTTGTATTTGTCTTCTCTAACTATGTATTTGGCTCAGATGAAACCAAAGGTAGGAGAACTTTGTACTGCCTCGATAATGAACAGATGAAAGTGACTTTGTTTTGTCATGCTGCCTATACTCAAGCAATTCACAGGCAACATTTTGCACTTCTAGAAGTAAGCACTTACTATTGTTATTTCTGAAGATTTAATCTAAGTTTTGAAAAACATGACCTTGAGATACAGAAAGGAATGGAGTAACACATTGAAGTGTAGCCCACCACCTTTATCTTCAAGTTAACCTTTTTAATTAAAGTCTAAGAGCCTGAGAAACTGTTGTTCCACAGTATCTAGAATACCTCACTTGATTTACATGGTATTTTTGTAATACAATCAGTGATTTTTCATATCTTGCTTAGTTGGACTTGATTTTCATTGCACTTGTAAATGCTATTGTGACAAGCTTTGGGTTACAGTTGTATGTTTTTTTAGGATCATAATATACAGAAACAGAAAAAGCTACTGAGTTACTGGATTTTTTTTTCCATACAAGTGCAAGTTACTGTTTAAAAATAGGGTGGAGGATCCAGTATTAAGTTAATAATGAATTATTTATTGGCTGCGTTAGAAGAAATAGACTAAATTAGTCAAGAACTCAGAGCTCATCATAACTGCCTTGAGGAGAGAAACGCTTCTTTGGATTCGCCATTTCTTCCCTTATTCTGAGGGTTACAGTCCACTGTGTGCTTTTAGTCAGTAAGGGATTACATTATTATGTAAAGGATCATCATGTGAGATAAATCTGCTTTCCTTCACAGTTATCTGTGTACTGTGCATGCTGACTGTTTTTGTGAAATTTGGGTCATAAAATACTGAAATATTTTGTCTGAGTGACCAAATGGAACCATGGATCTCAGGTGCCCATCAGATTCATGTTAATGAAGCAAATGAAGCACATGCAGAGAGCTTGGTAGTATTGAGAGACAGTTCCTCCGCAAAAACCAAAGCAGCATTTCGTCAGTGTAGAAAGTAGTATATTCCATGTATAAGCAATTCCCAAGTGACTTCCTTTTTTTGGAGATGGGCGGTGGGTTTGAGACTGGTGATGTGACATTTCAGTTGCTTTCCGGCAACATTGAGATAGAGTAACAATTACTGCTCAACTCTCTTGTTACACTTTTTCTGCTTTCTGCAGTTTGTGTGGTGTCTTAATCCCAAATTTACTAAGATCATCTTTATACTTGACCTTCTAAAAGCCACTTCTCTTAGACCACTCCCTGAAATCGGATTACTGCAGGAAGAACTTTGTTCCTATGCTAAATTCCTGTAAGGTCTTTGAGGGTCTGTGTGTGTACACACAAAACTAAACACCCATGAACAGCTGCTGCATATATATGTGTGTATATATATATATACACACACACATGAAATCAAACACACAGGTAACTGCCCCCTTTAGGCCATATTCTTCAGACAGCAGGTCAGATATAAATCTGTGCTTCCATGGTTGCAGTTTATATTCCATAAACCAATATGAAACTCCATAAGGATACTCCATAAGATTCATGTTATAAACGTTTTATCAGATTTTAGAAAATAGCAGCTTTAGCTGTGTCTTTTGGCCTTCAATTTAGGGAAGCCTTCAATATTGCACATTAAAAAAAAAAAATAAAATTCATTGTATGAAAATCATCATCCATGTGTACAAAGCCTTTCTGATCTGAATGTTTCTTGGTCTTGCCAACATCTTTTGTATTTTTATGGGATTTGTGATATCAGTTCTGTTTCCCAACCATTTTGTCTGACTGTGACCAATGAGCCAATGTATTGCATGTGTGATATGGAGATGACTTCAGAAGTGTGTATCTTCTAGACTTGGTCCATTTTGTTTATAGTGTGCAAGTGCCATTACGAATATTGAAAATTACATTGGTGTTTTCAAACATGGAAAAATGGAGTCGTCTTCAAATTTCATTTTTCATTGTGTGTCTCTTTGATGACTGTGTTCAATTGTATATTTTTTGTCTCTTAAAAAATGAATGTTTACCTTTTTAGCTCATAAACTACCAGTTTCTAATAAATGTTCATTTCCTTATCTGGCTCGAGTGTGCTGATCTTTCTCATGGCCCAACAGACAGATGACATTTCTTTATTGCACTGCATGCATACTACTCATTGTCAAAGGTAATTTATCTAACGGTATTATAGAGACTAGCCTATATCTCACTATTATTTGATGTATGAAAACCTACTTTGAGATTAAGAAAAATATTCACAGTTGATAGTCATGCTCTTAAAACACTGTTTCATTGATGAATGGAAGATCAAATAATGATCAATATTTTCTTCTTGCTCATTGGACGATCTAACACAACTGCTACCTGCGTGACAGAGCTCTTGATAATCCAGCGTGTTTGTGTTCTTCATATTTATCTTCTTTGTTAATCTTTCTTCTTTAGTAAAAGGATCAATATAAAACATTTTCAAGATAATTGTCTTAATTTACTCTACATGTGTAGCATAGCTATCATACTAAAAGTGTGCTCAGTAGCTAGCTTTGACAACTCCATATGAGTTTTTCACAATACTTTCCCATGTTAAAGATCACTGTAAACAAGTTAAGGGAGGTTATTCTTAACTTTGACTTCTGCAAATATTCTTCTTGTAACAGGTAAGGTTTAGAAGCTTCCTTTTGTGTAGTGGAAGAACTAGACGCTCTGTGTGCTATTCGTGACTATATGAAAAAATTGACACTCTGTTCTACTTGATGCAAGAATGATATTAATTGGAAATTATCTGCAGAGGCTGGGTTTTTGACGACCAGTCTCTTACAGTGATGAGGTGTTAAGATGTGCTCTCAAGATGTCTGAGTTAGATGGTTCTACCCATCCCCATAAAAAAGAAAATTCATTCTGCAGAATGTAGCAGTGGTATTTAAAGTGCTACTTTGAAATTAACCTACTGGGCAACTGAATTCTATAGTTTTTTATCAGTGACTGGTCCTGATATGATGCTTTTTGATGTACAGGAGCTGTTATATGTACAGTATTACACGATGTATGTTTATATGATGGTTTTTGAAATATCTCACATCTGCAATGCATATGACTACATGCACAGATCTGCAACCATTATTTTTAACTGTTTGTAGTTACTACCATTCTGAAAAATCACATTGCTTTTGTATCTTACCATTTGTTATGTGTTTAATGTATTTCAAGACAGATGTATGCAAAGATGGTCTGTACAGATCATGTGGAAATACTGCTGTACAGCTTGGTACTACCCCTTCAGTCGAAGAAACAGGCATGAAGAGAATGTAAATCAGGTAGTGTCATGAATAAGTTAATAGCAGGTTCAGGTTCATAAACTTAAATGTGTGTTTTTTAAATGCTTCCTATGCTTCCTTATGATATATGAGTGGTCGTGGGATGGCTTTTAAGGCCTACATTAAAACAAGATACTCTTCAAAATTGTATTTTGTGGAGAATGAAATTTGTGAGAACTGTGGATATTGAACACAGTGGTTTTAGTATATTGGCAATCTGGCTTTGTAAATTATGTCTAGAATCTGAGCAGTTCTGGTGTCTGAAAATATGTTGGAAATTATGTGGATAATATTTGTGCAGTTCAGAGTAAACATGTTCTGTCAACTAAGTAAATGCATAAGTATTGCACACTGAAGTTCTTAGGCTGAGTCTGTTTTGTCAAATAGTTAACGATGGAATGAATCTACTATGTGTAATGTATGTATATAAACCTATGTAGTGATTGTGTATACACACATTTTCAGTTATGTATAAAGCCTTTTCTTTACACAAAGTTCATGCATTTTGTTTGTGCAATTGCTGGAACAGTTTCCAGAACAGCCTTTTAATTGAACACTTCTGAATTAACATAACTGTCCCTGCAGACGTTTCTTATGCAAGCTGAAGTTATGAAACCGAAGAGAAGTAGCCAGTAGGTTCTCTTATATAATGTCAGTAGTAGAGGCAAAAACATTGTTGAGAAATTAAACCACTTGAATGGGTATACCTGTCATGTTACACCAAGCTTTTTGCTAACATATTTGACCCATAGTTTAGCTCTTGCTAGAGCACTGACATGGAAACACTCTTATTATACAGCAAGTAACACATGTTTTTTAATCATTGTTAATTCGTGTCATGCATGAGCCACTCTTTCCCTGGTGAGCCTGAACTGCCCCTTCTTTGCAGTGTTTGGAGGAAACTGTGCAGATTCAGATTGAATTCGAGCAGTGCCATCTACTGGCGTGTTGTAATACTGATTTGAAAGGGAGAATGGCTTTTCTAGATAAAAGATCTGAATTATTTTCGTGGAGTTATATTTATAACGAAGGGAAAAATAGTTTATAATCAGGTTAAACCCATTTGAGCCATCTTTTTAGTGGTGATTATGTTAGTGTGAACTAACATAATGTGTGGGTGCCATACGCTTCTGTGAATTACAAAAAAAACAAGAAAAATCATCTCTGCTTAGGGTAAGGTACAGTTAGAATTCATACCTTGTATCAATTGGCATGACTACTTCTAATCAAAGACATTTGAAATAGAAGATGGGCTTTTTTTCTGTTCTCATAAAATGCTTTTTAAATGTCAGTGTCTCAGTAAGATCTGCTGCTGTGAAGTGGAAAGGTTCTCTACCAGCATATGACTAAAAAAGGGTACGAGACTACATGATTATGTTAGAAAAGTGAAAAATGCTCTTCTTTATTTCAATACTTACAAAGTAAGTATTATATCAAGATCTGCGCTGAGAGCTATGTTAACTATTTCACAATGTTAGAACACCACCTAACTGAGTGCAGGTAGAAGGTTTTTCACAATTCCTCACTTAAATTTTACAAATTCACAGAATCATAAAATATCTTGAATTGGAAGGGACCCCCAAAGATCACTGAGTTCACCTCCTGCCTCTGCACAGGACCACCCAAAAATCAAACTGTATGTCTGAGAGCATTGTCCAAACGCTTCTTGCACTTCCCCAGGCTCAGGGCTGTCACCACTGCCTTGGGAGCCCGTCCCAGTGCCTGACCACCTCTCAGTGAAGAACCTTTTCCTGACACCCAGCCTGACTCCCCCCCCGTTGCAGGCTCATGCTGTTAAATTTTCCCACAGCATCCACGTGCAGCCACTGATTTGTTTTGTGATGCAGTTGCTGTGTTCTTTCAAACCAAGCAAGTCTGGACATAGTCCAACTCACTCTGGCACAGCGCTATTCATTTCCACCTTTTGGGCTTCTTAACAAATGCCCATCTGTTTACCCTACAGCCTGTGTGTTTGGCACACCTCATGACTCCTTATCCACAACTCCAATCCCAATCTAATATTCTAAATATATTTCATTGCAGGAATTAGGTTTGTGCATTTCCTGCTGTGGAACCAAATGTCCATTCATCATTATATTGGAAGTTATGGGACAAGTTAATGATCATCATGCGTTCCATCTTGCCCCTTCAATGGGGTCTACTCTGGAGAGCAAGTCCCATATCTAAATGAACTCCGTCAGGTTCTCTGGAGTGCTGGAAGCTCAGTAGATTGCTCATGTTGTATTTGTGATACTCTGAGACTCTTGCATGTACAGCTGGCTGTACATGTACAATGGCAGCTGGCTGGTTTGCACAGGCTTAATTTTTCTCTCTGCCTCAAATTTTGTGTTCATTTATGCATAGCACCTTGACTTCCATATTCAATCCTTGGACTATTTCTCTTTGTTCTTTTGAGTATGCATGTGACCTCTAATTGTCTAAACTGAAGGAAAAAAACCTAGTTGCTGCAGTGACACTGTTGCAAGATGGCCACTCAGCGCAATTTTCTTCTTGATTTTCTGTTTATCATCTATTGGAGAAAAGGGGGTCTGCTTGGTGGCTACCTGCTCCCCAGAGAAGGCCCATCTCAAAATCATTTTGCTATATTACATATTCTGAGATTTTCCCAGATACAAATGTGTAATCGTTTGAATCTGCTACCCTTGGTACCTGGAAGAACAAACAGTTATAAGAGTTGCTGTTTATCTTCCTCTCAGCTGCTGGGCTAACCCAGAGCAGGTGTGTTTTGTCCCTTTGGGCCTCTTGAGAAGGAACCCAGTGCAATCTTACAGCTTGGAGGTTTTCTTTCATTCTGGATCTCTTATGCTGACCTCAGATAGGGAATTTTAACTTTCTGTAACTTCTGCTTCTGCCTACTTCTCTGATTATCCCCAGGGGGTTTTCCATTTTCTTTTTTAGCCCAGGCTTCAGGGCAAGACAGGCTGCCCCTTGGTAGCGTGACCAGACCATGAGTTACCGTCATCTGCACCATCATCAGGAGAAGCCGAGGAGACTTGATGCAGTAACATTGCACCTTAACGCCATGCTGAGATCTTTCAGGACTGTCAGGCGTGTTTTCAGAATTTAAGCTTTGTCAGTTTCTGCAGGTGTGACATGCCTGTGAGCAGCCTGGTAGCAGCTCAATAATCTGCTTTAGCTGCTGGTCTTAGTGCCTGAACTGATTCCATCTGCTTATGTGGAGTTCTATCTCTTGCTCACGTATTTCTAAATTATAGTCATAGTTTCTGGCCACATAATAATTTAGTTGGTTAATTATCATGCAGGTGAATGGTATTATGCTCTTTAATGACGCGTTTAGTAGTAAATAGCCTTAAAAATGTAGTTGATGTTATCAACTTTTAGTACCTTTTGGTACAGAGCCGCTTGTTTTCTTGCCTTTTTATTATTTGTGATTCATACTTAATGTTCTTATATTTCTGTTTTTCTTCTCAGTGGCTCAAATTCTTCTCACAGAAACAGGAAATAAATGGGAAGAGGGTTGTCCGCAGTGAGATTGTATCCATCTCTGATATCAGTTCAGCTTCAAGGCTTTTTGTATGCCAGTATAGCTTTCCTTTGTAGGCAAGCCCTAGTGCATTTTCAGATGTCTGCAAAATTTATTATCCAAATGCTTCCTGATGGTACTGTACAGTCTTATTTCAGATTCACCCCAAAGGCATACTCCTGTGCATGCTTTGCTGAGGCTACACCAGTTGGTTTGTCCAGTCACCCTCACCGTGCAGCGTGACAGGTGCCACACTCCTGATGTGAGGCAGGGCCACAGATCTGCAAACACACGAGTGAGTCTAATCCCTTTTTTCATCCATTGCATCAATACCTCTTTTAGTGCAGAGTCATGTAGGTTTGCACAGCTCTTGCTGGGCACCTACTAGGTTAATGTAATACGTAGCTATGGATTTTAAGGTCAGCACTCTGAGCTCATCTTTTGTGACCTCTAATAATTGCAGGCCAAATGGTTTCACCAGGTTATTGTGGTGTCCATGTCCGTCCTACTGCTTCTAGTGTTCCTGTATAAAAATGCTACACAAACCTTTCAAATGGTTTGGGCCTGGCAATAACTGACTAAACAAGGGGAAGTTCAGAGGCGGGGGTGACCCCAGGGATGGTGTAATGGGAATTGGTTTGCAAACAGGATTTCTTGGTGGTAATCTTGGTGGTAATCTTGGTGGTACAGATCACTGTCTCAAACCAGGCTGTATCTCTGAAGCCATCCTTCTGAAATTAGACACATAAAAAGTGTTACCTTTGTCCCACAAATGCTAAACCTAGTCATTCACATTTTGTTGATCACAGCTGTAAAGGTTTCTACTGTCAGCTCAGAGGTTGCTTGCAGTATAAAGGGAAGAGCAATGTTTTAGAATTCCTCTTCCAAGTTTGTAGCTTCTTTCTTCTCACTACTTGGACAGATTTTACAAAGGATTCACTAGGGAAGAAAGAGATGTAATTGCAACCTGACACCAGGTGATGAAGAAAGATGTCAAATTCTGACTCCATCATCACAAATGCCTACTTTTGTTATGAACAAGATCATGTTCCTCTTATGGATTAGGAAAAATCAGAAAGTTGGGTTGTGCTATGTGGGTGGAAAGCTGGGTTCCCCCAAACTCCTTGGTTTGCTCACACAAAGCCTTCTGCCTCTGGGGTGGCAGCAATAACAGGCCCTCTGATTGTAACCTGTCCCCTCTGCAGTGTCTGTGCTAATGAATGAGTGGCAGTGCACACATCCGATACATCTGCCTCATAAATACTTAATTTTGCTTTTACCAGTCAGCCAGAGTTTGGCAGAACATTGGCTTCTGTGCAGCCCAGGAAAAGATGCAAGTGCAGTGTTGCACTTCTCTGCAGGGAATTTGAGCTAGGGTAGGAGCACCTCTAAATCAGCCGTAGACACTGCCATCCTCTCGAAGTTATTTTGATGTAGACATCAGATACTGCTCACTAGTCCCATAAGGAGTATCCGGTTTTAGATTATTGTTTTTCCAGACTCCTGCGGTTTCCCTAGCCTAGGGAAAAAGGGATAAAGAGGAAGATTTATTCAGTGTTCTCATTTGTTCCAGCAGACTGATAGCTGACATCCATACTTTGCCGCAAGGCAGTCACTGGACTGTAATCTAATGGCACTCATCATTTCCACAGTATGACATTTCGGTAGGGAACGGTGTGATCCTGCAGATAGGCTGGCAGATGGAGACTTTCGTGACAGTTCTGCTACTGATCCTACGTACGTCACTTCTCAGCATCTCTGTTTCTTGTCCTTTCTTGTCTGTAAGGCACTGAGCTTCCTGGGAGCGTCCTGCTGTGATGGTTCGGTGTAGCCTGAGGTTGTGCTGTGATTCAGATGCTGTTCTGATAAAAAATTAAGGGCTTGGCCTACAATAGCACTTGTTAAAGTAACACAAACTTTATTTGCAGAGTTTTTCTGTTAGTTCGGTGTTTAAGGTAAATAATAGTAATAGTACAGCGCACAAAAAGCCCTGATGTTACCCAGGAAAGCAATCACGTTCTAAAATAGGTTGGTGGACAAAGTTGCCCAATGGGATAAATTCATAGGAATCTTGAAGAGAGCCTTTCATCTGCGAAAAAGCAGTTTGGCTTCCTGCTTGATTATTGTTTTTAGTCATTCCTTCTAGTTTATTTCTAATTGGCAGCAGCATTTCCATCTCTTCTACAGCGATCTTAGTGCGAGTTAGGGCTGCGTACACCCCTCGAGGAGAACAGCCCGAACCCGCTGCGCTGCCGTAGTCCTCGGCTGCTAAAGCAAAAGCGAAGCAAAGCACAACACCTCCGAAGCGTTTAGACTGGTGGTTACTGGCACCCCTGCCTCCCCTGCTGCAAGTGCGCTCGGCCCTGGGACAGCAGGTGAGGAGCAGGAGGTCGTCGTGCTGCGCCCCGGCTGCAGTCCAGGTGGATTTTCCCCTGGGGCCGGCCCTAACACCGCCCAGCAGAGGCCGCCCCTTCCCTGCTCTTTGGGTCACAAATCGCCAGCACAGGGGCTGCTGCCTCTGAGCTCTGAGGGGGGCGAGCAGGGGATGGGATCGAAGCGAGCAAATGATACCTGAGGCTGAAGGTCAGGAAAAATTTCCTGACGGTGCAGAAATCTCCCCAGGGGATTCCTATTGCTTGAGATGCTGTTTAAAAATAGCATAAATCAAATCTATAGCAACATGTATCACATGCAGTCCTGTACTGCTGTAGGTCACTTAGGACTCAAATAGCCGTAGACAAAGAAAAGAGACTTCTAACTCTCCTTTAGCAGTCAGCTGAACTGCAGATTGCATCAGGACAATCTTGGATCTATTTTGGTTTTCTGCTGGAGTCTGAGCATGTAGGATGCCTGAGGTACCCAAACTGGAGACTAATGAAGTACATAGATAACTGGAAAGGAGCAAATAAGCATTGTAAGCTGAAGCCTTGTGTTCACAGCCAGTCATGGAAACTTCTCGTGAAGAGGTTTCAGCAAATAATTTGATATTTAATTGCTGGTTAATGTTAGTATTTAAAAAAATTAAATTGCTTTTGAGTAATTCTCGATGTTCATCTCCTTAAATTTACTATTGTGCTATAAGAAATTACTCAAATAGCATCTAAGATCCCAAATGGGAAAAGTTCTGGAAGTTTCCCAGGTAGTAGAAGTTGACTTTCATGTGGTTTTCTCTCAAGGGCTGGTATTTGCCATGGAAGATGCGTGGTAGGAAGCCAGTGCTCTAGGCATCTCTTCCCCAGAAGTTGTGTCTCTGTGGAACTATTTGAAACTTGTAATTACAGGCTTTTTCTTTAACTTCCAAGTATATCTTATTAGTATGTGAAATATAAACACTTAAGGAATTTATAATGCAACTGTTGAGTACAGGCCTTACATAAGGAATGACTGAAGCTCAACAGAGATATTTCAGTAGTTCTTAGGGGTTTCCACAGGTGAAGACTTTACTCCAGTGTTTTTGTTTGGAAGCTGCTTTTCATAACAGAGAAAGTTCTCTCAGTACGTTTTCCTCTCCAAATAATTAATCTTTGGTTTTCAAATTCTCAGTGCCTGAACATTGGTGAAGCTCAGCCAACAGTACTTGATGGCTTTCAACTGTTTGTGAGAAGCCAATTTGTGTGTTACCACCGAGGGGAGGGTGTTGCATGAAAAGCGTTCCCCTAGTCCCAAGCTATACAGAGATATCTCTGTTGAGAGCCTCAGCAGAAGACCCGAGAGGGAATGGGGCTGGAGCATGAGCTGCTTCTCCACCATCACCACTGTGTTCTCTGGGCTGAAGTTCAGAAACTTGCTTAGAGGGGTTCAGGGAGACTTCAGGCCGATTAGACATGGCAATAAGGGCTATCGATCTCTATTATCGAAGCATCAAATTCACACGAAAATATTTGCCAACATACAGCCTTCATTTCTGGTGAAGGCTTTAGAACTATCAGGAAAGAATACAAACAGGCAAATGTGGCAAAACCTAGATCCTAGCATTTTTCTTCATGTTTCTTCCTTAAGGACTTGTAGAAAAAGTGCCCAAAATGCATTAAGAAGCTTTTAGTCACCAACTGCTACGTGTTCTTTCTGTCGTGACTGCGTATCTGAGGTCACAGTCAGAAGCAAAATCTTTCACAGAGCTATGAAGGAGGAAAAACTGCAAGTAGCCCATCTTGCGGGCATGGAGGAGGGCCGACGGGGGCTGGCGCCAAGTCTGGTTTTGTCACTTGGAGGCAGATGTGCAAGCCCTTTCTCTCAGCAGTCAGTCTGCTGCCGAGGGGACAGGAAGGCAGCAGTCTCCTTGGTCTCAGACACTTGACACTTAACAGGAATGGAAGAACTAGAGCTGGCTGTCTTCTCTTAGATATTTCTGTTATTTAAGCTAAACGAAAATGGCCAGAGCATCAGAAAATTGGTCAGAGCTAATGATCAATCCGATACAATATAAGCAAAACAGTTTGTAAGGTGATTTTCTTTTTGTCTATTAGACATTTAAAGCTGTTGATCTGCCAGAGGGCTTTTTTCTTTTTTCTTTTCTTTTAACCATTTTTAAGGATTGCATATTTCTTTTTTTTTTAAATAATTCAGCCTCAAAGAAGCTTCATTAAAAGTTTAAATTTTTATTAAGTTTTTAAACAGTTAATTATTAAAAAAAAACCTGGCAAAAATTAGAGATTTATAGTATTCAAAGTTAAATTCTTAACTCATGTTGTTGAACCTGAGTTGGCAGTTTTATCTTGGTACCTAAATATGCCAGGTCTTTAACTCCAGACAGAAAAAGCAAAACAAACAAACAAAAACCCCTGCAATGAAGACATAACGAGATGCAAAATGATTTGGGGCATTTTGAATAAGGTTTTATGCTTTCTTTCTGTACAGTTCTATATGTTTACATTAAAAAACATTCATTTCAGAAGACAGAAAATGAACATCTGCCAGGAGATAACAAAGCTGGGATATTGAAGCAGCCTTTCTATTGTATGTGTACATATAGAGGTTTCAATATTTGTTGTTAGGTTGCTTATCTCCTGTTAATTTCTAATAACTTATTTCCTAAGAACATGTGAGATGTTTTCCCTTTCTAGTTAAAAAAAGCAATTTTGATTTGCTGTGTTTTGAAACTGTTACTAGGGACCTTTGAAAAAGATTTTGAGCGCTGAAGTGGAACATGTTCAGCAACGTCTTTGTCCTCCAGTAGACACTGGCCTTATGAGGCATCTTAACCTGAGCCACCTAAAACTCCTTTTCCTCCAGTGTCTACTGCATGTGCTCTATACAGCCAATTCCAGGGGCTGAAATGTCCTTTCTGCAAAGACTCACTCTACTCAGATTGAGCCACTTTAGGGCAGTCTGTATGGCTTCTGCATGCAGATTATTTTTATGTATGAAAAATGTATGAATATTCCTTCAGGTGTTAATTAATGCGATTCTTAGTTATTGAGATTTTAAAGCAAAAAAACAACACCAAACCAAACCAAAAACACACAAGGTTCTCAGAGTATTCAAATGTACTCATTACATCTAGTTATTCAGTCGTGCACCTTACAAGCATTTAGCTGAAAAGCCTTTCTCCTTTCTTGCTTATGCTTAAGATCACACTGTACCTTTGTAGCAGGGAGAATGTTTTCCTTTTAGTTTTGTTCATCTGAATGTAAAATAAAGAATTTTTTGTACATTTCTGTTCACAATAATTTTCCAGTTTCTAATTTGTAGGGTCTCCTCTAGTGGTGAGGTCAAGAAGAGGAGCTTAACACTCAGTTGCAATCACATTATGAATACTTTGTCTGTTAATTCATTTTATTAGTAAATGGCAGTGAAAGTCTATGAAATGTACTGGGAAGTTTATCAGATGATAAAAACAGAGAATGAAGAGTTAGAACGAAGTATATCCCTAGGGACAGTACTGATGAGCCTTCCGATTGGGTGGGATAAAGATGTTCATAACAGCATTGTATTCATGCTCTCCATAGAATAGGTGATGTTCTGGAAAGAGGATCTTAGAAAAACAAGTGTTGATGAAAAGGAATGAAGGGGAATTTGCTGCAGCTGGGGGAAAAAGGAGGTGCTCTGGGTTCTGACTTTCAGATTGCACTCCATAAAGGGAAGGCCACTGTAACATCTCAGATCACATCAGGAAAACAAATCTTCTCCTTCATTACTAAGAATAGCTCATGTTATTGCATTGAAATAATTTCTCAAAGCTATTTTTTTCTTTTAGACTCCATATTTGCTCTTGTAGCATCTGGGAGCACAGACAGTGGAAATCAACAGACTGATCCCATGAACAGCTTTCATTTGTCTGTACAGAGCTGACTCTTTTGAGATGCCAGGAAAATGGGCAAATTTCGAATCCCACAGTTTTCATTGGAAGGACTGATTAACTTGTAAACAATGCTGTTAGTACCAGTTTGGGTAAGGAAGAAATTAATTTTTATATAATCTGTATTCTCAGTCAAATGCCATGAGTTTGTCTGGCCTTTTCTGTCCTAGTGTGAAAGAAAATACAAAACTGTGTGTACACCTGCTAATACTTACAAAATGCACAATAACAAAACAGTGCTGTAACTGCGTTACAATCTCAGAGAAGCAGAATTGAGTTGCTTGTTGTCTATTTGGAGATAAACCCTAATTGCATCAATATTTAGTGACTGTGGTATGGACCACAAAAACTATTAACCTTTTGGCACACCCAGCATACTCATGCTAGCAGTGCACATGGGACTTCCAAGTAATTGTGCATAGAGGGCTTGCAAGAGCAAAAGCTTTAAATGGTACCTCCATGAGTAAAACCAGGATTACAATCTCTGCAATGGATCTGGGAGCATTTTAGTAGAAAGCTTTGAAAAACAAAAGGCAGCAAAATGTTTTAGATGGCAATTCCACCTTGCTGCTATCTAAGAAATTAAAATGTGAATAGAAGCCTGTAATTCGGTGCTCAGTAGCTTAATTTAATATGAAGTGTTTTTGAAACTTGATGGCAGATCATAGATAATGGTGATCAATACAATACTGATAAAAGTCTGTGCAGTTCATTGGAATGACATCTCTTCTTGCATCGTTATAGCAGCCCTTAAGCTATGCAGCACCAGAGTTAAGGAGAAAAAGACAAAATGTAAGTAAAACTCTCAGGCTTAGCTTTTTTCTAGCTCTAGGTTCAGGTGAGCCATGTGAAGTGTGCTGTATTGAGTTAGGATGTGAGCAGGAACTCTGAATTTCATTACAGGTTTATAATTCAAGGTACCCTGGTTATTTATTTAAAGCAGTATTTTATTTTTCTTGAATCTCAAGGTTGAAGAAATTTATATACTTGTTTACATAGCAGCTGCTTTTAGCTTTACATTTAATACATGGGATTTGAAGACTATCACTTGAAGCCTCCCTGATGCCTCTGTCAATTTCTGTGGAATTCAGGCTTTCTTAAAAACAATTGCTTCTAACCTGCAGGAAATATTTAAAGAATGTGGCTAGTGTACTACCTCCTTGTGCATGGTCTTTCCAGGCAGCTCTCCACTTGAGCACTACCATAAAGGTCCTGCACAGGGGCTGGCTTTCTCTAAGTCAGCATTATCACTGGTAATTAGGAGTAAAGGTGTGTATACCAGCATAGCTTTTGTTTCACTGGCCATGTAAATCACCTCACTTAGCCAGACACTCATCGCAATGCACAGTGCTGGTGGTATCTCAAGTCAGAACTAAATGATACAGACATTGAAAACTTTCAGTAATTATTTGACATGGACAATTTCTCTGATAGCAGTTGCCTGGAGGTAGATTTACAAGAAATACGTGAGTGACGTCACTAGCTGTCTTCTTGAAAATGACCTTAACTGTGAAGGTGAAGCAGAAGTGGGTTCCGGACTTGCTTCCTTTGGTTGTTTGCCACATTTCTCCCTTGGGCGATGTAAAATAGGTACATTTAAATAGCTGTCTGTCTGTGTCGTGACACTGTATGCGGAGATAAAGGCAAAGCACATCTGATGGAAATGTTGTTTGGTGCAGAGAACTAAAATGCCACTAAATAATGCCACCATGAGGGAAATAAAATGTTGAACCCTTATGCTACTTCCCATCTTTCCCAAACCATGAAGTTTTCCAATGGTATTTGCATTAAAGGACAGCATTGAATTATGTTCTTAAGCTGCATATCAGACAGACATTGCAGTGGATGGAGAAGTTAGGTAACTCTTCCAAAGTCACAAGAGAAGTCAGTGACCACCAGGAATAGAACCCACACATGCTGACAGCCAAGTCTCTGTGTGAGCCACAAGACCATCCTTCCTCCTGCACGCAGAGAGAAGAATCAGCAAGAAGCGGAAGGAGTTTCTGTGGTTTTGGAAAGGCTGTTCCGGTGATTCGCACATAATCAGCAGAAGGACAGGAGACAGTCTTCATTTACATAGAGGGCTGGCTGCATGGCTCTTACTGTAAGTATTTTGTAACTTGGCTGCTTCCAAACTAGACTCCCTTTTCCCAGGGTTGGCCAAATATTCCCCAGGTAGGAGGAAGAGTCAAAGATGAATCGATGATAACTCATCTGTGGAGAGAGGGTAATTGTTGATGGGGCTGGTGAGTTAAAGACACAAGCAGCAAAAACAACACCTTCATACAGTGCTGGTCCATCCTGAGGAGTAAAGTCCTTTGGGCAGACTAGCTGGGCAAAGAAAGAGCCTGTAGGGCTAATGAGGAGAAATGTTCTTTGGTTGCAGCTTTTAAATTTAGTCTGGCATAAGCCATGGAAAGCATCACTAAGTTCAGCTGTTTTATTAGTGATTCTCAAATACACTCATTTTTTCCATGGTTAACACCACTTCCCAATTTTCATCAGTCATCTTTTGAGTAGCTTCTCTCCCCCCAGCTCCCTTCAGTCTGCACTGTTAGTAATTCTAGCGGCAACCAACAGCGTAAGTAATACCACCATGTAAGCAAGACTGGGTAAATATGATCAACACTTAGCAGAAGTAGCTCGAGAGCCAGGCTAACCCACGTAGTACTCGGTAGATGCAGCTGAGAAGTTTTGGACAGGGAGGGAAAAGGTAGGGAGCAAAGTTACGGGACAAATCCTGTCCCATAACATGGAATGGGTGCTGCCAAGGGTGGTGTTGATTGAGGAGAAGTAGCTTGCTCTGATAATTTCTCCAGAACTGCATGTACTGGGTGCTAGATTGCAGAAGCATCAGGACGGTCTCTGCAGAGCTAGGTCTCAGCCAAAAGCTGGGGTTTGTCATTATTAAAAATTGCCTAGACCATATTTCTGTAAGTAATGGAAAGGCAACAGCAAAACAGCTTTCTTTAAATGTAGTTGTTTATCCACCAACACTAATGTGCTGGGAGGTGAAGAAGGTTATTGGCCATTTTATAGCATATGAAATAAACTGTTTTTCTGCAGTTATGGTTTAGCTTACACGATGTATCATAATTTATCTTAAATCATCGACAGAGAACTTTTCTCTATGTTGTCATCCTAGAATGAGATGGGAATGACAAAAAAAAAGTGTCAGTCGTTTTAATTAACATGACTATACTTTTCTTGCATATGCAACAGAAGGCAAAAACGTAAATTTGAAATCATTACATAACATTGTTGCTGCAGTAGTGATGAAAGGCCTTAGCTAGATCAGAGGTCCCCAGCCTTTAGGTGTCATGCAAACAGTAAATAGCTATTTCTACCTTAGAGAGTATACATCAGCTGACGGTCTTTCTTTAGGCGAGGCTCTCTGTGGGCACAGAGAGGGCTCTTGCTCTGCTGTGACCTGGAGATGTCATGTTGAAATTGTGAAGGAAGCACAAGGCAGGGTAAGCGCAAGTGAAAACAAAATTGGGAGAAACTGAAAGAGAGAATGCTTCTGTGGAATAAAAAATCTGGTGAGCATGAAAAAAAGTCATGGGTGCAACTTGTTTCAGTGGGAGTTTAGCTTGTGTAGCAGCTGGTGAGAGCCAAAGACATTTGGGTTCCCGAACGCATGTAGTCACGCTCTGACTGGTGCTGTCAGCTCAGATGTGGGAGTCCAAGAGGCCTTTTCAGAAACAACTTGAGCATGTAGGCACGTAACGCCCCTGAGCTCCACTGTGGCTTTACTTAAACAAGAGAGAACAGAGTCTCTGATGTACCTATGCCCAGATTGTCAGAGTTTTAGGTTCCTGAGTCTTACTGCAATGAATTCTTGGGAAGAATTCATTTCTCAGTTCTCTCAATTCTCCAGCCTTTAAATTCTGAGATTTCAGTGTCTTACTACATATTTTTTTTGCCTTACTATAGCATTAAATTGCATTCATATTCACATCCATTCCCTTCTGGCAGCTTTTCTTCCATTAACGTTGCTCTGATTAGCTGCGAAAGAGTGAGCAGATATACTTGAAATAGGTTGTTCCTGAGGACCAGCCACTCTGATGTTTATCCTCTTATAGTATGGCACAGCTGGGAATGGCAATTTGCTCTTGTGACAGGTTGACCAAGGATCAGCTACAGTATTAAAAGATTAGTACCCATTAATTTCCAGTGAGCTCTTCCGTAATAAACTCAGCATGTTGATGCAGATGTTCAACATTTGAGTATCTTCCTCATTTACAGAACATTTCATTTGAAGTTTAGCTAAAATAAAATGTAAATAAATCCCATTATTTTAAATTAAGTTATACTATGTGTTTAAAGGATGCACGGGTTTTAAACTTACTTTGTATATAACAATATATATTTTTTGACATCTGGACAATAGCTCTGACAATGCAAATGATCTGCTCTTAGCTAGTAGATTGCAGTGCTGACAACCAGAGGAAACGAAACGTGGACTCAGTAATCACAAAAACATCCATCTAATTTGTTTTCAAGGATTAATAACATGATTCAATCTTACTTATTAATGAACTGTGTACCTACATAATTGGATACAGCTGTTATAACAACTTTTGCATTTATCTAGTGCTGTTGCTGTAGACAGCTACCACTGTAGTACTGCAGATCCACTTCACATTTTTTCAAATGCTTAGCTGCTACATGACTGAACTGATTTGTTATGAACCCATGTTTCTTATGCCAGGAGAGAGAAAATGAACTTGGTGAGGATTTCCTGACTAATGCTGACTAAAATTTAAGGACTGTCCTTCTATTGTTTTTTAGTCTGCATTCTTCACAATCACATGTTCTTAATGCAGCACGGTAATTAGGTTCAAGATGGGCTACTACATGGGACAACGACAATAGCACTACCTTTCTTAGTCTTTAATTCATTAGGTGTATCAGCATCCTCGTCGCTCACTGCCCTCTCCATTCTTCAGAGTTACAGAATCTAGGACTCGAGTGGTGCTTAGTCACTCTACAACAAACTCCGCAGAGGGTTGGGCAGGCAGGATCAGTCCTTCTCGTCTCACTTTGAGATCTGGCCTTTAAAGAGTCTTGCCTCAGAAAACCCCAAAACCACAGAACACACACATCACCCTGACGAGCGGTCATGAGCGAGCTGTAAATGGTGCCACTGACACCTTATCCAGCAGTGGCTGCAGGGCAGGTTGGGGTCGGAAGGCGTGTTTCTGCTCTTGCTGAGGATGTGGGCTACGGCAGCGAGCGGGGATTCTGCCATCAGCCTGCTCTCATGCTCTTGGCAGTCTGCAGTGCTAATTCTTTGTCTGGTGGCTTGAATCCTGCCTGGATGTTTTTCCACTGCCCTAGATACAACGACGTTTTGACGTTACTTTGGATCTTACCCAGGGTAGATGCTGCAACTCTCTTTTTCCCCTGGGAAAAGACAGTGTGTTCTGATCTGTTCTAGTCAGGTGTTTCAAGTTAACTTTTACATTTGAAATCAACTATGCAAGAAAATTGAAAAATGTCTTTGACCCCAGAGTGAGACTATCTTTCTTTAGAACATGGACAACACAAACAGGAATTGTGTTGTTTGTCTCCCAGCCTTGGGAGCAGTTATAATGCCAGTAAGAATTACGAGATGTATGTGTTGTCTGTGTCCACAGCATCTCTGAGCCCAGGACACTGTGAAGTGAACTATTACAGACCTATGGACGCTGCGGCAGCTTCTTTTGAACTGCATGAAGTTGTGCCAGATCTGATCAAAATAATTTAAGTGTGCTGGATTTACTCACTTGTGCTCTGTGTGAACAACAGAGTAATCTGAGCACGTTCCTTTCCTGCAAAATCTAGGAGAGGCTTCAGTAACTCAGGGTTTGAAGCACTGGAAATTGCGCTGAGAAGAACCTTGAGTTTCCATCCTTTAAGCAATAAGATCTCTGGTTCGTGTATAATAAGAAGAGGTACCATTTGCAACTGAGTGCATTTGCTTACTTCTCTGTTGGTTGTTGAAAACTCTGTCACTGACGGCTTGTTTTCCTGGTTTGCATGGCTGGCTTGTGAGCATTTTAGTCACTGTGTTCAGGTTTGCCGATGCCCCACTTTGCATCTAAAATGTCTTGGCAAAGAGCATGAAGTATTTTTCCTCTTCTTCCCCAGAGGCTCTGCGGAAGCTTCTGCACAAGCTAAGCCTGCCTGTCACCATATGTTTAAAAAATAAAAAGCAATTACCCCTGTTGTCAGGCAGCCGGTGAGTAATGTGCCTCTTCGCCTTGGAGAAGGTTCCCAGCCCCCGCTATGCTGCTTGTGTATGGAAGCTGGGCTCATAATACTGCAAAATAAAATCCAGGATGGTGCCATCAGCCTGTGATTGGCTTTGGAGGCAGGAAATTTAATGGACTAAGCTCTAAAGTCAATAAAAGACCGTGTTTTGCCCTTGCTAGTCTTGGCTTGAGATAAAAG
Organism: Anser cygnoides; assembly: GCF_040182565.1. Classification (NCBI taxonomy): domain Eukaryota; kingdom Metazoa; phylum Chordata; class Aves; order Anseriformes; family Anatidae; genus Anser; species Anser cygnoides. The sequence continues at coordinate 6,557,469 of NC_089880.1, read as the reverse complement.
CAACTGTGGGCGATGTATTTGATTGGTAGGAATCCTACACAGTGGAAAGTACACTAGCATTTCAGATTTATGGTATTTCTAGCCCAACACCTTGTGTCCAAAAATAGACAGTAATTTCAGCAGCAACAATAAAACCCATATGAAAAGTGATTAAGCAACAACATGTCCATGGGGCAGGATATTTTTTACTCTTGGGAGTAAGTAGTTGGCTTTTTTCTGTACACTTAGTTTTCTGTCCTTTCAAGTGTAATATGCAAATTGCACATGTATTTATAATTTACATCGGTATTTGCAAACAAAGTCTTGAGCTAATGAGAGTCTGATAAGTACAATTCAAGAAGAAATATATCACAATTGATATATTTTTAATATGAAAAATAATTCTTTTCATTCTATTTTTAGAAGACAAAAAGAAAAAAAAAAAAAGAACGTCTGGATAAATAGACCAGTCTAAAGCCAGTGTTCAGTTACATAGAAATTAAGTTCAAATAATTAATGTTTGGTCACGTTGTAAGTATCTGAAAACAGTGCTTGATAATCAGAAGACTGTGAAAAGGTCAAGCATCCTTAATAGTAGCCACAGTTCTAAGCCTTACAGTGAAGCATGAAAGCCAACCTCTCATTTCCTGTGTTGCGATGTAGGCATTGGAGGTATTTACCATATGTACGTTTACGACAATAACTTCATGTGGCGATGGGAGAAGTGAGACTTCTTTTGCTAGGGACAAACCCGTACCTCTGAGAATCACATCGTGCCTCCAAGCTTTACAATCTGGAAGTGAGAGCAGAGGAACTGCTGCCTCCTTCCTCCCAGCTGGGCTGTACAAGCGCAGCAGAGATGGGCGCTTTCCTTCTTTACCCGTCTGCCTGCCCCAGAGTCTGTGTTTGCTGTGCACGGGAGTCCGGGGTGCCTCCGGTCATCTTTGCCTGACAGTAAGTCACTCACAGCGCTGGGGCGTCAGGGGTTTATACATCACTCAAAAAGAAAAAAAAAGGGCTTTGCAGGTTTTTGGAGTGAACAGGAATCCTTCTCTTTGTTCAGCTTTTTCCACTTCTGTGTTTCTCTGTCCCGTAAGACTTACTTTAATCTTTATTTTGCACAACACTCTTTTGAGATGATAGAGAGAAATTAAAATTTTTGGCCAGGACCACAGTGGTTGTGTGAAGGATTACTAAAGCAGAAGCCTATAGAGAATCACCTTCTTTTCCTCCTAAAATCATTTTGAATTTACCACCCTTTGCCACCACTCAAGTAGTTAAGACAGAACCAAAACTAGGTTTGCCAACTCCGGCAGAGAAGTGAAAGAAGGAGAGTTGGGATAACGTTGCCTTGTGCACCTGGAATCGTACAAATATCAAGATAAAGATATATATCATTATGTACATGTTTCCAAGTATCAGTAAAAGAATTAATTGCAATCAAAATTGGGGAAGTCTTTTCTAATATGCAACAGGTGATTTAGGTCCAGAGGCGTAAGCTGCTGATGGCTCTTGGAGGCTGCACCTGGCTTCCTCAGCAGAGCTATGTGGACAGCTGCTCCGAGGAAGCATCTTCTGAAGTTATTTTAGTTGCTGTCTCAACTTTCCAGGCTATGTCTTTGCCATCTATCTTTGCCAGAATCGTAGCAGGGCAGAGGTGTGTGTCGTTCCAGTGCAGCCAGCCATCACAAGCCTCACGCTGCCCACCTGTATCTCACCTCCCTTTGTACCAGGATAGCTACCTGGCTGTAAAGCCGCCTGCTCGTACAGATGCATCACAACGGTCTGGATTTCATAGACAGTTTCATAGAAGTTAAAGAACTCCAAGCAAGTGCTTTAAAAATGTGAGTATGCAATGTATGCATGCTGTGCCTGATTCTTGCTTGCCTTAAATGGCATGCCATCACTCTCACAGGTGCAGGGCGATTTGTAGGAGGGGAAATTGCGACTCACAACCATAACACTTCGCACATTGGTGGAAATGACTGATGAAGGTGCAAAGCAACAGCTTTCAGAATATGGTCCTAAGTTATTAATAGAGCTGTGGTTTTGCTTGCTCAGGAATAGTGCAGCTGCGTATTTTTTTCTGCGTTCCAATGGACCAGTGGAAATTAATTTAATTTATTCTTTTGTCTTTCTCATAACGGTGTTAATTTTTCAGTAGCTAGCACGCATCTCAGGGCTGAATCCTGGGCTCTGCTTTGATACAGCTGATGGAAATTGCCACTTCTATCTGCATCATTAGCCTAATGTTAGTTAATAATACTTACAAGTGCCTGTGCAAAACGCTATCTTCAAAGCACTTAGCAGTTATTAGCTAATTAATCCTCACAACATGTCTGTGAGTTGGAAGGTAAGTAAACACTAACATTCCCATTTTAGCAAAGGAGGAACCAAATAGGAAGATTAAGTGATTTGCGTGGATTTAGTGGCAGAGTTGGCAAGAGAAGTCCTGTGCTTCCCTGCCTATGCTCATCCTTCCAGCCACACTGACTCAGTGTGAATTAAAGCCTTCACATTTATCCTCTGGAGCCTTTCCAATTACTTTAGTAGCTGTTCAGAAATAAAGTTTGTTTGTTCGTTGTGTTGGTGGTTTTAGCTATGGTGCTGAAGGCTGGCTGCTGTGCAGCGCTGCAGGCCTTCACGTCCCGGCACACAAGGCATAGGGACGCTATCAGGAGGGAGGCCACAACTCCCCCGTAAATCCATGCCAGGCCTATCTTTAGAATGGCGCTGTCAGAAGGAAATCCCGAGCCTTCCACTCAGGCCTGTTTAAACACATGCGGTACCTGGCCTCTGCATTTACAGGATCACGTTAATTGTTTATGTTGCCATTTCACTCAATGCTGAATCAAAGCCGGAGTACCCGAAGTGGTAAGTCTTATTCTGGAGACGATTCTGCCACTCTTAACGACCCGCAAGGAAGATTTGGGAAGCTATGGGAACCACGCTTGGCCGCACCCCTTCCTACCCAGAGGTCTTCTTCTCCGTGTCCCCTACGCTGCACACATCTGAGGTGGTGAAGAGCCAGTGGTGGCTGCTCTCTGCCACCCACGGACACCCTGCTGGGGGGGATCCTCTTTGCTGGCAGTCAGTCTAAAAGGGGTACAATGAGTAAGGCATTTGGCTCTGACGACCTTCACACCTTTCAGTGTGACAACATTTGATCTCGATCTACTTTTTTCTGAGACGTGGTCACGTCTTTGGGGCTCCTTCACAGCTGAGAGGATCGGTCCGTGTATTCTGCCGAGGTTCGAAGTCTGACAGCAGAGACATTTGTGCCTTTTATTCCCTGTGGCCTCATTGCTCATACTGGCTTGTAGTACGTGCCGAAATGTTAATAGCTGCCATGACGTAGGAAGACGTCAAGCTGTGGGATGAGGAGGTGCACCCCATGTACAGGATTCTCATTTCCTCCTGTGTCATCTTACTCTGGTCACCTGCCAGTCTGCCTTTATCCAACTTGCTCGTGCTTCACATTTTGATGTATGTGAGAAGGATGTTTCAGAACCGAGCTCAATGTTTTGTTGAGATATTTTCCCGATTTCGCACTTGTTAATTGCCCATTAGAGCTGGGTGCTCTGCCAGAAAATAGGCGACAGAGATTGGAACTATAAATGATTTTAACGTGGATTTAGCAAAAGCTTTCAGCCAGAGACAAGAGGAATTAGGACATTTGGAAAATGTTTTAGTGTTTTCTAAACAGTGTGTTGAATTTCAAAAACACTCAAAGTTCAAATGAAAACAACCAAATATTATTTACCAAAATCACGTTTTGCTTTTAAAAGTGACCTACACTAATAAAACAACACATGAATTGTTTTTTTTACAAAACCTGAATCTTGCCTTTCAGAACATTTTTGCTTTAACACAAAATGACACTTTTTTTTTGTCTCTGCTCTTCTGACAGTGAGGATACTTTGCATCACATAAGAAACACTTTTAGATATTTGCATCAATCCCAGCTTTTTGGTACTTCAGCCGCTAACCCCAAAACTTTGCTTTGTGCATCTCAGCTTTTAGTCCAATTCTAAGCTCTCTTTTCATATCTATCTATGTATGGTTGTTCCCATCTTTTTCCCCTAACAGCTGTGCCACTGATGAGCTTTTTTTTTTTTTTTTCTCCTCAGAGCAGTGAAAAATCTTCCTTGTACCAATCAAGCTGTTTCTCTCTGGTGGCTGTCACGCATGCTGTAGGCTCCTTCCCCCTGCTTGTGTTGTGGCAGCTTGGTGACACCGTCCGGGCGCTGGGCGAGGGGGAGATGGGTGCAGCATATTTAACTTCCTCTGTACCATGGCACACCAACCGCGTTCTGCAGAGAGATTCACTCATGCTCCGAGATGGCTACAGGCTAATATTGTTCGTAGAAACACTTGGAAAGCTCGCAAAGCCTAGGAGGTTCACCTGGAAATTGCACCTGTGTTTCTCTGCAACCAGGAGGAGTTTAAGAGGACGTTTGCCTCTGTTTGGACCGTAGTGCACATTTTAAAATTGCACTTCCAACCAGCAGTCCCACAGCACCTGCTGGCATCCTGATAGAAAGTGAAGTGGTCTGTGCTGCTAGAAGCAAAAGGACCTGGTGTAGAGCAAATACAATGGCTTGAAAAAAAAAATTATCTTGATTTCCTGCTCACTCAACATCAGGAAATGCTTTTCTGGTTCAAATACATATTCAGTGTTCTCTGCTTCAAATTTCTCCTTGCTTTGTGAAGCCAGTGTCAACTCACAATGGAAGCAGGCTTTATGCTGTTTTATACAAGCCTGCACAGCTGCACTTATAAATTATATCACTTTTTATGAAAGTAGGTGGTGTCAAAAATCCTAGGTTGAATAGATTGCTGTTTTTTTCAGCTTAATAAAACACTTACTATAGCTATTTTTTTGTGTGGATTTTCAGAGGAGTGAAGTGATCCCAGTTATCTTCCTTAGCAAGATGTTCCCGTACTCTAGTGAAGCAGAACAAATACTTGGCAGGGGCAGCTACGTGGGTGCCTGGGGGATGGCAGGTCAGAGACTGGTGCTGCAGAGATGTGAGCTGTTGCAGTTGTGCCAGAGGTAAGGCCAAAGATTGCGTTAAAAGGAATTTTCAAACACAGGTTTTTGTCCTGCAGATTTCTAGGTAAGAGGAGGAGAGGGACAAAAAATGCAGGGGAAGGAAGTGAGCCTTATGGCAGATGACATGGCTGCAGTGTTTAGGCATGGTATGGCATCCCAGGGCAAAGAACATCTTTTTGTTGCATGTCTGTCTGCCTTGCACTAACATAATGCCCCCCTCTGTGCCCCTCAGTACAAACCTAGGTAATTCATAATAATAGCAATTTTAGCAAGTGTGCAATTTGTAGTCAGTATGACCCAGTGAGTCCTGTATCCTGTTTGCCACTGCCAGGCAGAAAAACTGGTTAAAGTCGCAGTTGGAAAGTTTCATTTTGATACCTGCTGCAGTTTCCTTTTTTTTTTTTTTTTTCTTTTTCTTTTTCTGCTTTGATTTCTGACTACCTCCAGAACAGGGAATGTGTAAGCATGCCTTCGACACATTTCTGTCTCTTTTCCCCAGCTGTAGCATCTGAAAATGTGAGCGTGACGAATGCTGCCTTGTCGTTTTCCTCACAGTTGCAATGGTTGAGGTTGTGGTAATCTTTTTTTTCACTCTGTCCAAAATCAACTGCTTCTTCTGCCACAGGCAGATGCTGTTTGGCCAATTACTCGCAGCCAGCTCTCCAGCTTTACCCGGTTACTGGTATGTTTTGAACAAACACAGATGAGGGGAAGTATGAGACACCATGTTAAAATACTTCCTGCCCAGTCCCTCAAAGAAAGGTCCCTGTGCAAATGCTTGACATAGAGATCATATTCGACCTTTGATCATCTGTCATTTTGTTGTAAGAAAGCATGCCATCATTTGCCACCGTTTAAAATAGACCCAAAGGAAGTTAGGGCTTAATCTTAACCTCAAACACATTGAGCCCTGTATTTCCTATCCAGCTACCCAGCGTGCTATCTGGTTTCCTACACCTCAGGCCTGCTAAGTATAGTTCCCCCGAGCCAGCTGCTAAGAAGGAAGGGAAGCTGTGCTCACCCTGGATAAAGCGTTTGCTGTCCACAGCCATCCCAGCTCTTTGCCAGCCTTTACGGATGGGCCTCCTGAGCAGCAGACAGAAATATACTTCTGAGGTTTCTCACTTATAAAAATATACATTTTGAATTATTTTCCCTCCCTCTTTTCATTTATCCCATTGGTTCGTACATTAAAATTTTTGATGACAGGCTTTCTGGGGCTTCTCTAGAAAGAACGCTATTAGTTACATGCTTAGGCGTAATCATTTAACAGTTATGAATGTCACGTGGCTAAACCATTGCTAAATTCAACACTGGAGCGTTATGCATTAGTTTTATATCAAACCCAGTACAGTCACCCAGGTCTTCTTTCATCTTAGGAAGTAAATGAATGAATATGAATATATAATATACTATACAGGAATTAGATTGCTTCACCAGAAATGCTGTTCATCATAGAAAGTAGCTGCATAAAGTAGCTGTGATAAAACTGACCTATTTTTCCTTTCTATCAGTGTGATTTCTTGTCCATTTACTTCAGGCAAAAGGATTTTTATCACAGAGGAACTGGCTGGTTCCTTTTTTAGAAGTCCTCTCTCAGGCCCTCCTGTGAAAGCCACAGCCATGTTTCAATAGTACATCTTCTGGGGAACTTAGGTATTTATTAACTCAATTGCTCTTCTTCCCCCAAGTTTTTTTGTAGAATTATGGTACATTTTACATAATTGTACCTACTCGGTTACTGGGTCATATCTGGCAGCCACATGTCACGGCACACTGAGCTATTCTTCAGGGGGCAGATTCAGTGAGTCTGTACTGCAGCACAATGGGTTTTTTTTCTTTTTTTTTTTTCCCAAAAACAACAGAGCTCTTCTTGTTCGAATTTTATCTTTTTGATGATTTACAAACCAAGAATCTTAGCAATATTAATATCTCTGTGAAACCTACAGGACTGGGAAAATTCCCTCCTTTTCCCATCTGGCCCTATTAAACATTGGTTAAGCTCCTTCCTTCTGTTGTGTTAACAGATCTCCAGCATTTCAGACCATGGAAAAAAAAATCCTTCTGAAGGAAAGGCTTTACAACACTGTTAGGAACAGACAATACACAGAAACCCTTGGACAGGTGCAGCAGTTCAGCACAGAGATATATCTCTCTCCCAGCTGAAAGACTTTTTATGGAGTTTGTATGGAAGAGCTGTTTTCTTTTCCTAGAATTGCAGACAGCTTTCTCTGAGTTGTTCTGTTGTTTCCATAACATTATATCCTTCTACCCATGCTCAGCCCTTGCTCCGATTGGCAGCACTCATAAATTCAGTTTTGAATTTGGCATCAGGAACCATTTTTCTGAGCAGCAGCATGAATAAAAATATGTTCACATGAAATAATCCAGTCTAACCTAAAATACAACAGATCTCTGTAGAACACTGACATATGACAGGAAAAGAAGTGGTAACTTCAAACTTAAAGTGCTCTCCCGCAATTTTATTTCAATACCTGCATATATCTCATTCTTCCCTCTGTCCCTCCACATAATAAGCTATTTCTCCTCTAATTTTACCCATTTTCAAATGGGATAATTTATAAGCTTAAACATTGCCTTTTTTGGTTAGAGGCAAATTGGGCCTGATGTATGCTTCTTTTTTTTTTTTTTAAGAAGCAGTTAAATGTGCAAAGAAGAATACAAAACAGCAGGTTAGTTTTATGGTAACTCTAACATAAATTTTAGTACAGAGCACTGTCATACAGATAAGGACAGAAAATGAACAACATGGGGCTGCAAGGCAAACAAATGAGAAAAAAAAATTGTCTGAAGCATGTAACTAGATTCACATTAATCCAGTCATGCAGACAGAAGAACCTGATGGTACTGCCGTATTAACCTGCTCAGAAATGGCAAAAAAAAACAAGACGAGAGTCTCCAGACACCAATGGCTCCAGAAAACTGCTGTCACAAATCTTTGGTCTGTTGGGACTGGTTAATGCCAAATTCAAAGCTGAAGATCCTTCCGAGCCAAAAGAGACTTCTGTGATGAGGAAGCTCCAAATACACTGAATAATTCTAGCAAGGGATTGCAAAACGCACTGTGATAACAAATAGGGAGCGGGAACACGTTTGTCTGTTTATTCTCACAAACGTTGGGATTCAAAACCTGCCACACTTCCTTCCACGGCTACACACATAAGTCATCTCACTGATTTTAATGCAAAGTACAGTAACACTTAGCCTAGTTCAAGATGGCTAAGTAGCCCAGATTAAGAAACTTTAATGAATTTTTGCCCCAGGCACAGCTGTGGTGGCAGAATCTAAACAATGCTTCCTGGTAAAGGTAGGTTGTGAGAACCTTATATAATCCATGTGTAGGTTTGCAGTAACACCTTTGTTTTTAATCGGTGACCTTAATGCTTTGTCTGTATTTCTCTTAATAGATTCAGGAATAGATACCTCCATTCTCTGGAAAAAAAAAAAAAATAAAAGATCAGCAGGAAAGCCTAAATCCATCTATTTGCCTGTCATGTGTTAGGCAAATGGTGCTGACGTTAGGAAATGTGCAACACTTGACACGTGCACTCTGTAACAGCGTGGCCGTAGCCAGCAGCCATCGTGTGCAGTCAACGCTTTATAGTGCTGACAGGATCCTGACAGAGAGCCACGGTACACTGAAAGGAGGACAAACGAATATAAAGGGTGTGTAAATACATTTGTATATACATAAGTATGTATGTTAGTGCAGATTTCAGAAAAACACCGTCTATTGCAGACTTATGTATTATTTAAACAACTTTTTGAGGTGTACAAACTTTTTAAATAGTTTAATAGTCCAGCATGTTTTAGGACGATTCTTGCTTTGACGGCACCATGTTGGGGCAGAGGGGCTGGGCAGGCTGCTGGGCAGGCCTCGCTCCTGCAAGCACTATGTACGGCCCCTGTAAAGGGGGCTGAGCCCCCCTGTGTGGCAGGCTGGACCAGGGGGAGACCCCGGGAGCCCCTGGAGAGATGGGTGGCTTGGGAGGGAAAGGAGGGCAGGGGCGGGCAGCTTGTGGCCATTTAAGACAGACCCGAGGCAGGTGAAGCCTGGGAGGGAGATGCTGGGGGCCTGTGTAAAACAGCAAGCTCAGCCTTACTTGGCTTGAGCGTGGCTACACCAGAGGGATGTGCGGCTTGGGTACTCACATTATGGTGGTCGCAAGCATGAGGCCTCCTGAGGTGGGCTGTGGGGCTCAGCTGCCTGGCCCCGGCCTGACAGGCCCTGCCTGAGGGGATGGGCTTCTGAGCGTCTGAAGAAAAATCTGAAGAAAACAGCGTTTGAGAAAAATCCTTGCACATCAATCCGTGCCCTGGGGAACGCTGAGTATTGTGTTTGAAGAGAAATCAGCTCCTGCCTCTGCACTCCCAGTCACAGCTCTCCTCTCACTTTTCTTCCCAGGCCCGTCAGGCTGTTCTCCACACTGCTCCACTAAGCGAGAAGAAAAATCCATGTCCAAACCCCTTCACCAGCCATCCCACCACCTGCACCCTCCTTGGAAGCTGCCCTGTCTGTCACAGGCAGCCGCGGCCAGCGCAGGAGCGAGCTGGGGCCCTTCAGCTTTGCCTGCCCCCACGACATCGGCGTCCTGCTGGGCTTCGTCTGTGGGATGCTGGTTTAAAAAGAGGTCCAGGCACATCACAGAGAGCACCGTCAGAGCTTCAAAAAGAATGTTAAAAGGTGACTGGGACCTCGGCAGGGAGTGATGTGGAACATTGATGTGCCCATGGAATCTACCTGCCCATTAGGAAAAGGACATGAAGAGACTTCAGTGGCGGGGTGGTGTTCCTGGCATTATGCTGATGAGCTGCTGTGCGCATTGTACGACATCTGTGCAGAGCCTTGAGCAACAGATGACTAAGTATCATCTGATGTTCTGTTATTAAAAAGTAGGTGAATGTGTGTGCTTCACTGAAGGAAGGAAATGACAAAATTTGGGCGACATACTTGGAAAGAAATCCATTGCAAAACCCTTTTTTCCTCTTCAGGGTAAAGGATTCACTTCTAACAACTCGGTTGTAATAAGCCAAAAATGATAAGAAAGCACAGTCATTTGCTTTTGAGTCCTTTGGAGTTATGATAGTGAGATAGTGACAGAAATTTTATGGGGCATATTTCCAGTGTGAAGTTATGGAGCGGGCAGAAGATTCCCTGCTATCTCTAGTAACAACTGGGTCTCCGTATGCAGATATGTGCCCAGCTGCACTCTGAATTTAGAAATCAAGCGTCACTCTCAGCAATGACTTTTTAAAACCTTGATTTTTGTAATGTAAATGATCTCGTAACGTGACCTTGAGTGAGGCAGATCAATGCAGGACCACTGGAAGCAGCACTCATTCTCAGCAGGAGCACTGACACCGAGTTGGGCAGCCCTGACTATGAACACAGCAGTTGACTTCCACTTCATCCTGGCACCGAGCTCACCCTTTTCCTTCAAGGCCCCCCTCCTCTGCTGCAGGTACCAGGTGAGCCGCTGTGGAGGCACAGCTGGGTGCTGGAGGCCTGCAGGGGTATTTTATGTCCTTGGGGGTATCTCGGTTGTACCTAAGCAGCAGGTTCTTGCGGAGATGCTGCAGACCACCTGGCTGTTTTGTGAGACAAGGTCACAGGAACCCCCTGAGCAGGAACAGGGGTTATGCTTAGATCAGTCCCTAGCATCGTTGGGGCCAAGAGGTTGCAGGCTGAGCTGGGGTGATGTGTCGAGCACAACGCCTGGTAATTGCTCACAAAAAGTTCTTGCTCTCAGAGCTAGTATTTTAAGTATGTGCAGGGAGAAGAGAAGCTTTTACATCTTTAATGCTTTTGTGATCATATATTGTGATCACTTCTTTATGACTTCAAATATTCACATGAAAAGCACAGGAAATAACAGAAATGCAAAATAAGCTCAAGAAACTTGATAGCCTGTGCATCACTGTAATTTCCATTATTTCCTGGATTTGCTTAGATCAGAAATAGTACAGGAAGTGCTTTTTCTTGTGGTATTTTTGCTTCCTCTCCCAGCAGAGCCAGAGCATTACACAACAACATGAAAATGAGAAAGGGACCTATGCTGCTGATGGCCCAGCTGCGGAGTGCTGGTGTTTGCTGCCTGTGGCAGTCCCCAGCATGGCAGTGGTGGGTGAGGGCTGGCAGCCACACGGGCTGGAAGCGTCCTGGGCACTGCTGGTGCCACAGGGAAGGGCTGCAGGGAGCAGGATGTAGCAGGTGGCAAGCACGGGGTGAGCACTGACATCACTTCTCCTCTCTCCCCATTATTTGAAGCCTGCAGAGAGGCCAACCAACCAGAGGCATTGCTTTGAAGCTTTAGGCTAGTTTTACAGTATCTGAATGAATCTACCCACCTCCCACACATGGCCTAGTGAACACCCAGAGGGGTTTAGCCCGTTCCTCAGGCGTCCATTATCATTTCGAGACATTCTGAGGTCTCATTTAGAGAGGTGGAACTCCTGTAACCTTCTTGCAGCCAGCCTGCATGCTGACCAATCGACATTTTGTGGGGTGAGCCAGAGCGTATGCATTAAATCCTACATTAAAGCTCTGCTGATAGCATTATGCTTATTAAATAATACAAACATTTTTCCTGTTTGCCAAACAGTGGGGATCCCTAGTGCACACTGGGGAGGTATAAACTATAAAAGCCTCTATTCTTTTTTAATTAGGTCATATCTAATTAAAATGATTGCCTGCCATTACTAGCATTTATTAAGTATTTTCCAAGTCAGCATGACTCATGGGTCTGTATGGAGACAGATTGCACCGCAGCCTATTTGGGATGTGTTTGCCTTTGCCATGCAGTTGTCCTTTATCATCACAGGCAGGCAGTGTTTGTCTGAATTATCACTTAGCGTGTGTTGCTAGCCTTCCTGGCCTCTGTGGTTTCTCTTTTTAATGAACCGATTAGCATATTTTGCATACATATGAAATCTGGGTTTGAGATCCAGTCTGGGGCTCTGAACGGACAAGTTAAGGCAAAAGTGGAAGCGGGACTGTCTTTAGAAGATGCTGGTGGGGAATTTAACAGACGGAGATGACAGGGTACTTCAGTAGTCAGCTACTGAAATCAATTTGGAGACATTTTCTGCCCTTCTGTTACTGTGAGTGGGAACAGGAACCATTGCCTGCACTTCAAGCAGCCCACTCCAACTCAACCCTGGCTGAAGTAGAGACTGCTTCAGAGCAAAGAGAGGCCCCTGGCCATCCTATGGCATAGGTTGCCATTGGCCACCTCATCAGAGCCAAGGTTAGCATGCAGAACCTGCTGTAGAGGAGCCGGGCGTTCCTGACAGGGAGAGCTGCAGAAAGCCGGCCTGGAGAGATGGGCCGTGGTCATGGGCTGCGGTGGGCAGAAGCTGAAGAACAAAACCGAGCCTGACTGGAGCGCGGGGCGCGACGGAGCATGCCTGGGAGGGGAACCAGTGCGGCTGGTTTACACGGGCAGCCGCTGCCTCCTGACTCAGCCGGGCGAGGGACACGGCTCTGCTGGAGCAGGGACGGCCACCGGTGCCGGGGCAGAGCGTAAGAAGCTGCCCGTGGCGCGGAGGCTTGTCGCTGCAGGCGGAGCACTAGGGCCAAGGAGAGGTTGTGATGGTTTGGAGGGGTCTCGGCTTGAAACGTGAAGAGTAACACGCAAATGCATGGAAACCTGAAATTTTCAGGCTGACAGCCAAGTTCCCAGTCATGAGGACATGGGGTTTAGAGCAGCACTTCCAAAGGGATCAGACACCCTTCTCCCGGGAGGTACATCCATGTCGAAGGACGGCGTGGAATGGAGCAGGATAAGGCCCGTGAGCGTCTCCGCTCCTGACGGGAGGCAGGCAGCAGAGCAGTGCTTCAGCTGGGGGTCGGGCAGCTGTTCCCCTTCCCTACAGACCCTGCTGCATTCCCTTCTGTGTGCCCCTTGTCTGTCGGCTCCCGATCTGTTGCTGCAGGGCTTTGGGTACACAAGGTGATGGGGGGTCTGAGGGAAGAGGCATACGAGCAAGGTGCTGCATGGGGAGAAAGAACGGCAGTGGGAACTGCTCACTGAGCAACTGAAAGCAAAGGGCTTAGCTCTGCAGAGGGTGAGTTGAAGCTGGTGCTGGTGTCAGTGCAAATTTTGCAATCACACTTGAGCTCTTGCTCTCTTTCGCTTTCACAGCTTGTAATTTTGGTGAGTTTTTCTTCCAAGGGTTATTACAGTATATGAAACAGAGGTCTTATGCTATTATTGCCTTTCCTTTAAGTCAATACAGCTGAAGCAATGCATGAGAAGACAGAATTAGGTTAAAATTAAAATCTTACCATACAATTGTAAGTTTTTAATATGGGCTGCCCATTTGAGATTATTGCATCTTTATTCTGAATGCTGAACCTAATACAGAGTAAGATGGAATAGCTGCTCTGTGATCTGATCATCTAAAAGGCAGTGTCTTAAAAAATAAGCAGTATTTTCAGCCTTATTTTGTAGGTGAGGAACTGGGATACAGAATCAAATTACTCCAATGTCATGCAGACTAGAAATTAAAACGTGTCTTGAATTTCCAGTTTCGTCTTAACCACAAAAACAAATTTTCTCTCTGAGTGGGGTAGTTTGTTCTGGATTTTAGAACATTTCTCAGGCAATCCTAAAATATCTTAAAAAACTCTTGCTGTAGGTGCTCATACAGTTAGCTTTATGGCTGCAGCTTTTTCTTCGCCCATCGCAGATCAAAATATAGATTTTCTTGCCTCATGCACGACAGTCTTTGCTAAGAGTACTTATTTTCTTCACTGTACCTTGAATTGCAGTTGCATGCATAATCCAAATACTATAGCACTATTTCTGGTGCTACAACAATAACAAAAACGCCCTGCTTTTTCTCTTGCCAGCAAACACCTTGGTAATTAATGTGAATGCAATTATTTGTCAACTGCCACTTACGTGGGCTTTTATGGGTCACTCTTGTGCTCTTTTTCTTTCCCTTTAATTACACGGTAAGAAAAGGAGAAGCTGAGGTTGTACATGGGACAGAGCTGGCGGCGCCAGCTAACAGGGATGAGCTTTGGAGTCATGTTTTCCTGTTGCAGAAAACAAAACCAGTCAGTGATCTCATCACTAGGCTGGGTCTTGCTGCCATGACTGACAGCGCGGTCATCTCCTCGGATCTGCTGCTCGAGCTGAGATTTTGCCAGGACTGTCGTAATGAAGCTGTGGATGAGCCACCTGGGCTGTCATTTCTGCTGTCTCCCACTGGAAGTTAGATTTACCTTCAAATTTAGGAATGCACTAATTGCACCTCTAGAGCTGAACATAGCATCCTTGGCAGATTCGGGTATGGGCAGCTATTTTTACCCAGTTATTACAGCAGAAGGCATTGGGTTAGATTGCCTGGGTTCTATTTCATTTTCAGTAATTTGTTTCCAATTTCTTAATACAACAGCATTACTCTGGACACCCTAAGTTCTCACAAGGAAAGAAATGGGAGGAGAGTGTTAAAATGAAATTAGCAGATAACAAGTTTATACTCGTTTCTTATGCTCTTTCCCTCGAGCAATTGCAAGAGACAGGAAATTGAGCTAGATGGTCCTTCGGTCTGATCTGAAAAGGTCATTCGCCTGTTTGCATTTCACAAAAGCAAGCTACCTCACACATGAGGTAGGGGTAGCACAGCTTCGTCCTGAGCTGAACATGTGAACCCGCAGAGAACTCACACGCCAAAACACAAAAGAAAATGGAAAACCTGATTGTTTGGTGTAATCTGGTCTCGCCAGTTTTCAGGCTGCCTGAACACCGTTTTCAGACTGAACGTGCCCCTTACGGGAGAGCATTTACCTCTCAGTGCCTTGTGCCTAGGCAAGGCGGTGGTCGCAGCGCTTCCAAAGGCAGGCAGCTCGCCTGGCACAGCTCCACTGCTTCCCGACAGCGCTGCAAACACGGAGCTGCCCGAGACCGAGCGGGCTTTGGCAAAACTGAGCTGCATCTGAAAGGGAAACACTGCCAGAGCAGTTAAATATAGCCATATTAATTATTTCTGGCAGCTCCTGCAGCGTCAATTAAAGAAGGATTTACATTCCCCAACGATTTTAGCATAATTTTCACTTTCAATCTGCTTTAAGTCCTAACTATGCAATCTATTAGAAGATGGTTGCTTCCCCAAGTAATTTAATATTATTTCATGAGTAAAAAAAAGTTTTTTAAATATTTTTTTTCCTGTAAGAAATCACTTGTATATGTGCTTTTAGCAAGTTCTTTTTAATTAGAATTGCACATGCTACATTTAATTTGGTTGCTTTTGTTTACTTGCTGTCGGATTCTAGAGACACTTTCACCCTAGCTCTTTATTTTTTAGAACTAAGGTAGGAAAAAATGTGCTTTTTTATTATTTTTGTTTTCCCAAGCCAGGGGTACAGCTGGAACACAGGTGGGTGTTGCTGTGTGACCATCCATTAGAAGTGCATGAGAAGCACAACAGAAGTTCAGTTTCCTGGGCGCAGACATGAGCTAGGCAGAGGTGCATTGCTGCGCTGACTTGTTAGTGACCATAGACACCGTAGTGACAACTTTGCAGCAGTGGAGCTGTATTTTCACTTTTGTCCTCCTGTATGCTGCAGCTCCCCAGTGTGTCATTGTCACTGCCCTGCACGGGCAGAAGTTGTACCGGTGTTACAGTCAAGCAGTGACATTTTCTGTGCATGAAAACTGTGTAAGCAACATTTCCATGGTGGAAAGAAATTGTGTCCAGCACCAGGACTGAAGGAATTTCTGTAGTAGCATCCACCAGGGAATTCGGGATGGGGGATCAAAGAAGGTATTGAAAGCAAAAGGGCTGGGATGTTGTAGCATCGTTACATTGTATCCGCACTATGGAAGGTGATGTGATGATCAACAAACACCACCAAGGTGGCTCATTCTCCTTCCTTTCATGCACTGTCTGCATTGAGCTGGTATTAATACTAGCGAGCTTCCGATCTTGTCAGTGAGGAAAGCAAATCTCTGCAAGCAGGTTCAGCCATGCAAAGGGTAAAGGAACTGAGCAGATGAGCGAAAGGAG
Source organism: Anser cygnoides (assembly GCF_040182565.1). Taxonomy (NCBI): domain Eukaryota; kingdom Metazoa; phylum Chordata; class Aves; order Anseriformes; family Anatidae; genus Anser; species Anser cygnoides. Next base: position 6,541,397 of record NC_089880.1, on the reverse strand, counting down.
CCCTCGGAGCTGGCAGCCTAGTGATAGTGTTTGAGATAGTCTGACAAAGGTCACTGTACAGAGCAGCACTGCTCCTGCGCCTGAAGTTACGCGCTCACAAATACTGGTGTTTGTCAGCGTGTTAGGGTAAGGACAGTACAACCTTCCTGTGAAAAGCACCACAACCTATGTAAAATTTTATTTTATTTTATTTTATTTTATTTTATTTTATTTTATTTTATTTTATTTTATTTTATTTTATTTTATCTTATTTTATTTTATTTTATTTTGTTTTGTTTTATTTTATTTTTTTTTATTTTTTCCATATTGGTAGAATTTCTTTGAGGTAAAAAGCAAACTGGTATCCAGGATCTGCTGGCTAAGACCGCAAAGCACACAGTATATATCATATTGCATTAACAGTTGTAATAGCTCTGTCATAGTAATTGTGGAGTAAATATAAACTTACATCTCCCGTGAATATGCAAAGTGTGTGCCCACAGGTAAATGCAGGTGTTTCACATTGGCTAATAAACACATTCCCAAGCTGTTACTTCATTGTCATCTACACTGACCCCCCAAAATTCACATGTATAACATGGTGGTAAAAATGATCACGTTTGAGTCAGTAAAAGGAAAAGGATGCTGTATGAAACTGTAAAGTGCACATTTGTGTGCTCTCACACCATAATAAACTACATCTTCAAAGAATTTTAGCTACAAAAATAGTCACAATATCTTAGGAAGGGGCATCACGTGTCTCTCCTCTGCTCACTAAGCACCAATATGCTCCTGGGTTATTTCTTTGTGAAAAATCTACAAATGCAGCACCCATTTCCTTTGTAGATATGCCTGCCACCCTTTATTCTTACACAGCTTCTGATGGTATCTAATGTGGTAAGTGCTGGTATCTGCTGAGGTGCACCTCCTTTGTCTTCATCAATAGATTCCCTGAAATACCCAAAGATGCTAGTGGTGACAGCGAAAATAATAGTCTCCCTAAATTCAAAACAAGAACCTTTCATTCCTGATGTTTGGAGCACTCTTTCATCGAGGAGCCCAGCTCGGCCGCCCTGCATTTGGTGTCGGTGTCCGTGCCCAGGCAGAGGCTGCGCAGCCCCCCGAGGCCAGACGCAGAGCACCGACCGACCTCACGGCCTGCTCCTCAGGCAGCACTCCTCGCCGCCTCCTTAGGTAACTGCTGGAAGTATCCACATGGTCTTTTCTATGTGCACCACGGACTTTGCTTCATGAGTGTAGCTCTTGACGGTGACAGTCCTGGTAAGACCAGGAGGCCTGGCTGTGCGCTCGCGTGATGACAGTCAGTCTGTGCAGCCTCGCAGCCAAAGGGCAGCGCCTAGGGACCAGGTACTGCCTCGGGGCTTGGTCCTGAGCGACAATTGTGCCGACCTTGTATCCAGCAAGTCTCCTCCTGCCGGGGATTCAGGCCAGGCTGGCAATGGCCATCTGGCAAGCAGCAGCTCGTGCACGTCCTGGGAAAGGTGTGGGAACCTGTGGGCGACGCGCAGGGGACATCCTGCCAAGGAAGATCTCACTGAGAAACGCTGCCTGTCCATAGCGTGTCTTACTTCTGTAAATTTGGGGCATGGCTACGTCAGGAGATTTGCCTTCTGAGAAGGTTGAAGGCAGTCAGCCTGTAAGAAATACGCCGGCATTTCCCCAGGACCAATGCAGCTACACGTTTTGTGCCTGCGTTGTTCACTCACCTCTGCCAGCTGTCTCTTGTTTATTTGGCTGTGCCTTTTTGGGAATGCTGATTGTCAGCTTGGGGATTTCTCTGGAGAAAATTTGCTGTGATTGTAGGACATCAGGAAACCTTTTTTTTTTTTTTTTTCCTGTGGAAAGATGAGGAAATTTGGCAAACACTGAATAGCATGCTCCAATCATTTGTAAGTGTGACTTTGAGTTTGTTTCCTTTCCCTAAGCTATTTATGCAGCACACGTTTGAAAGCAAGCTGTGAGTATTATGTAAAGAAATCTGCTAGCAGGCAATCTCCAGGAGGAGATCTAATATTTAATTTCAGGCAGGATCTGGCTGAAAGCAGATCACAGGAGGAATTGTTATACTACCCTGATTGACCTGAACCTGAAGCTGCCCAAGTCACAAAAAATTAGCGTTTAATGCTTGCATTTTCATGCTACATTTCTGCCGTGGTGAAAGGCATTTGCATGCATGGAACCAAATGAAACCCCCACTGTGTGATGTGAAATCATTTTTGTCATCAGCTGAGGAAACTCAGGTGAACATAAGGAAGGGCGAGGAGGCTGGCTGGAGCCTGCTAGCCCGTTAATTGCCATGAACCAGCGACTGCCCCATCCTGCTGGTGGGCTGTAGCGAAGCAGAGGGAGCAGCAGAAGGAGAGGAGGGGGCTGCGGTCCCGTCTGCCCACTGCGGGGAACAGGAGTGAATTTAAGTTCTGTGTCTCTGGCTACAAATGCTTAATGTAGGAAGAGCATGAGCTTAATGTAGTGGGTGGGCGGCGTGGTGCACTGATGTCTACCAGTGGCCTTGGGCTCGTTGCACGCTGCTCAGTTCACGTAGTCCAGCAAAGTCGAAAGAAGATAAAGGCTGCTATCACCTTTCTCATTTTTGCATTGGCTCTGACGTTGTAAATAATGCATTCCCTCAGGCTGCCATAGCCATCTCTCACAGCTAATGAAAAGCAATAGTGTCTCGTTTCAAAAAATCAATATTTTTGCATAAAAACTTAATTGTGACCTCAGCTGTGGTAAAGAAATTAGTAGTCCTCACGAGGTGTCCCCTCTTCACCCGGAAGGCAGGATGATCTTTCCCCAGGCAGCAGTTAGATTCCCTGAGCCCGGGGGCTGCAGCTGGTGGTGACAAAGTCTCCGATAGCCTGTGCAGTGCCGACAGCTCCACGCTGGGCCTGCGGGGAACAGATCTGCAGGCTTTGTTGTCCTGCCCATGGAGACGGAGGGGACTTGTGCTGTCTCCAAATACGCAGAGAATTTGACAACTGCTCGGAGTTTTCATCAGCACTGGGGCTGGACAAAATTCAGTATTTTGTGAGAAATCTCACAGCTAACTGCATCCATGCAGAGAAAGCAAGAAGTAGCAGCTTTTATCTAAACCGATCAGAGCTGGCCCCACGATCTTTTCTCTTTGTCCCCTGCTGCTCGCCGTGCGTTGTGCTCACTCCGCTCCCTGCAGCCACACGCCGACCCGCGGCTTTGGCCTCTCCGTTCACTTTGGCCTCAGGAGTGCCTTTCGGCTTGTGATAAGTCAGAGGGTAATCTCCCGTGCCTATCTCTGACACCAGCTTTTGCTTCTCAGTTTTTGGAAAGTCCTTTTTTCATCTCACTTACTTCTTTTTTTGCCTGGCTTCTTAGACTCCCAGAGCCGCCTTCCGTTACTGAATGCATGCAGGACTGCAGCGGTAGCAGTTCATAGCAGTGAGTCCGACACGGGAATCTGACTGTGAAAACAGTATCCATGAAGTTAGAGCTGGTTGCATGATTTGTTTTTTAATTGAAGTGTTTTTGAACATTTGCAATTACTGTATTCCAGTACCTAAAAGTAAAATTATTTCTGAGAAATCTCCCTTTTGAGTCGGCGTAACAGGAGGACACAGCCTGATTAGAGGACAGAAGGCCGGCCAGGGCACGTTTGCCCGGCTGAAGTCAAGTGTCAAAACTCAGTCAACTTCACGGGGGCCAGGACTTCTCCCACAGAGGCGGCGCTGCTGCACCCAGGTGCCCCGATGGCCTGCCCTGGAGCTCTCTTGGCCGCGCACCGCGGAGCTGGGCTGGGGGCGTGGGCTGGGGAGAGGCGGCAGGATCCAGCCCCGCGCTGCACGCTGTGTTGTGGGACAGACGTGGGGACAGGTGCCCTGAGCCTGCATCCACCGGGCCGTACTGATCGGAGACCAGTGCGGCAGGCACACAGGTACGGTGGCTATAACCAGGAAGGAGATTTTCATTCAGCAGCAGGGAGAGCTGTATTTTGCCTCAGACTGACACTTTTAACCATCTGCTTAAAACCTTCCTGTTTCCTAACAGCTGTTTCCAACATGTTCTTTTTTTTTTTTTTCCCTTTTAGAGTAATCATTATGTTGATCTTCCAGATTGTTTAAGGTGTCAAATGCAAGCGTGCTGTTCCAATAGCTAACAATTGCTATACGTTTGTGTTTGTTGGATTGGCGTCTGGTTAGCAAGTTTGTTTTTCTTAGCTGTAAATGCGATCCGTCAGTGGCTTTAGTCTCACTAAAGCATTATATCTGAGCTTAACTGCATTCCTGTAACTAATCCCAATTGGCCAATTTTAAAGGGATATAGTGACTTAAACTCATGCCTAGTATAACTACAGAAATTAGCACTTTTCACCAGGCATGAATGTATCTCAGTATTTAGAGTGCCCCTAACACACACAGAGGGGTTGTTAGCAGCAGGCCCAGGACACAGCGGTTGCAGGGCTGAGCAGCCACGTAGCTGCCTGTCCTTGAAGGTACTGTGGGGATGCGCTCCCCCACCGGCCTCCTACATCCCCTCCTCGGCAGGAAAAGCCTCCAAAAAACCCACAGGTGCTGGGGGAGGTTGCCAAGGAGGAACCAAGATTTCTGTAAAATGCCATGAGCAGCTTATCCTGAAAACGGGGAGAAAGTTCAGACTCTTGCTTTCGCAGGCACTGAAATTCCAACACAAACCTAAACAAAGACACCTCTTATATCCCAAGGAATATTTTAGAAATCTAGTTAATTCTAAATTAAACAGAAATGCGGGCCTCTTGCATGGTGAATGCTGCAACAGACTCACAGGCTCTACCAGCCTCTCCAGTCCTGCATTTTTTGAGAGCTACCTGTTGAAAAATGTGACATCCAAAAGGACGCTGTTGCTCAGCAGTGGGCTAATCCGTTATCTCGTCAAATACCATCCAGCAGTTTGCAGTGAAGACAAGGAAGAGTCTTCAGACTATCATGCTGTGCAATTTGAGGCTGACATCTGCTTAACTCTTTCCCTAAATGCTCGCAATGGCTGGTGGAGAGCAGCAGAGAGGAGCCGCTCCTGGGCACGGCTGCTGGCCCCAGACCCGGCTGCTGCTGCAGGATTTCTACGCAGGGGCAGCAAAAGAAATGCTTTAAAGGGCAGTGAAAGGCTGTGCCAAATGTTTCCAGTGTTATTCCAATCCAGAAAGGGAGCTTTCTCACTTAGATCTATGCAATCCAACTTTTCCACACTCTAATTTTGGAGGAAATTGTGTTAATGTGGTCATACTATTGTTTCTTTATTTTTAATTGCAGAGGAAAATGACACTGTAAGCGTGGCATTGTATATGCCCATTTATTTTGTGCCCTTTCCTCTAAAAAAAGTGAATTTCTAAGTTCTCCCTCTTGCCTTTGGCTACCCAGTGGGGTTTCTGAGACTTGGGTTGGGATCTCAGAAACAGAAACTGCAGTCCAAGGCAGCCTTTGGGCAACTTTGCAGCCGAATAGCAAATAGTTATCGTTATCAGCTGTGCTAAAAGGACAACGCATTTCAGTGCCCTGTACTTCTGTCTTTTCAGATTCATGGCAGACTCGTTGCGTACTCGCCACCTGCAAACAGCAACTGGTGAATGATCAAATGATCACCAGCATTATTTGTGCTGTCTCCTGCTGCAGGGAATGTCACAACCAGTGAAGGTGAAGGCACTGATTATCAGTGTCCTACACATAGTGCAGAGTGATACTGGATCAGTCAGTACAAACCATTGTGTAGTAGCATTTATAACACAAGAAGCATTTGGAGAAAATACAAACAAACAAAAAACACTTTATTTTTCTATGAAGATGATGTGTCAAGCTAGCAGGGCTGACACATTGGTACAAGACTTGCCAGTACCTTGATTAACTCATCTAATAACTTTGTGTGAGATCAGTGAAGTCGCTGTATGTGCACATCTTCCTTTTCTTGGCAGTCTATCACTGTATCACATAGCCCAAAGCACTCCAAGAGGATCCTTCAGTCAAGAAGTTCAAGCTAACCTGTGCTCCCCCAGCCACCCAAGAGGGCTGTCCTCCGGCCACCAGGAACCTCGGTGAGTTCAGCTGGCTTAGCACAGCTGGCCGTGAGCGCAGGCTGGGCCACCTGCCTACTATTACTCTCCCAGGAGACTAAATACTGGCTTCTGGGGCTGGCTGCTGTTTTGCCCAGCCTCTGGGGTGGGTGCTTGGTGGTTGGTCATTGGGTTCCTGTTCTGGCCTTGGATCCAGCACAATGCCTTGACTGCCAGACTTCTGCCTGCATCTGCCCTTTGGTGCCTCCCTGGGAAAAAGGGAAATAGGGAAAAGCCAACAACTCAAGTGCTATAATCCTGCCTGTGTTTGTTTGTTTATGCAACTTCATTGTAAATCCAAGGAAGCAGGTAATGTAGCTGCAGATACTTGTGAAAGGAGTCAGCAGGTACAACTCTGCAGAATTTGGGCTTGGAGGACAGGGAAATACTGTATGATGGTAGCGTTGGCTTTTGCTGCAGCTCTGGCAGCCTTTGCAGAGGACTGGTTCCTGGTGGTTGTACCTATGTCCTTCTGTCGCTTGCTGGCACGTTGTTATTCCTTTGTTTTGTAATATTGGTATGGGTTCATCTAATTTGGATATGTAACCTTTTGATATCATATCATAGATGTTTTTTTCTTTTAATTGCAATTAAAATTGTGCCAAGGTCCTGTGTGGTTAGCATCCACAGAGGCTGAGGGAGGTGCTGGTACTCGGGTGCTGAAAGCTTTCCCTGTTTGAGCGTTGTGTACAAGATGCAGTGTCGTAAGAAGGGCTGGCTGCAGGAAATGTGGAAGAACAAAAATGGGAGGAAGGCTCAGTGGTGCTTGGAAAGGGCATTTTCTCAATTTTGTCTACTAAATCAGCTCTGTAGTAGACAGAGCTGTTATGCTTCTGTCATTGGGTGGCCATACCTTTGTCTTTGGCTGTTGTTTGTATTATCTTGTCATGCTCTTTAAGGCAGCTTGTGTTTATATGTTATTCCCTGTGCCTTCAGAATAACCTGTGTTGTGTCAGGGAGTATTGCCTCTTTCCCCCCTGCCAGAAACCAGTTTTTTTTCTGAGAGCTGTTCTCTGGCACTCCTCACTCTTCTGTAGGTGAGATAATAGCCCACAGAGCACCTGGGTCTATGCAGGTTTATTAGCAAGCAGGAGGTAGCTGTTGCTCCTTTTGGAGCCAGTAATGAACCTTCACTCCTACCTGAGTCCTGGTACAGTGCTAAGGGCACTATAAGAAAAAAGAGGTGGGAGGGTGTAATAGTTTTACAACTTGCCAGGCTTCACTTGGACTTCAGATGGGTAAATCTCAAATGCTTTATGCTGGCAGATGCCTGCCACTATTTTTGATATGGTGAGAGCAGCGTATCTTGGTTCTGACACTATTCCACGTGACAGTCCTGAACTGAAACCTTTGTTTCTAAATCATCACTTCACATGGATAGTTTTATCTTGAGCAATATTTCTCAACCAGGGTTGGGGAAGTTTTGATATCAGCATAGTGGGTGGGACTCGATGGCCGTGAGATAAAAGACACTTTTTGTCTGTTGTTGTCACTGTGGGAGCGGGGTCTAAAACTGAACTTGCAGAAATGGAAGTTCAACACGCTCAGAGGCCAGTTTTCAAGATTTGTATCTTGTTCTTGTGGTGGCTTATTCTTCTGAACTGTAGGCCAGGGTTAATGGCATCGATTAGGTACGGGCCCTAGTCTAGTGCCGTTTTCCCTGGTAGTGCAAATGCCATCCCTATGGACTGAATAAAGAGCCCCCGAATTCTTCAGCCTTTGCTGATCTGCAGTCTAGCACTGGCCCAGCTTCATTAGATGAGCACTGCCCAAGTACACTCATTATGAGAGACTAACAAAGTAGGTAGCAGTGTGTTCTGAAATATTTATTTTCTTTATTCCTGAGGAGTGACAAGCACAGGAAACATTAGAAGTGAAGCTGTGCTGCCTACTGAAGTGTTTAGAAATACTTTGCCTGCTGACATCTCTAAAAATAAATTCTGCAGTTTTGCAGTTAAAAATCATTAATATATTTGACTTGTGAGCATAAAAGGTAACTTTCATTTGCTGAACATAGATTAGTATGTAAATAAAGGTCTAACACTGTAGGTGGAATAACTGGAACAGTGTCTTTGAGATTATATGTGACTGCCCTATTTACTATAGCTGTTAGCACAGCATGAGATTAGAGACTAGTGGTAAACTTTGACTGTAGGATATGAAAAGTTCAATTGCCTAATACTATTAACTTTGAAATAATATTCTATTAGCAATAGAGTTATAAACGTTGCTTCAAATATTCTTTCGCTCTTTGAGTAGACATTTCATGCATGGTGCTTTTCAGATTTTTTCCAAGCTTTAGGTAGAGATTTTTGTTTTCCTGGACCTTATATTCAGATCTCTTCCAGCAATTGATGCTTTCATCCAAAGCTGCAGGAAAATCTTTCTGGATTTGGGGTTCTGAACAAACTATGGAAACAAACAAAAACTATTTTTCCTTGCTTTAGGGCTTACTTCCTGCCAATCTGTAGCATTCTGCACTCATATCTCAGTTACATGTACCTGAACACCTTGACCTTTCATAAAAATATCACTTTCTTGTCATCTGGGACCATGAAAAGTACGTTTGTCTACATCTCCTATCTTTAGTGAAAAGAGGTGTTTTCACCATCCTGTAACCCTGTCATCTGATCTGATTTTGCATTTAAAAACATCATCAGACTGTTGAGAACAACTTATGGAAGACAAGCAATGGAGGTAAAATAGGGGAAGGGGTAAGAAATGGGAATATTGGATAGAGGCATCAGTGAAGTCAGAGGAGATTGAGATGGACTTACTAAGAGATAGGGAAGGTGACGATTTTCTTTATTGCTTCAAGTTGCTTGGATTCTTAAGACACCAGCCTTTTTGCTATTTTGGTTAAAAATGTTGTAAAGTACTACATAACAAATTCTTTTTTTCTAACTTTGTTTTCCTTATAAAATTCATGACCGCATGTTGACAGTTATATTCCACCCTTCTCAGCTCAAACAGATGACGTACCATTGTTCCTTTCGTATGAGTGGTTTTTAGAAAGGTGGAGTTCTGGTTTCTAGAAATCAAATGTTGTATGTTAGGAATAGAACAAAAGATTCTGGACCCATTGAAATCAAGCTTCTGTTGACTTCAGTGGAAAGCAGATTTCTGGCAGGGGAAGTAGATGAAGTAAATGTTTTCAGATGATCGTTTGGTAGGTAGCTGTTAGATCTAGGCAGCCCACGTGACTCCTTCAACACTTCAACATTGACTGGTTTAGATGGATCTTCCCTTGTATACTCATAGGTTTCTCAAACATTCAAATGCATTTTGAGTATCCAGGCAATTTTGTAATAAAAACAGCATCTTGGTGTTCATCCGGTGTCAGATGGCATTGACAATTCCTCCTAGTTCATAACTATCTACACGTTTACACATGTTGACTGACGGCATCTTTCAGGTCTCTACTGAAAAGTGAATTCAATACCAGCTCTTGTTCTGCTCAGTTCCACGCATCCTTTCAGCTTATTGTTTTGTTTGTTGTTGTTTTTTGTTTTCAGTGTTTCATTTAGATTTCAAGTCACTATGATTCTTTCCATGCAAACTTGAAGTAGTCTTTTTAAAGCAATGTATAGTGCTTTGCTGAAATTCAGATATTGATTTAGAATGTTTATTTTTCTGAAAGTCTCTGATTAGTGTAAGACTTTTAATGATAACACAATCAATTAACAATCAATTAACAAATAATTAACAATCAAGCAGCACTGCTTTTCTTTCTGCCACAAAGTTTCCGCAGTAGTTCTGAGACTGGAGCTGGTCACAGTTGGATACAGCCTGGTGCACCCGGGAGATCCTGATCCACATTCATTTAAGTGGCAGGCAAATTATTGAAGAATGCTGGTCAGCGATCTTACCGTCATTTACTTTTACTGCAAGATGAGCAGGCTACTTGAGAAATGCTGGACTCTGTCCACCTCCTGATTATTCACTTCGAGCCAAAAAGAGTGTGGTTCAAGGGAAGCTTCTGGCCAGGAGCCACGTTAGCCCGGCGCGTTTTCAAGCAGGATAACGATACAAGCGTCTGAGACAAAGGCTGTATATTTCTGTTCTCTTGCAAACTGCATGTAACTGAATTTTCTTACTAGTATAATTAAGTGGATCTAATTGAGACATGCTGAGCATGAGCTCAGTGCTGGCTCAGCTGGCACGCAGGCATTTAGTACCCACAAACAAGGGCAGTGCTTCACTTCAGCTTGCCCAGCTTTCTCTGGGTTATTCAAAAATGCACTTGAGCTATTGTCAGAGGACAGGAAAACTTTAAGAGCCAGAAATGATAAAGCTTATAAAACTAATTGAGTTCCTCTCAATAAAGTAACAAGAAAGGAGCTGGAGTCGCCACCTTCACCGGATGCAGCACAGGGTAAAGAGTAAAAGCAACAAATTTATGATGTCTCCAGCAAAGAGACAGTTGTTGCTTGGAAGGAGAGAAAAAACATGCAAGAGTTCTTTCTGGGTGCTTTTTGTTGTATAATTCTTCAGACTTGCTGCTCTTTAATAGTTTTTTTTATTTTTATGTAGTTGACTGGAAGTATTTTGAATGCAGGAATGCAAGTCCTTAATGTTGCTGGTTTTGTTTTAAGAATCTGAAGATGAACTAATTCAGTGAGTGGTTTCCTGATGTGTTAAGGGGGGGAAGAAGGTATGTAAAATAACGTGAGCTTTTTTGAGCAACCTAAACTGAGACCTCCATGTTAGGTTTGAGCATCAGTCTGTCCTAGTGGAGGGAATGGGCTGAGGTGACTTTTAAACTGGGCTCTCTATCCATCTGGAGCACCCTCCAACTGGGCAATTCTTGGAGTATGAGGAGGAAGCCAGGATGCAAATAAGTCAAATTTCCAGTATGTCTCAGTATGTCTTCAGCAGGTGGTTCATCGAAGTACTTGATATTTCAGTTATGGTGTTTTTTTTTTTGCATATGTTAACAGCAAAAATGGTCAATGTATAAGTAGCTCTTGGACCCAAACAAATTCAGGATTAATTCAAAGATCAAACACCCTTCACTAAATGATTGTGGGCAATGTAGGATGGTGAGGAAGGTTGGGAGAAATACTGCAAGAGGAAAGGGAATGTGTGTCTATACATCTACTGTCAGCAGTGAGCATCTGCTCTACCAAGGCTGCGCTGACCATGAATTTCACCTGTTTGCCCCTTCCCTCCTTCCAAGCACACAACTTCTTGCAGAGCTGGTTTTCTGGAGTTTATGTAGAGATATGGATTCTTCTCCGTGTGAGTCTCCAGTAAGCTTCAAGGTGTCCTCGTTGGTAAGCTACGCTCAGTGCAGGTGTGGACAGCCAAACGCTTCCCACAAAAGTTTCCTCCACTTAAGTGCACAAGTGGTTATTTCAGTGATGACTTTTATTTCCCTTTCAATGCATTCACGTTGCCATTACTAAGCATGGCCAGCTACATAACCTTAATATATCTGGAGGAATGGCACTTGGTCGATATGTTTTTGTTCCTCTGCTGTATTTTGAATGTAATTTAGTTCTTACGCTTCAGTATAACAGCCTATGACCTACAAACAATTTAAAACCCCAGAATAGGTTTATAAGATGTCTGCTTCCACATACTGCTTTTAAAGCCCACAAATTCTAGTGATAGGAAGCTTGGATTAAGGAATGGTGGATTGTTCCTAACAAACCATGTAAAAAGATCTTATCAATTTGAGAAACTTGCCTGAAGTGTATTTTTTTTCTGTTTATAAATCAGAATGGTGCTTGCTTTTCTGTATTTCTGCAAAAGCATCCCAACAGCTTATGCTGCCTTGAGCGTGCTGCTGTATCACTGATCCTGGCTGCAGGCAGCTGAAGTGGGGGTGTAGATAACAGTGCTGATGTTTTTCTGTTTCTTTCATTTATTTACTTTGCTGCCTGTTGCGTTGGCTTCAGTGTTATGAATGTCCTCAGTCTGAGTGGGGATAGCTCCTGGGCACCACCAAATTTTTTATTCACGTGCCATTTTGTGTTTAACTTGTTGCAGATTTAAAAAAAAAAAAAATCTTACTACGAGACAGTGCTTTGTTGTATTCTTGATCAAACTGCTCTGAAGTTCAATCTGTTGGGCGGTGATAACCAAATGATCTCAGGTAGTTAACTTCAGTCCTGTTTGATGTCAGCAAGGAACTGAGTTGTCTCTAATTCTGCCTGGCTGTGGGCGGTCCGGCTCTGTGCATCCTGTTGGTGATTTGCAAGCTCACCTGCTGCCCAGGAGCTGCGGCACAGACAGGCTTGGCTGAAGGAGCCACTGGGATGGAGGCAGGGGAACTGCAGACACCACCCACACTGGGGTGGTGCTCTCCAGGGTGCAGGTTATTCTGAAGATTTGAAGCTCAGCTGCACTGCCACTGATACTTTTGATTGAGGATCCCTCTTCTTGCTCACACAAAACCCTCTCACTGCTACATCGGGTTTGTGTTGTGCTAATGGGGGTTTCTGCTCTGACCGGCCCGGCCTGTGTGGAGCAGCTGGGTGAGCTCCCTGCGCGCTCGGTCAGAGCTGGGGAAGTCTTGGGGAGCAGGCTGGCTGCTGGTGGCTCTGTACCTCCCTAGTGAGGAACCAAACACTGTGCCCCATGTCCTGCAGCAGCTGTTGTGCCTTCTAATTAGTGGCAAGTCACACCTAGCTGATGTGCTGTCTGCTGGGTGACTGCGCAGGTGTCGTGGGTGGCGGATCCCACTGGTTCGTCTGCTTCTGGGGGCAGCTGCCCCACAGCGTGGTGAGCAGACCTCCGTGCCCGATCCAGGGTTAACAGCATGTTCTACTGGGGAAAATCATAGAATCATTAAGGTTGGAAAAGACCTCCAAGATCATCTGGTCCAACCATCACACTACCACCAATGTCACCCACTAAAGCATGTCCCTAAGCACCACGTCCAACCTTTCTGTGAACAACCCCAGGGATGGTGACGCCACCACCTCCCTTGGCAACCTGTTCCAATGCCTGACTGCTCTTTCTGAGAAGAAATGTCTCCTAATTTCCAACCTAAACCTCCCCTGGTACAACTTGAGGCCATTCCCTCTAGTTCTATCACTAGTTACCTGTGAGGAGAGGCTGACCCCCATCTCCCCACACCTTCCTCTCAGGTAGTTGTAGAGAGCAATAAGGTCCCCTGGGCCTCCTCTTCTCCAGACTAAACAACCCCAGTTCCCTCGGCCGCTCCTCACAGGACTTGTGTTCCAGGCCCTTCACCAGCTTCGCAGCGCTGCTCTAGACATACTCCAGGGCCTCGATGTCCTTCTTGTACTGAGGAGCTCAAAGCTGAACACAGCGCTCGAGGTGCGGCCTCACCAGAGCAGAGTACAGGGGAACAATCACCTCCCTGCTCCTGCTGGCTACGCTATTCCTGATACAAGCCAGGATCTTGATGAAAATGTCTGGAACAACAAGCCCGTCACTCGCAGAAAAGGTGAAGCAGCATTTTAAAACAGCTTAAACGTGCAGATGGGCTGTTAGGCCTCAGCTTTTGAAATCCATTCCCAGAAATATTATAGTAATTCTTGAAGAAATTATTAAGAGCTTTTGTGGGGTTAGTTTGCTCAGAAAGCGCTAAGTGTCAGGCTTTTAAGGGAGGAGACATGAAAATGAGGGATAGCTGTGGATAATCATGTTTGTGTTCTGCTGCTGGAAGGCTTTCTCACACTGGATTGTTTTTTTTCCTCAGAGTGGCACATTAATAATACTTGAAGTGTTTTCTGGTTATTGAAAAAAGCCTTTTTAATAGAAAAGGGAAGATGTTTTGTGTCCTACTAAGAGACTCCTTTCTGAGAAGTCCCCGGCGCTGCTGGAGGAGGGCAACGCTGGCTTTTGACACCGAGATGGGGAGAGCTCTGAATGCGGCCAACTTCATTTTTGGCCGTTTCCACTCGAGGCCGAGCCCTGCCGCTGCCCGAGCGCCTCCTGGAGCCCGGGGGGGCGGCGGGGCCCGGTGCCGGGTGGGCTCCGCCCGGCGGGGGCGGTCCCGGGGCGGAGCGGGGCGGCGGGAGCGGGCCGGCACCGGGAGGGCGCCGCGGGGCCCGGGGCGGCCGCAGCATGGCCGGGATGGAGCCGTGGAAGCAGTGCGGGCAGTGGCTGATCAGCTGCAAGGTGCTGCCGCCCAACCACCGGGTCACCTGGGACACGGCACAGGTCTTCGACCTGGCGCAGACGCTGCGCGACGGCGTGCTGCTCTGCCAGCTGCTCAACAACCTGCGCGGCCACTCCATCAACCTCAAGGAGATCAACCTGCGCCCGCAGATGTCCCAGGTGCGGCCGGGGGGCTTGGGGGTCCCGGCGCTGCCTTCGTCCCCCCCCCTTGGCAGGAGAGCCGGGCGCTGCCCTCCCCCGCCACGGGGAAGGACGGGGGGTAAGGCTCCTGTGCCCCCCGGTGCCTAAGGCGGGCAGCCCGCAGAGCATCCCCACCTCCCTAATTCCTCCGGGCCGACCCCGGGCCGTGCGTGCGGGGGGCGCTGAGGGCTGCGGGGCGGGGAGGCAGCCTGCCTGCCCCCGGGCCGGGCGGGGGACGGGGCTGCGGCACGGCGGGGGCGGCCTCCGGGGCGCGCCTCGGCCTCGGGGCCTCCCCGGCCTCGGCCTCAGCCTCCGCGGGCGGAGGTCGGAGCGGAGCCGGGGGGCCCCGGCTCTGCCGCCCGGGGGTCGGGGCGCACGGCGGCTCCCCGGGCGGCCGCTGCCGGGTGCCTTTGTTAGGTAGGAGCCGGGCTTTGTGGCTGCCTCGAAGCCGGTCTCGGGTGCCGAGATGAGGGGATGCTGGTAATTGAGGGAGAGGAGGCTCCTGCGGGGCTTCCTGCGGAGGCATCGCGCACACCTATGGTGCCGGTGAGAGCGGGGACACGAGCAGATGGCTGAGGGGGAACTGAACTTGGAAGTCTTTGGTGTGCTTTGAAACAGCCAGCACGCTGTAACAGCTCACACTGGCAACTCTCCTTCCCATACGTGTAAAAGCATTCGCGTCTAGGGCGCCAGCAAAAAGCATTTTGTACTTCTAGGAGGAACGTTCTTTGTCTGTGTTTACCCACAGCGTCAGTTATCTTCTGGCTTGTTAATTCCCTTTTCTGACATCTGCGCTTTACCACTACAGTGCCATTTTCTGTCAGTGTAAAAGGGGAAAAAAAGCGTCAGGCGCGTTTCAGCCAGTTGGGGCAAAAGCTGCCAGGCCGCGGTGCTGGGTTTGGGCGGCAGGACGGGCATCCCAGCCCCACGGAGAGCTGCCGTGCCTCCCGGGCTTGGGCACGCGGGGCTGGTACTTGGGCAGGGCGATGGACGTGAATGGAATGAATCTGGGGAAGTTCTCACGTGCTGTGCGCTGTTCCAGCCCCGTGAGGGAATCAGGAATTGATAAACTGTGCCAGAGCCTTGGTTTGTGTCTTCATTATGGTTAGATTGCTGCCAAAGTGACCCTTTTTCACCTGAGCTTGCAGAGCTATAATTTGCATACGAACTGTTGGACGTGGTTTCCTGCCCTGTTTATAATGGACAAAAGGTGGCCTCATGATATTACCCAGCATTATTTGGATAGCTAATTGAATCAACTGCAATTAGAGGTTAATGCTACTTGCCTGGGCCAACATCACTTAATTTTATTTTTGATGAATAAAAGTTGTGGCGGTCTGCTTCTGCTTCTTTTGAGTATCAAAACATTTTGTCTTCCTTGATTAGAGCACATTGAGAATTGTTAAAGTTCGTATTTACTTCTCTGAGCTTTTGAACTATGGCTTGTAGTTGGAGATCTTGGATTATTTATGATGCATAGCTTGAACTTGAGCTCTATATGTGCATAGTGTGGACACTGACACTTCCCCAGCCCCAACATCTGCCCCTTGCCTGCTGAGTGCCCGAGGAACCTGCGCTCCGCGGTGCTGCCGGCTGCTATTGCCACGGTGCGTTTCTGCCCTGCGCTGCTTCCACCTTTGCAAACAGGGAACTGTTGCTGGATCAAAACCTGTAGTGGCTAAACCTGCTTTCCTGTTACCTTCGTCTTCTGTGAGATCAGGGTTTGTTGATCTTTGTGAGGTTCTGGGGGGTTTAATGAAAAGTCTCTTGGAGGAGGTACTTTTTGCTGGAAAGAATCGTTCTGGGAAAATTTCAGATATTGTCATTAAAAATGTAGTTGGGTGAAATTCGGCAGGTTGCTTGTAGTTTGCTGCTGAGACTGTAAAGACAGCTTAGCAATAACTTATGCTGACTCTCAGAGGCTTTAAGATGATTAATTTTGAGCTACTTGGGGTGTGCAGAGCTGAGCCTTAGTGATTTTTGTCAGAATAACACCTGTCAATAAACTGACGTGTTTGGTGTACCGTAGGATCTCAGGGGCATGTAGAAACACTAGGTAATGCTCTGTTCCTTGTGAGGCAGTGATTTATGGGCACTGGAGGCATGGGGTGTCACAGCAGATGTGGCGTTGGGATGCAAATGTTCCCAGCCTCTGATCAGGTAGCCTGCTTGAATGTGCTGCCGCTTCCGTACTGCTTAGCTGAGCTGTTTGAACCTCGTGTGGCCCTTCCGTGCGGTCTAAAATTGAGCTATGGTTCCCCTCCACCATGATCCGATGCTGTTTGTGCTGCGCAGTCTTAGAACAGTCAGGGGATTCTTGCAGCAGTTTTTGAGCAATAAAACCAGAGAATGAGAGGGTGGATGAATGCTCCACGAATGGGTCTCATGGGAGGTAGACTGCCTGATTTGTGCCTTAGCTTGTACTGCTGCTGACATTTGTCAGGCCTTTCTCTGTGAACCAAGTTTTCATGGCTCGGGGGCTAGTTCTGAAGTCACCAGCACTGAAGAACAGGAAAGCGCGTGGTGCTGCCCCAGGCGGGCCGGGGAGTAGGCGCTAGCTCTGACGGGAGAGCTGAGTCCCTTCCATTTCGTTACACGTTTATTTTGTTTCAGAGTGAATGTGGCAGATCAGATGTCTGTAATGCTCATCAGCGCTGCTCTGTAGATCCTGGTAACGCATTAAAAGCTACATCAGAAGTGCAGAGGGATTGTGCTTGCTGTTGTTCCTGCAGAGGCTGCTTCTCGTTGGGAGGGCCTCGTGCGGTGGAACAGGAGCCCTGCTCAGCTGCTGTTGGTGCTCGGGGCAGGGGCAGAAACAGGCTCGTGGTGCCCGATATTGCTGCACAGACACATGCCTGACCTAAAGGCAGTGGGTATGGGCTGTTTTATGGGCTGGCCAACGCAGGAACTGCATGTCTTGGTGCCACCACCAGCCACGCACTTTGTCACAGCTGTCCTCAGGGGTGGTCTGTTTGATGCACCTGAAAGCCGTGGATTCAGCCCCTCTGCCTGCTTGGAGATAATGCCTGTGTAACAGAAGTGTCTCTGTGGTTCTAGATGGCAAAACAAGAGATTTAGAAGCTATTTGGATGTTGGCTGTTGCTGCCTGCATTTCTGTGTTTGTGACAATACGTTTGGTTACTGCAAGTTGTCCTTTGAAGAACAAAGCTGACTGAGTCAGTTATGCAGAAAGCAAGCCTCAGATGGGAAAGGCAGAACCTCGCCTTCATGAGGGAGTAGCAGGGTTTGTTGCTGTGCTAATGGATCTCCCACCGCTGGGTCTCCAGCTGAACGCTGCCTGCCTTCTGCCTTAGAAGCTGGCGTGGCACAGTGCTTGGTCGTGTGTGAAAAATGGCACGTGGGCTGTGTGTGAGAATGGGAGCTGCTGGCTTCAGGGATTTTCTCGTCCATTTTTTTCACTGTGACTGAGAAGAACAGCAGTGCGTGGCCTCTAGCAAAAGCTCTTGTGTCAGGGCTGCAGAGCACTTCACTGTCTGACCTCTGAAGGGCTCTAGCACCACCAGTTGTCATTTCCGTCCAGCGCATGTGCGATCAGCGAGGGTAATTCTGAAGACAGATCACATAATGTCTTCTGGGCTTGAAAACCAATTATAGGGGAGTCTGATTGAGACCTGAGAGCTGGTAGTGGCCTTCCTTCCTGGGACTGTGAAAGCAGTCTTACTGCAGGCATGCTCTTTACCATGTGAAGAGTGAAGCAGCCAGTAGGAAGGAAGCTGGAAGAGGGAATGTGCTAAACAGGTTGCCCAGACGTGAGTGGCATGCTGCTGCGTGGCCAGGCTTCCCCTGAAGCGCAGCACGAGTGCTGGGTGACGGTGAGACGAGGATGGAGCGGCGGCGTCTTCTGTGGGAGCTGTTCACTGCAGCCAGTCACTGGGCCCAGATGCCTCTTCGTGGATAACGTAGGCTGGGGAAAATAACAAAAATAGAAGTGATCCATAACAGAGAGTACTAATCCTAATGTTTCATCTTGATCATACAAGAACTTGAATAATTTATCAACAGAAATTTAAAACCTAAATCAGTGGATTACAATGGATTTGCAGAAGATGTCATCTGTTCAATGCTTATCTTCTATCTTTAATACTTTGTAAACTCATTTTGAAATAGTTTTTGCAAGGCATTTAGTTAGCTTATGAGAGATTGCTCAACAGGAAAACTGCACTTAGTGCAATACTGGCATGGGAGTTCACTAAAGGAGATGTTGACATAGGTTAAATATTAAAAATAACTATTTCCTATTATTCTAATAAAAATAAACAAAACATCCCTCGGTTTGTATTACAAGTTCAAATGTCTTCTAATTTTAGGGAGTTATTTATTTGGTGTGACCGTGTAGTGCAAGAAAGTTCACGATTGTTGTATCTGTGTGATGTTTTTGGGTGGCATCTGAGCATTGAGAAAAAGCCACTTGCTTTTTTATTCCAAATCTTGGCCTAGGAGAGCTTGTCAAGTATCGGGTATCAAACGTCGCTTATCACATGCGAAGGAGCAAACTGGAAGCATCTCTTGACTCTGTGCCACCAGTTTGTGAATCCCTGCCTGAAAGGCAGGCTAGGGTGTAAGTGGATTTGCTGACCTCGGTGCGTGAGGATGCGACTTATGGCTGGGCTCTGGAGGGGGACCAGAAGAGCTGAGTGAGAAAATAGAAAAGATCCAGAGTGGTGCTTGTGCCCTTCCCAGGAGTCACGGGGTGTCACTCTGTTTTCCTGGGGCAGAGAGATCTTATAGAGACAGCTGGCGTGCAAGATAACAAGCAAACACACAGTGAGAGTTATGGTAGCAGCTAGCTTATTGAGTTAAGGAGGGCCCACAAAGATGCATTTTGATTAAGAGAGTTGTTCTGAAACTGCCAAACCTCTTGGGCTTGAACAACAATCTGTGAACTGGTTCCGTTTTTATAGGTGTAATAAGAGTGTCAGTAAAACAAAACAAACACCTCGGAGCTATTTAAAACTGTATGTTCAGTGTAATTGGTTTCATTTTTTTGAACTTTTCAACCTTTTCAATCTATTTGCTTCTTTGCTGGTACATCAGCCCACTTAATGTCTTTAACAGTTGACCTTATTTCAATGATTAATCTGAAGGAGAACTGTTATCCATAGGGGATATATGTTATCCATAGGGGATATATGTTACACACATATGATACATACATATGTGCATCTTCTGCAGGTTGGACTTGGTAAATAAGATATTTTGAACAAATATCTACTCAAAGCAAAACCTTAACACGACCTCTGTTTCGTGCTAAGAAAAGCACTGACAGAAAGCGAGTGACCCAGTTTTTGTAGGTGGCTCTGCTTACCTTAAGATGGAGAAAATAATATTTGAAAACTGCCATAATATTTTTTGGTTCAGGTTGATTATTTTTGGTTGCGGGGGGAAGGGAAGACTGCAGTTGTGCTATATTTGTACTGTAAAGCTTATTTTATATGCTATATTTATCTAAGAGGTATTACATGCAGAATATGCATCTTGCCAAGAATTGTCTAAAATGTCACCTCCTGCACAAAGTTTTAGTGGGCTGGGAGCTGTGTAATGCATTAATAGGAAAGATATTCGTACTGGTTTCTTCTCAGAGATGCTGTAGTGTTGGTTATCAGCAGATAATTGCACTCAGTGTCTGTGCGTGGCGTGCTGCTCTGTCGTGGGGGAGAAGCCAAGTTATTTCCTTGTGCGACAAAGGTGGGGTGCCTGTGGTAGTGGGAAGAAGGACTATTTAGGAGAAGAAAAGAATCAATACAAAGCGCTCAAGGGGAGAGAGAAAGGGCGTATAAGAAGTAGGAGGAAGCAATGAGAAGAAACTAGTATGCACTGGAGAGAATGGTCAGGAAAAGCCGGGAGATGGATCTAAAGGTGTATCAGCCTGTGAGATGCTTTGGGATGTTGAGAGAGGACTGAAAGTAGGATTTAAGATTTATGCCTCGTTAAATGCAGAAAACCAGTCTTGGCTATGCCGTGTTGTTCTGTAACGATAGTGGGATCATCGTTCAGTGACGGCATGCTCCTTCGCTCCGTAACGTGCTGCCTTGGCTCGGCCATGTCCAGGAGGCTGTCACCGGACTGCAGCGCTGGGTGTCGGCGTGCCTCAGTACAGCTTGTGCCTGGGCAAGATAAAGGGTCGTGGATTTCTCGCCCTCGTCCTTCCCCCTCTGCTTTGAGGGTCAAAAGAGTTTAATAAATTGTAGGTGTAAAGATTAAATTGGAAGTGTAAAGAGGGCAGTGCGGAGGGGTAGGAGGGAAAGGGCTGCGGGGTGAGAGGCTGCAGCTCCTGGCACGGGCTGAGCTGAGCGAGGGCGGCGTTAGCGAGGAGGGCTGGTGGCAGCAGCTACGGGCTGGTAAGGCATGGGCAGGGAGGGCTCCCGGGAACACTGCTTGTGTGTGGTGAAGGAGCTGGGCAGGGGAAGAGTGTCCTCCGCTGGAGTGGTTCTGGCTGCCTGAGGGGTTCAGGGAGTCTGCTGCAGTCAGCTCCTGCGTGCCGGGAAAGAGGGGGCTCGTGGCTGGACGCAGGCAGGGAGGTCCTGGCTCATGCCCTGCGTTGCGTGGGGACCTCTGAGTACAGAGGAAGATGTATTGGTTTGTTCGGTCACTGGCAGTCTTACCTTGAAGTTTGTGTATTGCCTGATACTCTGTAAGGGGTCAGTTTTTGAACTTGCTCCTCCCAATGCTAAGGTTGTAGTTCTGCAAACAAAACACAACCAACAACTCCCCTGCACCAAAAACCTTTGATTTTTTTTTTAAATTTCCCTTCCTATTGCTCTAAAGCAGCATCGTAGTACTTCCATATTATTCCATAATATTCCACAATAGTGTTTCCCATTACCCTATTCTGTGTTATTTCAGCACTTCAGAAATTGTTTCACAAGGTAAAGTATGAATTGATGTATACTTTGGCAAAATGTCTATTATTTTTTTCCCTGTGCTTTCCAGTTTACTCAGCATCATCTGGAGCTACCTTTCCTTTCCTCTTACTTTGCTTTGACAAGTTTAAGACTTCAGGCATTGTAAAATACCAGCTGTTTGCAATATATAAAGTGTAATCTAAACTGTTATCTTTATAGTAATGTTTTGAATTTTTATGTTTCTGAGAAAGATGTTCCCTCAAAGCTCAGTGAATGCTGCTGACTCCGATTCAGTATGTTGTCAAGTGAGAACATGTACTTCAGGCAAATGGAAGTGAATGACCCTTTCTTTCATCCTGTATTAAACGACAATAGTGAATGTGTTGGTAACATGAAACACAGAAGGATTATTAACAGGATATTTGATTCTCTGTGTTCTCAGAACATGAAACCTTAGTCACAAATTGTGTAATGTAGCAGTATCATCACAATTTGTACATTTAAAACACTTGCAGACCTGCAAGTATGAACTAAAAGAATTGGGAAAATGACGTTCAGCTATCTTGTTTTATGATATAGGTACTTTGGACCTGTAAGTTACCTTTACTTTTAATCAGAATTTTGTTTTATATTTGGTTAGTAGGGATTTGGTTAATCTGCCGTTACCTATTTTTCTGCTACTTTTATCTCCTCTAAAGATCACTTGAAAGGTATTTTAGGTGATATAGGGAACGTGGTTTGGTTGTCTTGCAGAAACAAACAAAATGCATATTTGACGTTCGTGCTATAACAACATGTTATCTGAAAAACAAAACAAAAAACCCAACTCCACAACCAAAGTGAAGTGTTTTTAAAGCGTGTTTTTAACTGGTGAAGCTTAACAGGATAAGATGATTTGTATTTCCAAAATCCTTAGATGTGCCATTTAATCCTTGATACGATCAAATTTATTCATTCATTTCAGTTATGTAAGGCTATGCATTGTGTAATCTATGCTTAGGATACCTTGTACCATTGGTGGCTTTTACATTCACATCACTTAGACGTGAGAAGAAGCCTTACAGCAAACTAAAGCGGAATCATTAGAGCTTGGCCCTTGCAACCTTTGACTGCTAGAGCAGCCTGGCTTCACTGTCAGGTAGGAAACCTGGTGCTAAAACACTGACTGCCCACACTCTAAATTAATACAGTAATAACGCACAGGCTCTGAGGATGCTGTCAGTTTCTTCTGTTTTGCTTAGTCTAGAAGTAAATTACACTTAAATACTCTAGGGATTGGCTGTGAATTTCCCCAACTATTGCTTCACATAGTGGTAGTGCCTTATATCAGCTAAGGATGGCCATGTTGTTTTCCCCTCTGAATTACTCGGGATGTGTGAGTGCGTCTGATTCTGTTGTGGGGTTGGTTAAAGGAGGTAGAGGTGCACAGCACTGCTGCACGAATGTGCCCGGCAGATTTTAGGCCTCTCTGGGTGGAGGTGCAGTGATGACGTAGTCCTAGCATGTGAGCTGTAACTCAGGGTGAACGCTGATCATCCTACTCATATCTGTAGGATTTAGCTCAAGCTTTGAATGTCTTTATCTGGGAGAACAAGTGGAAAGTAGAGAACACCAGCGAGGCCATGGAAGCTATTGCCTGCAGCTCCTTCAGCTCTCGAGCCAGCAGACAGACTGGGAAGTGCCCTTGCATGCTGCTGCCTTTGGGCTCCCGGTCAGTTGCTGCCTGCTTGGCTGAAAAAGAATTTCCTGCAGTCTTTGAGAACATAATTTGTATTTAGGCAGATATTTTGAAAACCGCTTCATGCTTCTTTGAGGCTTAAGTTCTGCATTTCAGAGCAGTATTGGTTTTGCTAAATTGCACCAAGTTGAGTGAGGGAACATTTAAGTTTCACTTTCTTTTAGTGGTTTACCCTCTGGACAGAGTGAGGTGGTATTTCAGGTTGTATAGTGTACTTCTGAACTGGCAATTGCTTATTTAAAATTTTTTGAACAATCCTGTTGAGCTTTGATTTCCCACTTGCTTTTCCTCTTGTCTTGCTTGTTGTGGATCACTCTCAGGTTTTGGGAAGCTTGGCATGAAGTTATAGTGCTTGGCCTCGCCCAGGGAGCTTGCTGGGGATGTATGTCCTCACAGGGCTCTCTGTTTTAGGACATTCCTAGAGCATTTTAAAAAGCAGAGGCTGTGTTCAGACATCAAGTGGGCTCTAACAGGTGTGTAAATGTCATGATGTTGTGGAAGCTGGGAGCCCTAAATGGGGCTCACCTGAGCCATTTTTGAGCTCTGTCTGGTCCCTCTTATGTCCTGCTGTGCTTTTTATCCACCAAAAAGATGTGAATTGATGTGAATTGCTGCAAATAGCCATGAGCAAGTTATTCAGGGCCCGTGTTCAGTCACTTTGCTGCTGTGCCCGGCAGCACTGCATACGGTGGCGTGTCTCCTGTGGGTTGTGCTGAGGCCACAGATTTCACCATGAAATACTCTGAGCAGGTGGCAGTCTTTCTAAAAGCTGAGGTTGAATTCCACACTTCTTCTTCCCAGCAGTGTCTTTGAGTGGTGCTGTTAGTTAGAAGGACTGTGCCTTCGAACATGCTGGCAGCTGCAGTCTCTTTGCAGGCTTTACGAGGCGTTACGGAAGCGGCTCCAGTAACCCTACTGTAATGCCTCTATAGCTGTATCAGTCCTGTGGATTCGTGTTCCTGCGGAAGACCCTCGTAAATTGATTGGCAGAGATGAAAGCCTTTGACGAGGACCTGAGCGACTTGCAGACGTGAGGGGGTGAGGGCACGGGTGGAGGCAGGAGCAGCCGAGCCGTGCGGGCAGCTGAGCGGCGGCTTCCATGTGCCGGGCATGCTCCAGAGCAGCAGCCTGGAGAGAGCTTCAGATCCGGACCTGCCGAGCCGTAATTGAGCAGCTTCGCAGACCCCTGGGAAATCTGGTTAATTTATATCATCTGTGTTCGCTTCTCTGAGAATTTAGGCTTCTGTAGCTCGTAAGCCCCGTAGTGCATCATGTTGTTTCAAGGGCACAAAGCTTTAGCAATAGTAAGTGGAACATGACTTGCTGCCTAGTGTTAAAAATATTTATTAAGGAATAAAAAAGATCTCTTGCAGTTCTGTGTGGGATTCCCAATTACAATGGCATAGGATTCCTGGATTTTTTTTGAAGAAATTGTAAGTTGTTTGCCTTCTCCGAATGGGAGAAATATAAGAAAATAACTGCTAAAAATAATAATAATAAAAAAAAAATCACACACCTGAAACGAGGAGTGCGTTTTGTAATGTTCTCTCTTAGCACCCCTTGGTAGGCACGGGCTGGAAGGAGTAGGTCCTTTTTCTATCAGCAGTGAAATGGTGGCCATGAAATCATGTGGCCTGGGGTTAGCAGTGACCAAGGGATGAAATGTTCCCCTTTGGGGCAGAACTGGTGTTTGGTAGGGTTTCTCTGCGCACACCCACTGCTGGTGGTTGCCGTTAGTTAAGGGCTTGGTCTTTCCATCTCAGAACTCGGTTACTATTTCTGTGCTGTGGGAGTTCAGGCCTGGGGAATTGTTCCCAAAAATCTTTGTTTGGAAATCCGACTCCTGAGTGATGCATTATTTTAATTCTAGTGAGGAGTTGTGGTTTCGTTTCATGTTGTTTGTGAAATCCGTAGTGGAGCAGGTCTGCAAGAAAATTAAACCTCAGAAGGCTTTGCAGGAACGTCATTCTTGAGAGATGTTCTTTAAGCTATTTGGAAAAGAAATGCAGTATTCAGTTTTTCCTGTTTCACGCTGAGTATCATTAGAGTTTGACCTTAAATTAGAGTGTTTTAGTGAAGTCACGTTGAAGTTTGCACTTGAACATGCCTTTCATCTTGATCTGAAATAGCAGCAGATTTTGAAGCGTTAGGATTACTGTAGGATATTTCATTTTCCTGTCAGCTCTGGTAGTGATAACCTCTCTTCAATCTGCCTTACTTTTCACATTTTTCTCCGTTGACTCAGGTGGCTTGATCTCACTTATTGTAACTGGGTGCCCTGGCTGCTCTGCGATTAGTAAGAGGCATTGCTCTGACAGGTCTGTTTTTTTTTAGGGGGGGATTTTTTCTTTCCTCTTGTCTCTACTTCTCCCTCACATTGAGTCATCTCAGTTCTGCAGCTTGTTCTGCTCCCTCCACCCTCGTGCTGGGCTGGTACTTTCACCTTCTTCATTTGCCTTGCCCCCACCCGCCCCAGTATTTTCTCATCCCTCCGGTGCATCTGTTTCCTCTTTAGCTTCTTTCCTGATGCTTTTTCTTCCTTTCAGCTGTTTTCCCTGCCCTGTTGTCCTACTGGCCTCATCTCTCCACAGATCCTCTAAAATCTGTTTCCTGCGTGGCTGAGTGCGTCCCCTCCGGATGCCGCTTCCCGCGTGGGTGCCGGGTGGGAGGGCTCGCGTCGAAGCTGTGCTCTTCTGTAAGCACAGACAGGGGGTTCAGCGCACCAACACCAGGCCACACGTGAACAGAAGTCACGTGTTAGGCTGTTTTAAACTGCTTTTCAGTGATTAATTTTCATAAATGGTGATAACTGGTAAAAGGATAGCTGCTTCCCTCCCGTTGCAGCCAGAGGCTCCACCATACATGAGTGCGTCCCCAAAATTGCTTTGTTTTTCCTGCTTGCTCCAGACGATGGGGCAGAGCACTCCAGTGGGGCGTGATGAGGATGGAAGCCGGAGCTGGGAGTCTGCAAGGTGAATCGGGCACTGCTGCTGGAAACTGCTCTTTTTGAAGGCAGCACCACGTGGTTCCTGCTGTCCCACCACGCTCGGGAGGTTTGTGCCACTGCGGCAGTGCTTGAGTCTTTTTTTTTTTATTTTTTTTTCTGGGGTTGTGTCCTGAGGGAGCAGTTGGGGCTGGGAATGATGGTTATTTTTAACCACTTTTCTTTTTTCAGATTGATTTTCTCTGTTGCTTGCAAGGCAGAAATTGCCAGTCCTGGTAGCCGGCACGCGCATCGCGCAGCGCTCTCATGTTGGGCATCCATCTCCAGGGTTTCTTTTTCTTTTCCGATGAGCTCCACTCGCTCTTCAGGAGCTGGTAGAGGTGACAATTTTAGTTCTGCTTCCCAGATTGGAACTGAGAGGACTATTTGGAAAAATAAACAATAGAAAATAGTTTGAGAATTTTAATTGGCCTTCCTGTGGCTGAGGACTTTCTGAGCTGTCAAAGGATTTCCAACAGGGTGGTGTCCCTGAGGGATTACCTTGATGACTCATGGTAACTGTAAATCAGTAAACGGAGAAATCAGGTTAGATGGAAAGTTAAAAATAACTTTATTGGAGATCACTTAGAAGCTCTTAGTATATCCAGACCTCAGTTTGTTTCTTCAGGTTCGAAGTTTTTGTAGTAGTGATTTTTAACTAGAGAAGTTCCTTTAAAAATTGAAGTACTCTTTAATTTAATCCTGTTAGTTTCCAGCCATTATCGTGTCTCTGTAGTCACTTATTGATGTGCTTAGTCTCATCAGTTTCCGCCTGTGCATAAAGGCAGTGATGATGCTAATCGCCTTGTCTTGGGGGGATGCTATCCCGCATGTCGTCTACACTTTGACCTGTTCCACTGAATTCCTGATGCTGCTTCTGTGTGGTTTTCTCAGGTTTTCTGTCAAATACCCTTTTTCATGTCTACAGACATGTTAGGAGCGGGCTATGAATTCATGAAAGCGTTTCTGTGCTTTGGGAAGTAATGCTGCACCTCGGTCTGTGCCTGAGACTTTTTTGAAATAATAAGGATTTAAAGGTTGCTTATGTTTGCACGCAGAAGTAAACTAAAGAACTGAGTGACTGCAGATGCGCAGTAAAGGTGCATCATTACCAAATACATTGTAGGCTTTTCTGTCCAAAAAATTATTTGGAATATGTCAACTCCTTTTGTATTCCTGATAATGCTGTTGGTTGCCTTAGGATTATTTTAAACTATTTTTGGAGGTAGAAGTCTTCCTAGAACTGTAAGGAAGAAATAAATGAATGGCAGATGCTTCATTTTTTTTTTCAGCTGGCATTGAAATGGCCATGATTTTTTTTTTAAATCATCAAGTTTTCAAAACAGTTGTGGCTCACAAAAAGGAGAAGTCATTTCTATGTTGTTGCATTTGGAGGTCCTTGGATTTCCTATATGTGTTCTTCAGTGTCCTCTATTGCATTCAGGAAATAATTGCGTTTAGCAGACAGACTGGGCACTAACTTGACTTGGTGAAACAGAACTGGAGGTAGGACGATTCATTTTTTTACTGGTTCTCTGCAGGTGTCAAAAAAAAAAAATCAGAAATCAGCCGCAGTGGCAAGGCATACAGGTGTTAAAAAGGAAACATCATTTAAATCGGAAGATGTAAGACTTGCTCTCTACTCTAGAGCTTGGATTGACCTCAAATACTTACTTTCACAGCTCTGCTCTCAAGCAGCAGTCATGCTAATTGATCTCCCTATAAATGTGCTTTGAATGTTTCTCTAAGTTTTTAAAAGTTTAAAAATCTGAGGTTTAAAACTATTTCCTGCTACGTAGATCTTGTGATTTACAAAAATGAAGTGAAATCATCTAGTGTTACATTTACTGTTTTATTGTTTACATAGACTGATAAATACTACCCCTAAAATCCAATTGTTGTTTTTACTTGTGTTTTTGGTTAACAGAAAAAGATGTGTGACAAGTTGCATCTCCTAGCTGTGGTATTGCTGCTCTAAATGGATGGGTGGATAAGAACTGCATAGACAGCTAAGATGTGGACAGTTTGTAAGTCCCCCTGTTATCCTTAGAGTAACTTTACTGTTGAATTACAGAGAATGGACTTAGAGCAAATTTAGTTAGCTCATTGCTGGCAGCATGTAACTTGACTGGGTTTCAGCATATGTTAGGTTAACTTGTTTGCCTTGAGCTGCAAAGGCTTTTAGAGCCAGCAGGAAGGTGTGAGCAGAGCGGCTGCAGGAGAGCTTGCCGAGGAGACGTACCGAGGTGCTGCGGCTTGCGATGGAGCCGCTGAGCCTGGTGGTGCATCTCGACCCGGGTTTTGGTAGACGCGTGAGTCACGTTTGGAGGATCAGTCAGCACGGCCAGTTGTGTGTGGCACAGCCCTTCTCGGCGGGGAACAGTGAGTCACAGCCTTGTGAGTTTCCAGTCCTTGGTGTAGAAAATACCCATGTGGCTGCTCCTATGGTTTCATTTAGAAATGAACGAGTGGTACAAACATTCAATAACTAAGCTATATACTTCAGGTCCCTACCCTTTTTTGCCATTTAAAAAAAAAAAAAAAAAAGAGCTGATGTGCTCTTTGTTAAACAGCTGTTCAGAAGTAGCACATAACTGTTACAAATGGAGAAAGGCTAGTTTCTGAAAAAACACACGCACCGCAATTGGGATTTCAATAAAAACAATGATACAGCCACAGAACTAGTTGCAAGGGTCTATTCTAATTGTCTTGCCTCTTTACTGCCCTTGTTTCACATAACCTCGCTTCTGATTCATTCAAAACGGCGTTACTAAATCATTTTTCTGTCTAGTTGTTCACACTGTTTTCTTCAACAAACGGACAGGTTTGTTGCTACAAGGACTCCATGCTGCTGTCCTGCTTATCTGCCTTCAGAGGGGAGAATTGGCCTTGCAGTTTTATCATGTCCACTGCTCTGAAAATAACTCGTATTCTTTCCCCTGTGCTGAGAACCGTCTCCATACAGAGGCGGAGGAAAATCTGTCATTGTTATAAATTCCCAGTTACAAACTACATATATATTGATTTTGTTATTCTTTCTAATCTCCATCTGCTTTCTTGTCTCACCAACCTATTGTGCCTTTTAGAAGACAGGAGCTGGTCCAGGATCGTGCTTTATTTTATTTACATTTTCTTGTATTTTGCTGACTAGTCAATAGAATAGAACAACACGAAACAATCAGTTGCAAACTTAGGCTTTCTGGACGTTGCTATAGCTTAGCTCCAATACTTGTTTTTACTGTTAGATAAAAAGAAAACATCCTCAGGAATCATTTCTGTTTAAGTGATGCTCTGGTAGGCATTTAGTGAAGTGGTGCTGTTCAGAGGTCTGAAAGTATGTTACAGCAGCTGCTTGTATTGGTTTTGAATGTGTTCTTTTGTGTAATAGCTTAAAAAACCAAACTGCCTACAGCTTGCAGGCAGGCAAATGCTTTCACTGACTCTACAATATGTTGCTATGTTTTCCTTTATGTATGCATCAGTGCCAAAACTAGTTACAGATTACTGCTCATGCAAACGTTTTTTTAGCCATGACAAGAGTGACTGTTGGTTTTTATGTGGTTTTGTGCAAATATGCAGTGTCTTGCTCTGATTTTAGTGTGCTTTTTAAACTTAATTTTATTGATGTTATTAAGTTTAGGATGATGGGGATGCTTCTGGTTAAAAAAAAAAGTTGATTTCTGCATCCTCCAAGCATATGTTGCTGCTAAAATAGTAAATGGATTTGTTCTATTCATATAAGTGCCTTATGATTTTAATAGACTTAACTGAGTGCAGTAGGCAGGGTTCAGCCCCTTCGCCAAGTTCAGAAGAGCAGCAGCACGCTGCACAGGGATTTCCTACGGTAGCAGTTCTCAGCTCCCCTCTGAGGGAGAAGGCTTCCAGCACCCATCTGCATGTTACTTGTAAATTCGAGGGAGAAAAATATAGGCATGAAACTAACGGCAACCATTTTTGCAGGCCTTCATTCAGGGATGGAGAATACCTACTGCAGGTGCTTCTGAGGATGTTTCAGGAACTTGCGTTTTGTGAGGTCACCAGGATACCTACAGTGTTCGGAAGCCATCCAGCGGGAAGTCAATAGCTTGAAGACTGGGATGAGTTCTTTAAATTGCTTTAAGGTGATCCTTAGCACAGTTCACCATCCAATGACCCTTCAAGTACTGTGGCAGAACTCAAAGCATGCTGTATGTTTATAACTGGAATGAGGATTTTGGTAGAATACTCTGTAGTTCTTTTCCTGAGATGACTGCATAGCAGGAGTGAACATACCTGCTGGCGTGACTTGTGCATGACTGGCTGTCACTGTAGGCTCCCCGGGCACTTAGTCCAGTGGAGCAGGCTCGTGTGCTCGTCCTCTGCCTTGTTCCCCCTCTGCCCCTGGCTCTTAAGTCTCTGGGCTTCGTCAGCACCCCTGCATTTAGTCATTTCCAGTGCAGGGACTGCCAGGTGCGGTAACAATAAAGCCTTCTGCCACTATGCTGGTTGCCTTTTACGCTGCTGAAGGATTTAATTATTGCAGGGTCTGAGACCACGTGCTGGAGGCTTCATGGAGGCATTCAGCCTGCTTGGTGTCTTGGGCTCCGTGCTGCCCCGTGGCTACAGCAGTGTTCATACGTCCTCTTGTCACCTCTCCTGGACTTCATAAAGTCTGGGGACTGGGTCTTCAACAATGATGCTGGGCTCTGTGCTGAACCTGCCTTCAGGTTGGTTGTAGGGAGCTGCTTGAAACTGCCAGCTACGTTACAGTGACTTAAGAATAAATTTTTTAGTTGAATTGGAGAAAAAAGGAGTTACTATTATCGCCACATTTGGCATGGAGCAGAGTCAGGTAAAGCAGACTGCTCGCTGGCGCTGATGTACTCCATTTAAACTCCTGCTGTAGTGTAGCAAAGGGCTCAGGGTGACAGTCCAGGTAACTCTAGATTGCACTTTGCTGCAGGGATTTCGCTATATTTGCCCTGTGCACCATTTTATTGTTTTAGGTGATCTAATACCATTTTGTGCCCTAGAATTTTGATTTCAAATTTTTTGCTTTCATAAATATCCTTCTTCGTGAATCCATGCTTGTGGCTGTTTTACTTCGAGATGCCGGACTGCCATCCTTTGAAGAAGTCGTGGGCTGTTCATCAATGTATTTCAAAGGCTGCTGCCAGGCGAGGTGTCAATGTGATTCAGCCCTGACATCAGATGGGCCGCATACGGAAGTGACAGTTGAATTTCCATGACCATTCACTCATTTGCTTCTGCTGAGATTATCACAGCTGCTAATTCATAGTAGTGAAGTAGGTGTTTACGTGACCGATACATCTCCCACACAAGTTTGGGCTGCTTCAGTGATGCGTTTCGCTTTGGCAGACAGCTGGGGTAAGTGGATGCAGCCTTTTAGACAGCGGAGACCTATGCCAATACTTGGCTGAAACATCTTATGTCAGGTTTACCTCTCACTGCTTACCAGCATACTTAAGGAAGGAAACCTGCTGCTGGTTCGTAAGGTGTCAGCGTATTTTAAGCTGATTTTGTAATTGAATGTTGCCGATGGTAGAATTTGATCTAAACTTTATCAGTTCTCGCATGATAACTACTTAAAAAAAAAATATATATTATATTTCACTTGGAATTCCTTAATTAAGAAGTTCACATGTCACTGAAGAAGCGGAGCACAGTTTACCTAACAATGGCTGGATTTGAGAGTGACTCCACGTGAAGAACATGGGTATAAATGCTTTAGTTTCTGCATCGTTAAAGTTGTATTTTAATTGACTTCTCTTGTTTTTTGGAAGCTGAGAACTATTAATGCGTTTGTGTCCTGTTTATGTCAATATCGCAAGAACTGCAGCTGTGGATCAAACCACTGTTTTGACTAGCTCAGTATCTTGTGATCATCTGGACCTGACTCTTCAGAGCAATAATCTGTTTTGGTAGACATCTGTGGAGGATGTAGCACCCCAGCGTTTTTGCAAAGTGCATTTGTAGCAGCTTGTTTCGTGCCCAAAACATTCATTATGCTATTATGCATCATGGCCCATTATTCTGCTGCAGTCTACTGCTTAATCCACAGTGTGCCTGCGTTGTGCAGTTGTGGTCTCCTGTTTTAAAAAGGGCATAATAAAACGGGAGCGGTGTGGAGAAGGGCAGCAGGGGTTCCGAAGGTACGAAATGCATTCTGGTGAGGAACGGCTCAACAGAGAAGGAAGGCTTTTTTCAGCTTTGAAAAGTATCAGTGTAAGAGGAGATCATGATGGACGCCTGAGGGAGCAACGAGAAAACTGTTTGCTGTCCCTTCCAGTATGGAAATGGAGGCGTGTGCAGGGGGTATCCAGTGGAAGCGGTAGGTAGCATATTCAAAACAAGCAATAGGAGATGCTTCTTCAGCAAACTGAGTTAGAATGCGTGGTCTGCTAGATCTTCTCTTTTTAAACTTTGGGTTGTGTGGTCTATGTAATGGCTTTTAAGTATTTCGGAAAAGCTCCGTCATTAACGCTGCAAGTGTTTTTTTAATGCTCATCTGAGGTAATGCAGTACTATAAATGATCAGATCGAATAAGTCAGAAATCGCGCAAATGACTTCTGTCCTCTGGAAGACTTTCTGTGGTGTTTTAAGATAAAGTATCAGAGTTTTAGATTGCTGTAATTATTTATGGAATAGATGGTATTATACATTTTTCCTCAGTGTAGGTTGAAATAAATATGTAATTTACTTTAAATATCTGCGTTTCAGTAGTTAGTGCAGACCATGAAGGTCCTGGGGTGACACGGCCCGCCTGAGAACATGTCTAGGGGGCAGAGCGTGCTGGTTAACCACATGGGCTGTGCGCAGTCGTGTACTTCAATCTTGTTGATGAAGAAAATGAATTGTGTGCAGTATTTCTGCTTTTAAAACCACTTTACCTGGCTGTGTTATCTCAAGACGTTCAATGTTGTAGAGTCTTACTGCCTCAGGCTTCCTGTTTTCCTGGTGCGATCAATTCAGTCTCATCAGGTGTACACGGACCCTGGCAGCAAGTTCTGCATTTGCTTGAGCCTTTGGGTTGTGGCATCCCCTAATGAGAGGGGATGGACAATCCTGCACCTCCACTCACTGGGGAAACGGCAGGGAAGGTTGCAAGTAAATGCAGGCTTGAACTTGTTTCCCATCTT
Source organism: Anser cygnoides (assembly GCF_040182565.1). Lineage (NCBI taxonomy): Eukaryota > Metazoa > Chordata > Aves > Anseriformes > Anatidae > Anser > Anser cygnoides. The sequence goes on along the minus strand of NC_089880.1, from coordinate 6,508,344 downwards.
GGTTCAAGACTGGGTCTTGAGACACTGGTACGGCACAGTGACCTTCAGTGTCCTTGCTGGGGACAGAACTACAACTGGAGCTTTTGATGTTTGGTGAATGAAGGCTACCTTTCTGCAGTCTTCTCATTTCACTAGTGAGTGGGAAGATATGACGTATCTGCTACCCATTGCTCTACTTGATGAGGGCGTGTGAATCTGGGAATAGTAAAGCAAACTGAATTTGCTTTCAATAGATAACGCATTGCTACTGGGAAATGCTCAACTGCAATACACATGGTAATAAAGATTGCAGAAGGATCAGAAATACTCAGCTTGCTAAGTACAATGGTCAATATGTTAAAGCTCCAGAGAATATCACAAAGGTGTAAAAATGCAGTCAGTTTCCTCAGTGAACACAGTTTTCACCTCCAATCCTGCAAGTTTACTGCTGGAATTTGTTTTTCAGACGTGCCTATTCCCACTGGTTTGTGGTTTGGGCTTCTGGACTTAACTGTTCTACTTATGGAGCTGGCAATCCTTGAAGTGCTCCCTGAGTATGTCAGAAAAGCCTGTCCTTGCTACAGAGAGCAGTCTAATACACTGCAAACCTGAAATGCCACACTACCAAAAATAGAACATAAATAGAATTTTAAAAATTATTTTAAAAAAATCTATACCTTGAGCCTTTTTAAAGGAATTTTGGTGGCTGAGATCCAGGTCTGGCCTTGTAGGCATGTCCAGGACAGTGGGGCCACAACTTAATCCCTAAAAGTAGATCCAGTTCAGATGATGAGTTGAACGAGGCTGATTCTTAGGAGTGTGGAAAGGCATAGATAGGTAAAGGGATTATTCTTCTGTAATGAAGCTGAAGTGAAGTGTAGATCTTCTTTGTGAATTCTGGGTGGGGACTTCTATATGAAAATCTTTTGCCACACCTTCTCGGGGCTTCTCACACCCCAAATTAATTTCCCTTCCACAAATAGAGGCAGAAAAACTCTTCTCGTGTTGTTATACTAATGTCAGAGACTTGTAAAAACAAAACAGTCATGAATAAAAGATATTAAGATGCAACAGAAACAGCATCTTAGTGTGCCAGGCTACCAGTATGAAATGTGTTGGGTGCTCTCTTTACCATCAGTGTGAAGATCTGTACTTCATCCTGGAGCTGTAAGCTTTTCATGGTTTAAGCATTTTCATGGTTTGTGTGGATATTTTTTTTTTTTGTTTAAATCATGAAAACATTGGTGGTAATCTGTTTGAGATTTTCCATTTGTTTTGCAGTTTTCATGTTTCAGGTAAGCTGTAGGTTATAGTCCCCCCCCGCCAAGTTTAAATAGATTATGTAGGTACATGTTTTGAGGTTTTTCCAACTACCAAACAGTTTGATGGAACTGCCCATGTTTCTTCAACTAAGCTGAAAAGTGAATGATCAGAAACCCTATGTTAGAACCAAAGAAAATGCATCTTAGCAGAAAGTAAGCATCCTTTACAGTTCTGCCTTCAACAGAAGTGTTTTCCATGGCACGGTTTGAAATACAATTCACAGCACAGTGACCGTTATCTCACTGAAAATGGCAGTTTTATAAATAGGTTTGCCTGAAGCATTTTAATACCAAAATGTTAACACGCTGTTCCCTTGTGTTAGGCTTTTATTTATTTTTTTCTCCCATGGTTTAATTATTAGAGTCAAATGTCTTATACAGTGGGAACAACCACTTAACCATTTTTTTTATCAGTCTATTTTGATTTCTTTTTTAACCTTTGTTTCCAGTGTGGGTCTTCCTTTCCTGTTCCTTTTCCTGTGGTCCTCTCTTCATTTCCTTGCTGCTGTTTTTCTCCTATTCCTGTTCTTCTCAGGACAGTCTTCCATGTTTCCTTTGTGTTCCTGCCTTTTGGATTTGTTCATATAACGCTGAGATACTTAGAGAAAGACATCTTAGGGATGCAGCTTCAGGACATAAGACGGATAGGGCTAGTCACTTGGAAAGGTAACTTAGCACAGAAAGCCCCTAGCTAATTGGTGTGCTTTGCATACTTAATACAGTATTCTAATTACTGCTCTTTTTGACAAGATACTGCAGGATAGACTTGTTAAGTCTTGCTAGCAGGGCACAAAGGGCTCCCCCAAAATTGTTCTTTGCAACAGGATGCTGTCCTGAGCTCCCACCACTGCCTCTCGCTAATTACACTTATCACTTGGGGAATTCCTGTATGTAGGGCTCTATGCTCAAAAAATTGCTCTCTGTTTAGTGACTGTGTGCTTTCCCCAAGCTCTGTTATATTCTTCACCTCGCAACGGGCTTCTTCACCCAACCTGGTGATGCCTGTTCTAGTGTACATGGTGGGACATGGAAACTGTTGGCTGAATGGGATTCAGTGACCGTTTACTAGAAGTTGCCAATTTCATGGCTTGTAGGAGAGCTTGATTTAAAAAGCACAGATAATTTAAATGCTTCTTTGCCTTCACTTTCAATCGGTGCTATAGTGCCAGCATAGCTGAGGAGAGAGTCAGGAGTACAAGTCCTGAATTTTTTTTTTCCTGACCTCCCTCCACCCCATATCAGTACTAACAAAAGCTCAGCATCCTTTCTGCTTCCTCAGCTTTTTCAAGTTTCAATTTCCATTTTCTTTTCTTTGAAGCATAGAGAAGAGCAAATGTACATTAAAAAAAAAAAAAAAAAAAGTCCTCCATACTCAAGCCAAAATGCAATAGACACAATTGAATAGTAGTCAGTTAGGAATTTTAAGGAGAGCTTTGCCATGAATATTTAATTACTACATTAACTGGGCAAATAAAGAACATGCTATTAATATTCATACTGTGTTAGCAGTGGTTCAAAGGAATTTAATATGTTTTATAGTTCATACAGCATCCTGTGCGTTGTGTAGGCCTTCAGAGAAAGCCTGCATCCAGTAACGAGTAGCTCTACAGATCTCCCTAGCTACTCTGCCTGTAGGATTTCACATTAAAGTATCCTCTCTGAATTAAGGAATGCCTGCTGTTCTCTGCAAAGCACAATTCTAAGCAAAATTCTTCACCGTTATGTAGTGGCACCAGTCTTGCATGTTTTCCTACCCAGAAAATGATTCCTGCCTTAAGTGACTATGTGAACAGCTAATGCATGGGCTGTACGCAGCTGAGATGCTGGTAATGAGCCTGCCTCTTCCAGAACTCGGTGTGCTGACTCCTGCAGCCTTATTAGTGTGTCTGCTTTGTAACAGAAATAAAAATATTTCTGGACAGTCCCTTCTGAAGGATGAAGGTTAGGTGTATTTAATATTTGGCTTGTTTGCTCCTGTTTACAGCTTTAAAAATATCGATTATCTCAACGATGGAGATGGTTTGCAAATCAAGAGGCCAAATGCAGAACTTAAAATTGAATTCCTTTGTTGTGAGTTGTGTGTTCTTCCTGTGTTTGTTAGTTTTTTTTTTTAAAGGTCATTTGCAAGTTAATATTTTATATAAGAGTCAGAGTAATACTCACTTGTGGTTTTGTCACACTCAAACCCAAGAAGCTCATGAGATGGCCTTTTAGCTTTCATTAATGTACTGAAAATAGGAGCACTCATCCCCTTCCATTGACATGGTCTTTACATTCCTTATGGCCCTGTGCATCACCTACCTCAGGAGGACTCCAGATCTAAAAGATCATAGAATCATAGAATCATAGAATATCCTGAGTTGGAAGGGACCCTTAAGGATCATCAAGTCCAACTCTTGATACCGCACAGGTCTACCCAAAAGTTCAGACCATGTGACTAAGTGCACAGTCCAATCTCTTCTTAAATTCAGACAGGCTCGGTGCAGTGACCACTTCCCTGGGGAGCCTGTTCCAGTGTGCAACCACCCTCTCTGTGAAGAACCCCCTCCTGATGTCGAGCCTAAATTTCCCCTGCCTCAGCTTAACCCCGTTCCCGCGGGTCCTGTCACTGGTGTTAATGGAGAAAAGGTCTCCTGCCTCTCGACACCCCCTTACGAGGAAGTTGTAGACTGTGATGAGGTCTCCCCTCAGCCTCCTCTTCTCCAGGCTGAACAGGCCCAGTGACCTCAGCCGTTCCTCGTACGTCTTCCCCTCCAGGCCTTTCACCATCTTCGTAGCCCTCCTCTGTACACTCTCCAACAGTTTCATTTCACTCATCCCCTTCCATTGACATGGTCTTTACATTCCTTATGGCCCTGTGCATCACCTACCTCAGGAGGACTCCAGATCTAAAAGATCTTCACGAGAAAAGTTGCACACAGACAATACAAATGTTAAACCTCTGTTCATGACTTGAATATTGCTTTTCCTTCTTGCTGGCTCAGGAAAAGACATTAATAGATGCTGAATTAAGACTTCATCATTGGGTCCGTACTTCATTCACTGAGAATCCTTACAGCTATTTTTACTGCATATAGTGATAATTACCCCTGTTGGCAGAGCAGAACTAATCTAATCTGCTTTGGCTGCTGAAATCTGTGAAGGAGCCAGGAATGATTTCTGTGATGAATTGTTAACCCTGAACATGCAGTTCTGTCAGTATCACAACGGGCCACCGCTTTGTCTGAGTACCTAGTCATCAGATGTTAATGAACATAGCGATAATGGCTTAAAAAAATGTTTAATAGAGGTATAACGTGCAGCTGTTTTGGTAACCCTGCTTTTGGGATGGGTCTGTCAGATGGCATGTGTTGGGAGACTGTCCAGCCTGGCTTGCAAAGAGGAGCCTTTGATATCAAAGATCAAATCTATCTGTAAGTACCCAATTTTCTTCCTTTATTGGATATGGCTGAAAGAATTTTACTTCTTATGTTTATTCTCTGCAACAGGGTGGAAATAAAAATGAGATCTTTCCAGCTAATCTTTTCTCATCAGTATCCCCAAAAGTGGGCAGGAAAGGTGAGGAGCCTGTGTTCTGCGCTAAGCGCTGAGGTCTAGGAAGAGCATGGAAGTGTTCTGGCAGGGGTCTGTTCCTCTTGTGTTCTTCTGCCTTCTCTTCCTTTTTGCTTAATTCTGCTTTCTCTAAGGCCATAAATAAGGACTGACAAAAAAAAGTTTCCCATCTTCACAAGCCTGTATGTGCTTTCTTGCATGCAACATCAGAATTTCACAAAATAAAAAAAAAAAAAAAAAGATTGTTCCTTCTGAGATGCATGAGTTGAGGCCACATTTGCTCACCTGATTACTTCCCTTTTATACACTTGTTTTGAATGTCTGGCCTTTCTTCAGCTGTTTTTGTAACTAATGGTTGCCGTTACCTAAGCTGCTGCCCTTTTGGGGTATGCCTACGTGGCCGATTTGGCTGTATAGGCACAGGCGAATAGCTGCAGCTGTGCAGTTCATCACGTAGCGCTGTCGGAGGAAGGGCAGGAGGGGAAGCTTTCAGAACTTTCATTGACGGGCCCTGCTCTTCCCAAAGGAAGAGTAGTGGTAAGGTGGTTTGAGAGGGCAGCTAGCTACCCCCAAATCCTCTTTTCCTGTGCTTTTACTTCTTGTCATAGTTCTTACAGGGCAGCTGCTGAGAGTGACTGGCTGCAGTGCTGGCGGTTATTGGGAACCTCCTGAAGGCTGTGCAGGGCTGTGACTGCGGCATCACAAGGCCTGCAAATGTGGCGATGGAGGGATAGCTGTGGAATGTCTGGAAGGAGTAATGGTGCCTGTTTAAGAAGTAGTGGAATCATAGTTTGCCACCTTATTTTTAAAAGGAGAGGGGAAAAACCCACCTTCCCCCTGACATAGAGTAACAGTGGTCTGCTTTGTATTCCTGCCTGTGTGTAGCCTAGCACCTACTCAGACTGTCTGAGGTGCTCAAACTTCAGTTTGGTCTGTGCGCAGTGTTTGGTCCTGGCTTGTCCTACATACTATGAATGGCTATTGGTACGGGTACAAATATGAGGAAAGTTTGCTTCCTTGCTTTTGACTAGAAGCCCTATAATAAAAGGGGAAATAAAGATGAATTGCTGTGTTTTCCACTCTTAACGATTTAAACAAAAAAAAAAAAGTTGAAAGTGTGATTAGAATTCTGTCCTCTCTAAATACTTGGCGTTTCTCGGCCTTGGGTTTTCACTTGCCTGACTGGTGTTGCTATGTCGGAATTTCATATAAATGTCTAACGGCACAATTTGATCTTCAGAGCTCTTTGTGTTGGTCTCTGAACTCCCTTAGGAATACCTTTTAGTACAAAAGGTACATCTGGATATGAATATGGTCTGTACCAACAGACCTTCATTCCATTGAAGTACTTCATTGCTAAAACATATTTTCTGAGAAATACCTCTACCTCTATAGAAATAGAGGGAATATGAAATTGATTTTTTTTTTTCTTTTGCATTTCATGTTTCACTTCATTAAAGGACTGGCTAGAGAAATCAGTCTTCCCTCTGGGCAGCTATAGTCCTGCCTGTGCTTTTTGTGTCTAATAAGTCATTTCTATTCAGTTCCCTTTGTAAAGTCTTTCTATACATTTCTGTCAGCACCCATAACCATGCGCTGTGTTGGAAAGCCTGAAATAAATGCTTCTTTTTGTGTCAAGTAGCAAGCATTACAGTAGAAAACAGCATGCTTTTTCTATGGAACTAAGTATAATTTGGTTTGCCCACTCTTATCCAATTTAAGTTCTTACAAATACAGTACCAATTACATAAACCCTATCTTTTTTTTTGGGTGGTAGAAGTTTTTTGCAAACTTGTTCTTCATTTCTTCATTTCTATACATATTATCTTAATGCCTCTTGCAAAATTAAATGCAGTGCAGAACAGACCAGAGGCCGCTAAAACTCTGATCTGTTGCATTAAATGACTCAAGGGCTTATCAAAAGAGTTGTAACATCTCAGCAGCCCTGACAATGACAACATCATCCGTTTGTAGAAGTGTAAGTACCTATGTGAAGGCACATCCAGCGTGCTTCAGAAATATCTTGATAATCTGCACACATTTTGAAAGGATTTTTTTGCCCCCCTATCATATTAAACATACCTTGTGGCAATACTTCTCCAGCCTTGCTGCCAGATAGGAAATCTGGGAAGCTGTCAGTGGTGAACATCCATGTCTGTGCAGGGAGTGGTGAGGGTGGCTGGAGCTATCCCCCTTTTCCACCTGTTTGCAGGGTCCTGACCTGACATGTATGGTGATTTTTGATGGTCCGTATCTGTGTGTGCTCTCCTCTTGTGCTACACCTAAAGAAGAGAGAGACGAGCTTTATTTTTCACTAGTGTTTTGGGACTTGTGGCTTGAACCATCCTGCTGCAATAATTCTTTTAGCAATCCACATATTAAGATTCCTAGGTTGTGGTGTCCTAACATAGCAATGAACCCTTTTTGGTATTTTTTTTTTTAAGTATGTTTTTAAGTTATCTTCTACTGAAGAGGCACCAGTTCTTGAACTGAAAGACAACACTTCCTGTGGAGGAGACTTTCAGAGATGAGACCAAATGAGAGATGTCTAGCTCTCATTGCATCTGTATGAGAACTGCTCGTCATGCCTTTGATCTCCCTGTGGTGTACCAAAGCATAATGTTTTTGTTTGAAAATGAAACACAAAAATGTAGTAGGTTTCCAAATATCCTGAGGACTATACTTATAAGCGAGAGACTGCAGACTGATGCTGCCTTTTTCTTATTGCCAGCGAGAAGGGTTGTCTTCTGTAGAACTTCCTCAGTTTTACGCGTGTGCACTTTTTTTAATTTGGAGGTTTCTTTTACTAATTTGCACTTCTTCATACAATAACCACAGTGATAAAAATCTTTGTTTTCATTGAGAAAATTGTTTCTGTAGATGATTGCAATATAACATTTTGGAAAATTTTCTGAAAGCTTTGTGAATAGCATAATTAAGTGACTTTTGGAAAATATAAGTAGCATATAACATTCTTTGTAAATATTTTTTTCTCATATGCTTTATTCAAAAATGTGTGCATATAATATGAACGTATTTTAGTTTTAGTAGTCTGAGGTACATTCAGGTAGCTACTGTGGTTAGCTTAATAGTTCAGAAATAAGCCTTTCATTTTCAGTTTTGCAAGAGCTAATTGATGGTTCGTGAATCATTAGATGCTCGGCTAAACCCACTGAGGTTTCTTTGGACTAGCAGGGGTTAGTCTGTATTGTCCGGAGGCCTGTTCTGTTAAAGGCACCATTTGGCACGCTGTAATTGATGATGTGGTCCCATCCCAAGTGAAGGTAGATTTGACAAATGCGTAGTCTGTGGTTTCTAGATCCTACAAGAAATGTAATATAACTGCCGTGTTGTCTTAGGGTTATTGAATATTAGATTAAAATTATGTCAAGCCTGTTTAACATATGAAACGTTAAATGCAGTTTGCCGCTTAATGAATTTAGTGAGTATTGAGTACAAAACAAAATGGGGGGAGGACTGGAATCTTCTTTGTTTTTTTTCTGTTAGAACATACCTAAGAATTCCATTTATTACTTGCAACATAAGTGCTTTAACATTCCCTAGCCCACTGTTTTTAAAGGAAAACTTAATTTCATGTAATTTGCTTTCCCATCTGTCTTCTGTTATAGGAGGCCTCTGTTAGGAAAACTTAGAGAAGTTTTGCAGAGTGGGAAGAGCATTTTGTTTGTGCATACCTGCTGATGCATTGAGCAGTTTTTAGCTATATTAAAAAGCCAAATGCAGCTCCTGGAAATACCTGTGGCGAATCTAGGCCAGATTTCAGGCCCATGACAGCTCCTGTCTTTCCCTTAACTTTAGGTTTTCTTGAGAGGTAAACAACTTAATGCAGCTGTGAGCTTTCTGTTGGGAAATGGCATTGCTAATGAACCTAAATTCAAAAATTTCTAGGTGTTAAAAAGGCAGCTGAGTTTTTTCAGTGAGGAGAAAATATAGCAGCTGTGAGAATTTCAGTGCAAGTAAATCAGTATTTAGGCTGAATCAGTACTCTGCATGGAGAAACCTAGTAGCCTTTGGCTTTTAAGAACAATAATAATAACAAAAAGAAAACTATCACTGTTCTATACTCATCCTCTGGCACTTTCTGACAGGGCCAGGGTGGAAGGAGTACGATGCCTTATATCTGATAGCGGGCTGTATCTTCTAACTGTGTAATTGTGACTTGAAAACTGTAGTTTGTGTGAAACA